>NW_024070189.1:104082881-104296162 GCF_014754425.2 Oryx dammah | reverse complement strand
ATATATATATATCCAGTGAGATATACACACATATATATATATCCAGTGAGATATACACATATATATATATATCCAGTAAGATATACACACATATATATATATCCAGTAAGATATACAGATATATATATATCCAGTGAGATATACAGTATATATATATCCAGTGAGATATACACACATATATATTATATATCCAGTAAGATATACACATATATATATATATCCAGTAAGATATACACATATATATATATCCAGTGAGATATACACATATATATATATATCCAGTAAGATATACACACACATATATATATCCAGTGAGATATACACATATATATATCCAGTAAGATATACATATACACACACACATATATATATATATCCAGTAAGATATACACACATATATATATATATCCAGTAAGATATACACACACATATATATATATATCCAGTAAGATATACACATATATTTATGTGTATATATATATATATATATATGTATATGTATGTATGTATATCTTACTGGACTTCCCTGGTGGCTCAGACAGTAAATAATCTGCTTGTAATGCAGGAGACCTGTGTTCATCCCCTGGGTCAGGATGATCCCCTGGAGTAGGAAATGGCAACCTACTCCAGTATTCTTGCCTGGGAAATTCCATGGACATAGAAGCCTGTTGGGTTTCAGTCCATGGGGATGCAGAGTTAGACACGACTGAGTGACTAATACACTATATATCTTATTATCCATTGGTTCCTTTTTTAAAAGTTGGAAATGGATTTTGAATGTGTTAAACATCTTTTCATTAATTTTATTCTCCTTCAGTTCAGTTCAGTTGCTCAGTCGTGTCCGACTCTTTGCGACCCCATGAATCGCAGCACTCCAGGCCTCCCTGTTCATCACCAACTCCTAGAGTTTAGTCAGACTCATGGCCATTGAGTCCGTGATGCCATCCAGCCATCTCATCCTCGGTCGTCCCCTTCTCTTCCTGCCCCCAATCCCTCCCAGCATCAGAGTCTTTTCCAATGAGTCAACTCTTCGCATGAGGTGGCCAAACTACTGGAGTTTCAGCTTTAGTTTCAGCTTTCATTCCTTCCAAAGAAATCCCAGGGCTGATCTCCTTCAGAATGCATTGGTTGGATCTCCTTGCAGTCCAAGGGATTCTCAAGAGTCTTCTCCAACGCCACAGTTCAAAAGCACCAATTCTTCGGTGCTCAGCCTTCTTCACAGTCCAACTCTCACATCCATACATGACCACAGGAAAAACCATAGCCTTGACTAGATGGACCTTTGTTGGCAAAGTAATGTCTCTGCTTTTGAATATGCTATCTAGGTTGGTCATAACTTTCCTTCCAAGAAGTAAGCGTCTTTTAATTTCATGGCTGCAGTCACCATCTGCAGTGATTTTAGAGCCCCCCAAAATAAAGTCTGACACTGTTTCCACTGTTTCCCCATCTATTTCCCATGAAGTGATGGGACCGGATGCCATGATCTTCGTTTTCTGAATGTTGAGTTTTAAGCCAACTTTTTCACTCTCCTGTTTCACTTTCATCAAGAGGCTTTTTAGTTCCTCTTCACTTTCTGCCATAAGGGTGGTGTCATCTGCATATCTGAGGCTATTGATATTTCTCCCGGCAATCTTGATTCCAGCTTGTGTTTCTTCCAGTCCAGCAATTCTCATGATGTACTCTGCATAGAAGTTAAATAAGCAGGGTGACAATATACAGCCTTGATGTACTCCTTTTCCTTAGAAAAGCAATAATATTGTGAATTATATCTATGGGTTTTCTAATAATTATCTTTGCATTACTGGAATAATTCCTACATGATTATAATTCATTACTTAAAAATAATGTTGAATTCTGTTAATATTTCATCAGGACTTTTGTTAATTGATAGGTTGGATTGTCTTAGTTTTCTGTGTGTGGTTAGTTTTTGTCTTTACAACACTCTCCTTCGTCTGTGTCTGGAGCAGAAGGGACAGCACTGGGACAATCCTGTGGTTAAAGGACTGATGTGATTCCCAAGGAGGCCATCTCAGCTAAGGACCTTCACTAGGATAGAGGTGTTTTTTTTTTCTTAAATTTCCCCATTTCTTCTTTGGAATTTGATCTTTAGCCTTCTGTCTCTGCTGGGATCAGTTTCAGTAAATTAGTTATTTCCTAAAAAGTGATACCTTTCATTTGACTTTATTTACATAAAGTTGTATAATATCTCTTAGGATTTCTTAAATATTTTATGTTCAGTGGATATATCCCCCTTGTCATTTCTTGTTTTGTGTATTTTTAGTCTCACATCATATCTTGATTAAATTCATGATGTCCTTTCCTACTTTTTGATTTTTTGTTAAAATTGGTATTTCTGAAATGTTAGTTTTAGTGTTTTCTGTTGTTTGGCTTTTGATTTCTGCTTTCACCTTTTTAAGCTTCTTTTGTGTGCCTACTCTTAGCTCATGTTTTCTATTTTCCAAATTAGATGTTTAAGTATTTAATACTCTGATATTGATAGGTCTGTTTTTAAGATGATGACTTTTCCTCTGCCCCAGCTTTGGTCACACCCTGGATTCTATATCCAGACACCAGTCCTTACATGGTTGTCCTTTCTAGACAGGCTGTAGTTTGGTTTATCCTCCCACCCTTCTGCCCATCATTCTGACAAGGCAGGGTGATGAACATACTCTGCATGTGAAAGGGAGGCTGTACTCTGTGTAGAAAGATAAATATAGGATTTCTGGGACACTTGCTTTGTAAATATTTAATATCTTCTCAAATCTTAGGTGCCTGGAGCACTCAACAAATGTACTTTGCCCTCCCATGAACCGCCACCCTTCTGTGATGAGACCAGCCTCTGCCTTCTTGGGCGTGGCCCTCATCAGTCTCCTCCCGGACCTTGCATGTGAGCTTGGCTGATGGCCCTCAGTTTGCTCAGGTGGGTGAGGGCTTGAGGGGCTGGAGCTGGGCAGGGATAGAGGCATGCAGCCGTGAGGAAGCTGGGTGAGGGTTTTGGTCCTTAGAGCATTGACAGGACAGCCAATGAGGTCATGAGGACATTGATGATGGCCCTCAGAGTAGAGGAGAGGGCAGGGAGTGGCTGAAGAGGTAAAGGTGTGTTTTCTATGTGATGATGAATCCATTTTGAGAAAAAGGAGACTCGGGCAAAAACTGTCGGATACATAGGGTATGCGCAACCCTGCCCCCAGCTCACTACTCCAATTTGCACCCAGGTGCGGTCGAATTCACAGACAAGTGGGCCCCCAGAATCACCCTGGAAAAAAGAGGAGTTTCTTGTGAACTGGGAGTTTGGGGCCTCCTGCATAAGGGTGGCCCAATGCCAACACTATGGGATGGACCCAGGCTCCCGCCACTCATGCAGCCCCACCTTATCAATGGGAAGGCCCTGCTGCAGGCAAGCAGTGTTCACTACACTGTCCTGCAAGTAGAGGGTAGGTGCTGTGGGATGACAGTCAGCATGGCCCCTGGGAAAATGTGGAGCCCTGGGCTGCTCTGGCCAGCACTGGGGTTCACAGGGCCTGACTGAGGCCTGCGTTGCATTTGCACATAAGCCACCTTGTGGTCTCCCACTCAACCCATGGCTATATGGAGATGTACTTCTGCACCCCATAGGAACAGGCTGTTGGGGACCACTGACCCACCCAGTAGAAGTGCTACGGGCTTAAAGCATATATAACATCTGAAATCCCTGGGTTTAGCCTCCATTCCCACAGTGGGTCGCACCTCACATGCAGTCTTCATGTCCCTGAAGTTTCCGGCACACAGCATGTCTGGCAGAATGTCTGTTTGTCCATAGAGCATTCGGCACAGGTGCCATGGGACCAGAGGCAGCTGTACCTCCTGCAGCTTGTTTGAAGTGTCTCCTGTCAAAAGCAGTGCAGGCCCAGTGAACGGTCTTCTCACTCCTTTTCTCCAGGGCACACACTGGAGCTCCCTCAAAGCTTAGTGGGCTCACACCAGAGCTCTTTCTCTTGCTCCCATCCTCCACATGGCTCCCTTCTCTGCAATGGAGGCCCAGGCTTTTGTCAGTAAAATTTAAATATGTGCACTTCCTAAGAGAGATGTAAGAGCCAAGACTCGGTTCATCCCATTATATTCCCATTGTCGCGGCTCAAGTGCAAACAGCTCCATCAGCTCCATCAGCTGAGAGTGAGTGGATGACAGAATGTGTGCAAGAAAGTAGCCTCCAAAAGTTTTGTCGGTTGTTATTCCATGTATCCTTGTCTATGCCAATGGATATGGTAATTGGTCCTAGGAAACCTGTATTTGCTTGACCAATACCTAAGTGATCCTGTTCTTCCTAGAAAGAGGTTATTCTCACAGGTTAAAGACAGGTCTGAGTGGGTGTTGGTGGTGTTGGGGGTGTATTTAGGGATAGTGTAGTCTGTGGCAGAGGGGAATTAGTTTTAGAGTAAACAAATGTGTACCTCAAAGGAAGATGATGGGAAGCAGAATGTCAGCAGTGTTTGTGGTTTCTATTGAGTGCATTGGCAAGGCACTATCAGGAGAGGAGCCATGGAAGAATTAGATGGTTAATAGAAGGAATAAAAATACTCAAGGTTGGTGATGCTGGAGAAGCAATGTAGTAAAATGCAGTTGGAAAATACTTTTAACTACTAAGCCAGCTAAAAATCTATCTGAGGCCTTTCACTGTGCTCACACTGGGGTAACTGGGAGTGAACTTGCCTCTACCATAAGCTAGCAGTAAACATATTTACCTAGAAGGCAATTATTTCCCACTCAACATGAGGAGGGCATGGCTGTGGCCCCTGAGAAAAGAGAACAGATGAGGTGAGGTCTGTAAGGGCCTCATCTTCCTTCTTGGGGCACATTCCAGGCTGTGACATGAAGAGAAGCACAGGTAGCTGGAATCTGCAAAGGTGGATGCCAGAATCAGGGTACTCCAGAGCGAAGGACCCTGAGGGAGCACAGGAGGCCTCAGCGCCTGCAGTCTGCCGTTGGACCCTGAGCCATGGGTACACAGTATACAATTCCACAGGAAGGGCAGAGTAGCCAGATGAGACTTCATAGTTCCCAGAGCTCACACGGGTCTAGAAGGCTGAGTTGTAACCAGTTAAGAGTGAAGAGCCTTGTGGAGCACCTGAGACATTGAATGAAGACAGTGTAGAGGTAGGAGAAAATATCCCTGTTATGTTTACACAGATGCCAAGGCCCACATGGAACCAGGTGGACAGAGATCCAGAATGATGAGCTCTGAAAATGACTAGCACAGTACGAAGGAAGAGGTGTAACACAAAGTGGAAGGGAGAAGTCAGCTAGCTATAATTTCAATGAGCTATTCAATTGTGGGCCAGGGTGCCAGTTCAGAATGATGAGAAATCAGACAAGAGGAGGACTGCACTCACTGGTAGGTCTTTCTCCTAGGCCTTCACTAGCAGCTCATGCAATATACTTGGGGCAGAGCAAGGGACCACAGAGAGAACATCTCAGTGTAGGTGTTCAGAAGACTACCACCTACCACTGGGGACCTGAAAGAACACATTTTGCTTACCTCTCACATATGGAGCAGAAGCCTTCTACCGGTAGTGTGTGGTGGGAGGCACCACATACTCCCATCCTCAGGGCCTGGTACAGGTGCACTATTCTGGAGGAAGAGTAGAACAGCCCCACATCCCTGGAAAATCTCACATGCCAAGCAGAAGCCACAACCCAGTTCAAGTTCTCACTAGCCTGAATCAGACCTTCCCCATCCTAACGGTTTAGCAGAAGAAGAGGAATGCCTGTTTCGGGGTACAGAAACTTTTATCTTAAGTGTTCTTTAATATCTGGCGTTCAACCAAAAATGAAAAGACACACACACACACAGAGGTATGGAAATAAAACACTGGACCCACTGTCAAGATGTAACATTGAACAGAATCAGACCCAGAGATAATTGAAAGTATCTGAAAGGAACTTTAAAGTAGCTATGATTAATACATTAAAGAAATTAAGAAGTAATCGAGCATGAAAAAATGAAGAATTTTAAATTAGAGATATGGAAACTATTAAAATACAATCAATTGGGAATGCCAGAAATACACACATTCAGAAATTTTAAAATTTCTTCAACAGGTGTTTCAGCAGACTGGACACAAATGAGGAAAGAATCAGCAAATGTGAAATAGGTCAATAGCTATTATCCATGCTGAAATACAAAAGAAAAAGAGTGGAGAATAAAGCAACACCTTAAGAGATGCAGGAAAATAGCAGTGTAACATATATGGAATTAGTCCCAGAAGAAAAAAGTGTAGAGCATAAGAAATACGTGGAGATATAAAGGACAAGAATTTTCCAAGATTAAAGACTATAATAATCACAGACTCAAGAATTTCAGAGAACCCCACACCAGAATAAAACAAGCAAACATCATAGTCAGTGGCTGAGACTCCACACTTTCACTGCAGGGGGCATGGGTTCAGTTCTTGGTTGGGAAACTAGGATCCCAACCAAGGCCACGTAGTGCAGTGAAAGAAAAGGAAGGAAGGAGGAAAGATCATAGTCAAATGGCTACAAAATGAAGTCAAGGAAAGTCCTAAGGCAGTGAGTGTGGGAAATATTTAACATAGAGAATCAAGGATAAGAGTTACAAGTGCTTCATTAAAAACTATGCAAGTCAGAAGACAATGAATCAGACTATTGCAAAACAAAATTAAACTAGAAAACTACCTAGAATTCTGTAATTATCTGTAATTCAGAAATTATCTAATTCAGAAATTATCTGTAAAAATGAAGGTAAAATGAAGACTTGTAGTCCAACAAACAGACCTGTAGCTCTTATTCACTGCTGAAGACAGTGTAAAATTGTATACACACTTTGGAAAATCCTTTGCAGTTTCTCAAAACTACATGAATAAGTAATCTCACTGTTATGTATGCACCCAAGAGCAATGAGAGCACATGTGCATAGCGACAGTTGTAAAAGAATGTTCATAAGCGTTTTATTCACAGTGCCCCAAAACTGGAACAACACAAATGTCAGTCAACAGAAGAATAGACAAATAAACTTTAGTATTTATGTGATGAAAAGGCAAAAAGATATGACACTGAAAATGAACTCCCCAGGTCGATAAGGTGCCCAATATGCTACTGGAGAAGAGTGGACAAATAGCTCCAGAAAGAATGAAGAGGCGAGCCAAAGTGAAAACAGTGCCCAATTGTGGATATGACTGGCGATGGAAGTAAAGTCTGATGCTGTAAAGAACAATACTGCATAGGAACCTGGAATGTTAGGTCCATGAATCAAGGTAAATTGGAAGTGGTCAAACAGGAGATGGCAAAAGTGAACATCGACATTTTTAGGAATCAGTGAACTAAAATGGACTGGAATATCTGTGGTGGATTCATGTTGCTGTATGGCAAAACCAATACAATATTGTAAAGTAATTACCCTCCAATTAAATAAATTTATATTTTTTAAAATGGACTGGAATGAGTGAATTTAATTCAGATGACCATTATATCTATTACTGTGGGTAAGAATCCCTTAGAAGGAATGGAGTAGCCCTCATAGTCAACAAAAGAGCCTAAAATGCAGTTCTTGGGTGCAATCTCAAAAACGACAGAATGATCTCTGTTTGTCTCCAAGACAACCCATTCAATATCACAGTAATCGAAGTCTATGCCCTAGCCACTAATGCCAAAGAAGCTGAAGTTGAATGGTTCTATGATGACCTACAAGACCTTCTAGAACTAACACCAAAAGAAGTGAGATGGAGAGGGAGATAGGAGGGAGGTTCAAAAGGGAGAGGATATATGTATACCTATGGCTGTGAGGTTTGACAGAAAACAACAAAATTCTGTAAAGCAATTAATCATCAATAAAATAATAAATTTTTAAAAAAGATATCCTTTTCATCATAGGGAACTGGAATGCAAAAGTAGGAAGTCAAGGTAAATTTGGAGTAACAGGCAAGTTTGACCTTGGAGTACAAAATGAAGCAGAGCAAAGGCTAACAGAGTATTGCCAAGAGAACATGCTGGTCACAGCAAAAACCCTTTTCCAATAACACAAGAGATGACTCTACACATAGGTATCACCAGATGGTCAATACCAAAATCAGATCAATTACATCCTTTGCAGCCAAAGGTGGAGAAGCTCTATACAGTCAGCAAAATCAAGACCAGGAGCTGACTGTGGCTCAGATCATGAACTCCTTATTGCAAATTTCAGACAAAATTGAAGAAAGTAGGGAAAACCACTAAGCCATTCAGGTATGACCTAAATCAATTATACAGTGGAAATGACAAATAGATTCAAGGGATTAGATCTGATAGAGTGCCTGAAGAACTATGAAAAGGGGTTTGTAACATTTTACAGGAGGTAGTGATCAAACCATCCTGAGGAAAAGAAATGTAAAAAAAGCCAAAATGCTTGTCTGAGGAGGCCTCACAAATAGTTAAGAAAAGAAGAGAAGCTAAAGGCAAAGGAGAAAAGGAAAGATATACCCATTTGAATGCAGAGTTCCAAAGAATAGCAAGGAGAGATAAGAAAGCCTTTTCAGTGATCAATACAAAGAAATAGAGGAAAACAATAGAATGGGAAGACTGGAGATCTCTTCAAGAAAATTAGAGATACCAAGGGAACATTTCATGCAAAGATGGGCTCAATAAAGGACAAAAATGTTATGCACCTAACAGAATCAGAAGATATTAAGAAAAGGTGGCAAGAATACACAGAAGAACTATATAAAACAGATCTTCATGACCCAGATAACCACGATGGTGTGATCACTCATCTAGAGCCAGACATCCTGGAATGTGATGTCAAGTGGGCCTTAGGAAGCATCACTATGAATAAAGCTAGTGGAGATGATGGAATTCCAGTTGAGCTATTTCAAATCCTAAAAGATGATGCTGTGAAAGTGCTGCACTCAATATGCCAGCAAATTTGGAAAACTCAGCAGTGGCCACAGGACTGGAAAAGGTCAGTTTTCATTCCAATTCCAAAGAAAGGCAATGCTAAAGAATGCTCAAACTACTACACAATTGCACTCATCTCACACACTAGTGAAGTAATGCTAAAAATTCTTGAAGCTAGGCTTCAACAGTATGTGAACTTCCAGATGTTCAAGATGGTTTTAGAAAAGGCAGAAGACCAGAGATCAAATTGCCAAGATTCACTGGATCATTGAAAAACAAGAGAATCCCAGAAAAACATCTGTTTCATTGACTATGCTAAAGCCTTTGACTGTGAATCACAACAAACTGTGGAAAATTCTGAAAGAGATGGGAATACCAGACCACCTTACGTGCCTCCTGAGGAATCTGTATGCAGGTCAGGAAACAACAGTTAGAACTAGACATGGAACAATGGACTGGTTCCAAATTGGAAAGGAGTATGTCAAGGCTGTATATTGTCATCCTGCTTATTTAACTTATATGCAGAGTACATCATGCAAAATGCCAGGCTGGATGAAACACAAGCTGAAATCAAGATTTCCGGGAGAGATATAATTAACTTGAGATATTCAGATGACACCACCCTCATGGCAGAAAGCAAAAAGGAGATAAAGAGCTTCTTCATGAAAGTGAAAGAAGAGAGTGAAAAAGTTGGCTTAAAACTCAACATTCAAAAAACTACGATCATGGCATCCAGTCTCATCACTTCATGGCAAATAGATGAGGAAACAATGGAAACAGTGACTGACTTTATTTTCTTGGGCTCCAAAATCACTGCAGATGGTGACTACAGCCATTAAATTAAAAGATGCTTGCTCCTTGGAAGAAAAACTATGACCAACATAGACAGTATATTAAAAACAGGAACATTACTTTGCTGACAAAGGTCCATCTAGTCAAAGCTATGGTTTTTCCAGTAGTCATGTATGGATGTGAGAGTTGGACTATAAATAAAGCTGAGTGCTGAAGAATTGATGCTTTTGAGCTGTGATGTTGGAGAAGACTCTTGAGAATCCCTTGGACTGCAAGGAGATCAAACCAGTCAATCCTAAAGGAAATCAAACCTGAATATTCATTGGAAGGACTGATGCTGAAGCTGAAGTTCCAATACTTTGGCCACCTGATGGGAAGAACTGAATCATTGGAAAAGACCCTGATGCTGGGAAATATTGAAGGCAGGAGGAGAAGGCGATGACAGAGGAAAAGATGGCTGGATGCTATCTCTGACTAAATGGACACGAGTTTGAGCAAGCTCTGGGAGATGGTGAAGGACAAGGACGCCTGGCATACTGCAGTCCACAGGGTTGCAAATAGTTGGACATGACTGAGCGACTGAACTGAACTGAATATTCCTCAAAATAAAATGAAACTGAAGTTACAAGCAAAACATGAATAATTCTTACAGACTATATTAAGTAAAAGAGTATTCCATTTATATAGAAAGTTCAAAAACATAAACTAATGGGTAAATCACAGAAATCACAACAAAAGCTACCCTAGAAGAAAGAGCTTGGCTGCAAAGCAGTAAGAGAGCTTTTTGAGGTGATGAAAATGTTAAATGTATTGATTTGAGTGTTTCAAGAATGTTTTATATAGAAACAGAAATAATTTTAAAAGTTAGAGAAATGATCAGAGAAGCTCTCTGAAGAATATTCAGTGATGAGCTGAGTAAGTGGAAAACAGTGTGGTCTTATGAGCTGAGTGTCAGAGACATCTTTTTTGGGTAATGTTCAGGAATTTGCTGGTGTGGAATAGAAGAGGGAAATAACTAAGAAATATGCTCAAAACTACCACACAATTGCACTCATCTCACATGCTAGTAATATAATACTCAAAATTCTCCAAGCCAGGCTTCAGCAATACGTGAACCATGAACTTCCAGATGTTCAAGCTGATTTTAGAAAAGGCAGAGGAACCAGAGATCAAATTGCCAACATCCGCTGGATCATTAAAAAAGCAAGAAAGTTCCAGTAAAACATCTATTTCTGCTTTATTGACTATGCCAAAGCCTTTGACTGCGTGGATCACAATAAACTGTGGAAAATTCTGAAAGAGATGGGAATACCAGACCACCTCACCTGCCTCTTGAGAAACCTATATCCAGGTCAGGAAGCAACAGTTAGAACTGGACATGGAACAACAGACTGGTTCCAGATAGGAAAAGGAGTACGTCAAGGCTGTATATTGTCACTCTGCTCATTTAACTTATATGCAGAGTACATCATGAGAAACACTGGGCTGGAAGAAACACAAGCTGGAATCAAGATTGCCAGGAGAAATATCAATAACCTGAGATATGCAGATGACACCACCCTTATGGCAGAAAGTGAAGAGGAACTAAAGAGCCTCTTGATGAAAGTGAAAGTGGAGAGTGGAAAAGTTGGCTTAAAGCTCAACATTCAGAAAATGAGGATCATGGCATCCGGTCCCATCACTTCATGGGAAATAGATGGGGAAACAGTGGAAACAGTGTCAGACATTTTTTGGGGGGGCTCCAAAATCACTGCAGATTGTGACTGCAGCCATGAAATTAAAAGACGCTTACTCCTTGGAAGGAAAGTTATGACCAACCTAGATAGCACATTAAAAAGCAGAGACATTACTTTGCCAACAAAGGTCTGTCTAGTCAAGGCTATGGTTTTTCCAGTGGTCATGTATGGATGTGAGAGTTGGACTGTGAAGAAAGCTGACCACCGAAGAATTGGTGCTTTTGAACTGTGATGTTGGAAAAGACTCTTGAGAGTCCCTTGGACTGCAAGGAGATCCAATCAATCAGTCCATTCTAAATCAGATCAGATCTGGGATTTCTTTGGAAGGAATGATGCTAAAGCTGAAACTCCAATACTTTGGCCACCTCATGTGAAGAGTTGATTCATTGGAAAAGACTCTGATGCTGGGAAGGATTGGGGGCAGGAAGAGAAGGGGACGACAAAGGATGAGATGGCTGGATGGCATGACTGACTCGATGGACATGAGTTTGAGTGAACTCCAGGAGTTGGTGATGGACAGGGAGGCCTGGCATTCATGGGGTCGCAAAAGGTCGGACACGACTGAGCAACTGAACTGAACTGAATGGAGCTGTACTATGTGAAGTGTTTATCTGCTTAACAGTAAACTATAAATTGAAGGGAAATGAATTGCATTAATGAATTCATTTTCCATATTTTCCTACATATGCATCCTTTGCTCTGTGTCTTTGCAGTTACTCCCATCAAGAGGTGTAATGTATATTCTCAGTCCCTGGATCTGAATTTTGCCACATGACATGCTTTGTCAATGGGATTCGAGCAGACTTGCTGCAAGCACAGACTTCAAAAAATGTGTTTCTCCACCACTGCCTGTGAATGTTGCCTGGTCAACCTGCTGGACAGTGAAAGATGCATGAATCAGAGTTCAGCACTCCAGCTCAGTCTGTCACAGGTCAGCCCACAGAGACAGTTATCAGATGCACAGGCATGCCCAGCCACAGCCAGCAGGACCACAAGCTCAAGACCTGCACTAGTGGAAGTGTTGCCAGTCAGGACTAAAAGGTAGCATGATGTTCAAAATGTCAACGACTCTGGGGCCCAGCAGAGACTGGTAAATTCGCTCAATGTGGCATTTTTCAAGGCCCTTTTAAGAGGTAGCCAAGGTGGAGGATGTCCTCAGAGAACAGTGCCAAAGAATAGTGCCATGGAAATTCAAAGATCTTAGCAGTTTTATTGTAGAAGCCAGGGAGCTAATTCTAAAATTCATATGAAAGTGCAAAGGACTCAGCATTCCCATGATAATTTTGAAGAAGAGAAACACCGTGGAGGATGTGTAAGACCATTGGAGATATCCAAGTGGCAGAAGAGTAAGTCTAGAAGTAGGCCCCACACATGGTCACAAGATGTTTGACAAAGGTGCGAATGTAGGTCAGTGAGGAAAGGAGATGATTCTTTACAAATGGTGCTAGAGCAGGGTGCAGAAGCAGAAGATATTAAGAGGTGGCAAGAATACACAGAAGAACTATACAAAAAATATCTTAATGACCCAAATAACCACAATGGTGTGATCATTGACCTAGAGCCAGACATCCTGGAGTGTGAAGTCAAGTGGGTCTTAGGAGCATCACTAAGAACAAAGCTAGTAGAGATAAACGAATTCCAGCTGAGCTATTTCAAATCCTAAAAGATGATGCTGTGAAAGTGCTGCACTCAATATGCCAGCAAATTTGGAAAACTCAGCAGTGACCAGGCCACAGGACTGGAAGAGGTCAGTTTTCATTCCAATCCCAAAGAAAGGCAATGCCAAAGAATTTTGAAACTACCATGCAATTGCACTTATTTCACATGCTAACAAAGTAATGTTCAAAATTCTCCAAGCTAGGCTTCAGCAGTACATGAATTGAGAACTTTCAGATGTATAAGATGGATTTAGAAAAGGAAGAGGAACCAGAGATCAAATTGCCAACATCTGCTGGATCATCAAAAAAGCAAGAGAGTCCAGAAAAACATCTACTTCTGCTTTATTGACTATGCCTTTGACTGTGTGGATCACAACAAACTGTGGAAAATTCTGAAAGAGATGGGAATACCAGACCACCTGACCTGCCTCCTGAGAAATCTGTATACAGGTCAAGAAGCAACAGTTAGAACTGGACATGGAACAGACTGGTTCCAAATTGGGAAAGGAGTATGTCAAGGCTGTATATTGTCATCCTGCTTATTTAACTTATATGCATAAAACATCATGAGAAATGCTGGGCTGGATGAAACACAAGCTGGAATCAAGTTTCTGGGAGAAATATCAATAACTTCATATATGCAGATGACACCACCTTTACGGCAGAAAGTGGAGAGGAACTGAAGAGCCTCTTGAAAGTGAAAGAAGATAGTGAAAAAGCTGGCTTAAAACTCAGCATTCAGAAAACTAAGATCATGGCATCTGGTCCCATCACTTCATGGCAAATAGATGGGGAAACAATGGAAACAGTGACAGACTTTATTTTCTTGGGTTCCCAAATCACTGCAGATGATGACTGCAGTCATGAAATTAAAAAATGCATGCTCCATGGAAGAAAAGCTGTGACCAACCTAGACAACATATTAAAAAGCAGAGATATTACTTTGTTGACAAAGGTCTGTCTAGTCAAAGCTATGGTTTTTCCAGTAGTCATGTATAGATGTGAGACTATGGTGTTTTAAAAGACTTTTGAGAGACCCTTGGACTACAAGGAGAATAAACCAGTTAGTCCTAAAGGAAATCAGTCATGAATATTCATTGGAAGGACTGATGCTAAAGCTGAAGCTCTAATACTTTGACCACCTGATGGGAAGAACTAACTCATTGGAAGATACACTGGGAAAGACTGAAGGCAGGAGGAGAAGGGGACAACAGAGGATAAGATGGTTGGATGGCATCACCAACTCAATGGACATGAGTTTGAGCAAGCTTCGGGAGTTGGTGATGGACAGGGAAGCCTGGCATGCTGCAATCCATAGGGTTGCAAAGAGTCTGACACAACTGAGCAACTGAACTGAACTGAATCCCAGATGACTTCACTAATGAATTATATCAAACCTTTAAAGAAGAAACAATAGGAATACTACAAAACCCAATATTACCCTGATACCACAGGCAGACAAAAATCACAGTACAGCTGATATCTCTCGTAAATATACATGTAAAAATCTTAAACAAATTATTGGTAAGTTGATTCTAGTGACCTACAAAAATGATTATACACAATGACCAAAAGGAATTAATTGTAGGAATGCAAAGTTCATTTAACATCCCCAAATTAATACATACAGTAACCTTATTAATAAAAGGCAAAAGCCACATGAGAATAGATAATAAAAGGCATTTTTAAAAATCTGACATCTGTTCATGATAAACTCTCAACAAACCAGGGATAAAAGGAAGTTTACTCATTGGTGAAGAGCATCTACAAAAATTCCACATCTAATATCATTCTTAATGATAAAAGACTATAAATATTTTTCCCCTTAAGATCAGAAACAAGGCAAAGATACTCACTTTTACCACATGTTTAACACTGTATTGCAGGTTGTAGCCAGTGCAATGAGCAAAAAATTCTTACCCTCTTCTGGAAAGTTAGAATTAAAACTACCTTGTTGAACACAAAATAACAATTGTATAAGGGAACTAATAATGTCCAAAAACTATTAAAACTAGTTTTCAGAATACAAGATAAATATACAAATGTCAAATATATTTCAATATATTAATAATAGCAATGAGCAGTTTAAAACAAAATTACTAAAACAGTTCCATTCACAATAGTTTCAAAAAGAATGAAAATTTTAAGAATAAATTTATCAAAGAATGGGTAACATCTAGACAACCAAACACTGTAAAATAGTACAGAGCTTAAGACAATCTTAATCAATAGCAATCCATTCAATGTTCATGGATTAGAGGACTCAATATTATTAAAATGGAATTAGTTCCCAAATTTATTTATAGATTTAATGTCATCCCTGTCAAAATCTCAGGAGGTGAGAAACATTGAAAATCTAGCAGAAAGAGTCAGAACCAACTTTGTCAGAAATATGGGAAAACAAAAGTTCACAGCAATCAAACAAACACTGATGCAAGAGAAAGGCAACTTCAAACTGATAGGAAAGCTTTGTGGCATTTTTACTTGTCCTTTTCCTACCCCCTTCCCCGTACAGAGGCACCTTTATACAAAAATTCATTTTATCTTTTTAAAACATTTTTAGAGCATATTATTGTCTTGGTTTCTCAGCTATAAAACTATATATATATATACATAGTTTATAGTATAGTTTATATATATAGTTATATATATAGTTTTATGCTGCTGCTGCTAAGTGGCTTCAGTCGTGTTTGACTCTGTGCGACCCCATAGATGGCAGCCCACCAGGCTCCCCCGTCCCTGGGATTCTCCAGGCAAGAACACTGGAGTAGGGTGCCATTTCCTTCTCCAATGCATGAAAGTGAAAAGTGAGAGTGAAGTCGCTCAGTTGTGTCCCACTCTTAGCGATCCCATGGACTGCAGCCCACCAGGCTCCTCCGTCCATGGGATTTTCCAGGCAAGAGTGCTGGAGTGGGGTGCCATTTATATAGTATATATAAACTCCCAGAGTTTGCTCAAATTCATATCCATTGAGTCAGTGTTGCTATCTAATCATTTCATCCTCTGCCACCTCTTCTCCTTTTGCCTTCAATCTTCCCCAGCATTAGGGTCTTTTCCAATGAGTTGGTGCTTCACATCAGATGGCCAAAATATTGGAGCTTCATGTATACTATAAAATGAAAAGAACCCAAAAAACAAATGAAAGAAGACACAGAACAGCAGAAAGCCAAAGTAGAAGAAGCAATACACAAAAGAAATTAAAAATATGATTTGAAAATCGCCAAAGCCTAAACAGAAATAATAACAAAAACGGTAACCACAACAACAGGGGAAAAAAGAAGAAAGCAAAACAAAATAGAACAAAAAACCCCAGAACCAACAATGAACTAATCAAAACATAAAAATGACAAACGTTTTCTTAGGGTCTGAGCTGTCACTGTCTTTGGGTGCATTGTGAGTCATAATCCACCTCAGCCTCCCCAGGAGGCACTCCAGCACTGAGGAAGGCTGGTCTTAGTAGTCTTTGTCCTGGAATTGCTCTCCAGTCCCCACACTCCAGCTCCCAGCACCCGTGCACACCAGTGGACATGCGTCCCAGCCTGGGGTCCAGGGTCCAGGGCCATGGCATGGATTGTCTGTGTGTTTCTCAGTCTGTTCAGACTGTCATAGATCAGCTGGTTCACTCTCTGACAGCCTCAAATGCTTCCCTTCTGTCCCAACCAATTTCTCTGGATGCGGGAGTCTTCTTTGCTTCAGCTCCCCCACCCCTGGGTGCTGGTCCTGTCCTGCTTGCCCTCCTCCTCCTTCTCGCTTCTTCCTTTCATCCGTACCAAATCATGCCTGGATCCACATAATCCTTTCTGGTAGTCAAGGACTGCTGGTATTCAGTCAGTGTTCTGTGATAACTGTTCTATCTGTAGATACATTCCTGATGCATCTGTGGCCAGAGATGCATCCCATGTCCACCTACTTCTCCACCATTTGGTTCCTCCACAGTGGCACCTTTGAATAGGGAAATCCACATTCCAAGTATAGGACCCTGGTACTTGATTCCAGAAGGAGCAAAGCAGATCTTACTTACAAATTATTGTGTCTGTCTGAATCTGTCTGAGGGCTACCTGAAGAACTGACACGGACACTCATCCCTATTTCACCTAGTTCAGAACGCAGGCTGTAAAAGTGGTGAGCACTGCTCAAATACTCAGTCTATGGAGGTCCAGGGGAAAAGATTATTGTCAAAATATCCAATAAACTGACTAAAATTTGGCAGTAACAGCTCAGGAGAAGTTCTTAGAGAAATTAAGACATTCAAAAGCATCCCTGTAGACAAATATATTTATTATTGGAGGCTTGTGACAAGTTCAAACAGAATGGCCTCAGTAGAAGGAAAAACTATAGATTTATGAGGTAATATGCGAGTCTGAGTGAACTCCGGGAGTTGGTGATGGACAGGGAGGCCGGGCGTGCTGCGATTCACGGGGTCGCAAAGAGTCGGACACAACTGAGCGACTGAACTGAACTGAACTGAACTGATGCCATGAGAAGCTATAAATGTGAGTTCATATGTGAAGAAGCAAAGGAGAGACTGAATTTGCAGCAGATGACAATGAGCAAATCATTCCTGATGTGAGAGCCTCAGAGAGCAACACTGAGCTGTGTGCAAAGATTTAGGGCTCTTCTTTAGACAGCAATGACAGCAGTAGGAGAGCAATCTCAAAGAGATTTCCAGAGGAAACAGGGCAGCTTGCTCTATAAGACATGAACTATGAGAAAACAGGTAAACTTATATGGTAGATTTTTAAGTGATAACTTCTGGTGTAAGAAAAAAATACTGACTTATAGTACCCATCTTGGACTGACTAAACAATGTTCTGGACTTAGGCCCTGCCAGCCAGACTCAGCATTGCCCAAACTGTGGGGTTTGGAATGGCCTCACTCTGGTTCCCCTGTATCTTCACACAGTTTGCCAATTAGGAAAACACCATTTTTTTCCCTTGAGCCTATATACCTGTTTACAAATATGCTATTATATAAAATATTTTTAGAGGGCAAATATTGCATCCTTTTTCAAAAATTCCTGTGATGTGGCTGTCCTTTATTTTTTTCTTTTTTCCATCTTTATCAAGATATAATTGACAAAATCATATATATCTTTTTTCATGATGAGACGTCAACAGAAAGTCTCTCTTTTTTTTTAAATTTATTTATTTTAATTGGAGGCTAATTACTTTACAATATTGTAGTGGTTTGGCCATATATTGACATGAATCAGCCATGGGTATACATATATATCTTAAAGTGTACAATGTGATAAAATGAAAACATCCCTGTATTTGATGGAATTTAGAAGGCCACACACACACCCAAGGTAAGGCATATGCTAAGAAAGACATGAGACAGGCCTTTGGGTTTCACAATGAGCTGATCTTTAGGTTCAGTGCAAGCCCATCTAAGTGTTGAGAAAGTACCATAGTAGAGAGCAAAGACAAGAAGAGATTTGTTTGCTTTATTGGTTTGTTTTAATTACTGACATTGAGTAAAATATCTGTCACAGCAGTACCTGCACAGATTCTAAGGAATGGATACTTTAGTGACGATACATGAAAAGGAATACAGTCTTAGCAAAAATTTGGGAAAATCATTAAACAAGCTACTACAGCCTTTGATAGTTAAAAGAAGAAAGAAAGGAAAAGGAAAGCCTTGAGGAGAGAGAGAATTTTATCTTCAGAGTTACATTAAAATACTCAATACCCAACCACATATATTATTTATTATATACTCAAAAGTACAAAACTCAATATTTCAGTTTTCAGCAACAACAAAAATCATACAAAGAAACAGAAATGTATAGCTTATTCAAGGAAACAAAACAAATGGAGAAACTGTCCCTGGGGGCTTAAAACTTTCTTAAAAATTCTCAAAGAACTAATGGAAAACATACAAAAAGAATTAAAGTAAATCAGGAAAACAACCAATAAACAAAATGAAACTATCAAAACTATACACTATTGAAAGGTGCCAAACAGAAAAGTTGGCACTGAAAAGTCTAACAATTGAAATAAAACTTCACTGGAAGTGGGAAACAGCAAATCTTAGCAAGCAGAAGAGAAAATTAGTTACCCTAAATATAGGACAATTGAAATTATAAAAAAAAAATTAAGGAACAGAAGAAGAAAAAAACTGAATAGATGCTAAAGGACCTGTGGAACAGTATAAAATCCATCACTATATGTTGTTATTGGATGCCTAGAAGGAGAAGACAGAGAGAAAAAAAGGCCAAAAGAATATTTGGAAAGATAATAGCCTGAAACTTCCCAACTTGGTAGAATATTTGAATCTACTAATCCAAGAAGTTCAACAAATTCCAAGTAGAATAAAATCAAAGAGGGTCCCTATGTAGACACACTATAATTAAAGTTCCAAAAGCTAAAGAGAAACAGAATTTTGAAAGGAGCAAAACAGAAGCAACTTGTCCTTAATAAGGGCAACAGATGCTTCTCATTAAAAACAACAGCTAAGGAGGTCAGAACACAAAGTGCTAAAATAAAAAACTGTCCACTGAGACTCTATATATGGCAGCAATGTCCTTAAAAAATGAGAACTTAGATAATTAAGAGATAACGGTTTGGTACTATTAAATCTTCCCTAAGAGAAATTCTATAAGGAGTTCTGGTGAAAATGAAAGTACAAAGACAGTAACTCAAAACTACATGAAGAAATTTTTAAAATCCTGGTAAAGGTAAATATTTGGGCAAGTATAAAACTCCTTACTGTCATCTTTTTGGTTTGTAATTCCACTTTTTATTTCTACAGAATTTTAAAGACAAATTCATAAAGTAATTTAAAATACATGTTTGAGGCATACAGTGTACAAAGATGTGACTTGTACAGTTTCTGTATGCTACTGAGGTTAAACTGGTATCAGTTCAAACTAGATTGTTATAAATGTGGAATATTAAATGTAATCTCCACGGTAACAACAAACAAAAATGTCTAAAAATATACATATTAAATGTGAAGGGTTTAAAACAGCTCACTATAAAAATTAATTAAGCACAAAAGAAATCAATATTGGAGGAAATAAGGGACAGAAAGATTTAAAACTGAAAAGAAATAGCAAACGATGGAAGTAAGTTCTTACTATAAGTAATTAGTTTAAATGGAAATGAGTTAAACTCTTCAAAGGACAGAGAGTGGCAGAATTAATTTTGAAAAATCCAGCTATATGCTGTCTATGAGACTCATTTTAGACTCAAGGATACAAAAAGATGGAAAATGAAAGGATTGAAAAAAAGGATATTTTATACAAATACTAATATCAAAGAAAGTGGGAAGGCTATACTAATTTCAGACAAAATAGACTTCAAGTCAAAACTGTTATAAGAAACAAATAAAGGCATTATATATTGATAAAAGAATCATTTCGTTAAGTCTTCTTCATAATTAATATAGTCATCAAACAAAATATGAAGCAAACATTGGCAGAATTGAAGTGGGGAAACAGACAGTTCCATAGTTGTAGTTGTAGATCTAATACCACACTTCCAATAACATGTGGAACAAGAACATTATAAGAAAATAGAGGACTTGAAGAACATTATAAGCCAATTAGACCTGACAGACATTTATATAATACTTCACCCAACAACAGTGGAATATACATTCTTCTCAAGTAGGCATGGGACAAAGTCCAGAGCAGAATATATAAGTTAGTCATGAAACAAGTCAATGAATTTTAAAATATTGAAATCATGTAAACTGTGTTCTCTGAATACAATGGAATGAAGCTAGAAATCAATAACAGAAAGATTACTTTAAAAAAATTGAAATTAAACAATACATTCTGGAAAAACCAGTAAGTCAAAGAAATCACAAGAGCAAATACTTAGAGAAGAATTAATGAAAACAGCATATGAAACTTATAAGATGCAACAAACACAGTGCTCAGAGGGGAATTTAACAATATAACTCCTGCATTACAAAAGAAGAAAAATCTTCTATCAATAACCTAACCTTGCCCCCTTGTGAAGCTGAGAGAAAGAAAGGCATGATAAACTCAAAGCTAGCAGAGGAAAGAAGTAAAAACTAGAAAGAAAAAAAGATGTATGGCAAAATCAATACAATATTGTAAAGTAATTAACCTCCAATTAAAATAAATAAATTTATATTTTAAAAAATAAAAGCAAAAAAAAAGAAAGAAAAACAGTACAATCAATCAAACCAAAGTTTCACTGAAAATATAAACAAAACTGGCAAACCTTTAGCTAGACTGATAAAGAAAAAAAGAGAAGATACAAATCACATAAATCAGAAGTCAAAGTAGAGGAATTTACTATTGGTCTCAGAAAAATAAAAATGAATTATAAGAGAATACTATGAGGAATTATACTCCAACAAATAAGATAACTGTGGATTCATGTCAATGTATGGCAAAACCAATACAGTATTGTAAAGTAAAATAAAGTAAAAATAAAATTAAAAAAAAAGACAATTCCTAGAAACATGCAAATAGTCTAATCTGACAGAAGAAGAAATAGGAAATTTCAGCAGATTCTTAACAGAAAGATTAGCTCAGTAAAAATGTTTAACAATGAAAATCTAGTACCATATGGATTCATTGGTGAATTCTATCTAACATTTAAAGAATTAACACCCTTCTTCTCAAACTTCTCAAAAAATGCAAGATAAAGGAACACTTTTTAACTCATCCTATAAAGCTGGCATTACCCTAATACCAAATCCAAAGACATTATAAGGAAAAAAAAAAAAACAGATCATATACTTGAAAGTATAGATTCCTGGGCACCTGCTCCAGCTCCTCTTACTCTGGTGCTGCTCTCCACTAATATAGTGCTGTGATTGTCAAAGAAAAGCACACACAAGGAATGGAGCCACCTTGGACCCAACCTCGGGGCTCTGCTCCAGCACCTTGGGCCCTGCTCCTGCTCCTCATGGGGTAATGACTGCCGCTGAGGTCAGGAGAATTCCAGGCGCACACTTGGCTCTGCTTTGAGCCCCTCCATCTCCAGCCGTACTCCCAGCAAGGTGGTAGCCACCAGCACACCCTGGGTGACTCATGCTTAATCGAGATCCAGATCTCCTACCAAAGGCACTGGACACATGCAAATTGAATAGGGATGATCTCATAAGAGGATACCCCTTTAAGAGTAGAATAGATAACTGTTTTCACCTAATTTCATAGAAACAAAAAAGTTAAAGTGAGAAACAGGAATAGGTTTCAGATGAAAAATCGAGGACTAAGACCCTAGAAAAATGCTAATGAGACAGAGGTAAATAATTCATCAGATGAGTTCAAAGTCATAGTAATAAGCTAAGTGAACTTGGGAAAAGAATAAACAAATGTATAGAATGGATTTTTGGATTCTGAGGGAGAGGGAGAGGGTGGGATGATTTGGGAGAATGCCTTTGAAACATGTATACTATCATGTAAGAAACGAAGTGCCAGTCTATGTTCAATACAGGATACAGGATGCTTGGGGCTGGTGCATGGGGATGATCCAGAGAGATGATATGGGGTGTGAGGTGGGAGGGGGATTCAGGATTGGGAGCTTGTATACACCCATGGTGGATTCATGTCAATGTATGGCAAAACCAATACAGTATTGTAAAGTAAAATAAAGTAAAAATAAAATTAAAAAAAAAGAAAAAACAGAGTGAGAATCTTAACAAGGAACTAGAAAATTTAAAAAGTACCAGTTAGAGCTGAAGAAAACAATAACTAAAATGAAAAATTTATGAGAAGGAAATAGCATCAGACTAGGTAATACAGAAGAATGTAAGATAGAACTAATGAAATCATCCAATCAGAACAGAAAAATGAAAATAAATTGAAATGAGGATAGTTTAAGTGACCTCTAAAATAATGCCAAGTACACTAATATTTGCATTTAGGGGTTCCACAACAAGAAAGAGAAAAAGGTAGGAAGTGAAGTTGATGAAATTACAGCTGAAAAATTCCTGAGACTGAAGAAGGAAATATTTTCCAGATATAGGAAGCACAGAGTCCCATACAAGATGAACCCAAAGAGATTCACACTAAGACATACCATAACTAAACTGGCAAAAGTTAAAGATAATGAGAGAATTTTAAAGGTGGCAAAAGAAATAACAAATAGTCATATATAAAGGAATTCCCTATAAGGCTATATGTGGTTGTCCTGCACAAATTTTGCAAGCCAGAAGGGAGTGGCATGATATATTTATTTAAAGTACTGAGAGTAAGACTTCCCTGGTAGTCCAGTAGCTAAGATTCCACACTCTGAATGCAGGGGGCTCAGGTTCAGTCCCTGGTCAGGGAAGTAGATCCCACGTGCGGCAACTAAGGGTTAGCATGCCACAACTAAAAGATTCCACATGCCACAACCGAAGATCCCACATGCTGCAACCAAGACCTGGCACAGCCAAGTAAAAAAGTAAATAAAAATAAATATTCAAAAAAGTACTGAAAGGGAAAAACTTACAACCGAGGATACTCTACCCACCAAGGTTATCATTCAGAACTGAAGAAGAGCTGAAGATTTTTTCAGACAAGCAAAAACTAGAAGAGTTTATCAAT
Organism: Oryx dammah; assembly: GCF_014754425.2. Taxonomy (NCBI): domain Eukaryota; kingdom Metazoa; phylum Chordata; class Mammalia; order Artiodactyla; family Bovidae; genus Oryx; species Oryx dammah. Next base: position 104,272,595 of record NW_024070189.1, on the reverse strand, counting down.
ACTAAACTAATCTTACAAGAAATGCTAAAGGGTATTTAAATGGAAAAGACTACAAGAAGTAAGAATTTACATGAAAGGGGAAAATATCCCACTAGTAAAGGCAAATACATATTAATAGCAAAGGCTGTGATCAAACACTTAAACTAATAGGAAGGTTTAGAAACAAATTTTTTAAAATCAACTATAATGACAGAGCATGAGATGTTTGGATGGCATCACTGACTCGATGGACATGAGTTTGAGCAAGCTCCAGGAGTTGGTGATGGACAAGGAAGCCCGGCATGCTTCAGTCCATGCAGTCACAAAGAGTTGGACACAACTGAGTGACTGAACTGAATTGATAACTATAATAAGCAAGGAATAGACATGAAGATGTAAAAAACACAAAACACAGGTGAAAGTAGTAAAAAAAAAAAAGGTCTTTTAGAATGTGCTTGAATTGAATTGACTATGAGTTTGAACCAGTAAATATAGTCATAGATCAAAATAAATGGTAACCACAAATCAAAAACCTACAATAGACACACAAAAACTACAGAGAAAAGAATACTAAAGAAAACTGTCAAACCACAAGGGAAGAGACAAAAAAAAAAAAAAAACCAGAGAAGAACTAAAAAACAACAAGAAAACAAGTAACAAAATGACAAGTACATACCTATCAATAATCACTTTAAATATCAATACACTAATGTTCCCATCAAAAGACAGAAAGGGGCTAACTGGATGAAAAACAAGACTCGTCTATATTTAGCCTACAAGAAACTCACTTCAGAGCTAAAGACACACAGAGACTGGAAGTGAGGGAACAGAAAAAGTTTTTCCACCCAAATGGAACCAAAAAGAATGCTGGCGTGGCAGTACTGACAACAGAAAAAGAAGACTTTAAACAAAAGTCTATGACAAAAGGCCAAGAAGGGCATTATACAATAAAGGGATCAATACAAGAAGAGGATATAATGTTTGTTAACATTCATGCACCTAATATGTATATATATCAGTTGCTCAATTGTGTCCAACTCAGTGACCCCATAAACTGTAGCCCCTCAGGCTCTTCTGTCCACAGAATTCCCCAGGCAAGAAAATTGGAGTGGGTAGCCATTCTCTTCTCCAGGGGATCTTCCCAACCCAGGAATCGAACCTGGGTCTCCAGCATCACAGGTGGACTCTACTGTCTGAGCCACCAGGGAAGTCCGTGCGCCCAATATAGTACTGTGCTGTTTCTGGATGGAATGTTCTATAGATAGCCATTATGTCCATCTGCTCTAATGTGTCATTTAAAGGCCATTGTTTCTTTATCGATATCTGTCTGGTTGTACCTGGGGTGTTATAGTCCCCCACTATCATTTTATCATTGCCAACTTCTCCCTTTCAGTCTGTATTTGTTTTATAGATTTAGTTTAACAAATTTAAGAGGATAGAAATTATATCACCATAAAGATATGAAACTAGAAATCAATTACAGGAAGAAAAATAGTAAAAACACAAATGCATGGAGACTAAACAACACGCAATTAAAAAGCAATGGGTATTTCTCTGATAATGAGAAATGCAAATCAAGACCACAATGAGGTACCATTTCACACCAGTCAGAATGGCTGCGATCCAAAAGTCTACAAGCAATAAATGCTGGAGAGGGTGTGGAGAAAAGGGAACCCTCTTACACTGTTGGTGGGAATGCAAACTAGTACAGCCACTATGGAGAACAGTGTGGAGATTCCTTAAAAATTGCAATACAACTGCCTTATGACACAGCAATCCCACTGCTGGGCATACACACTGAGGAAACCAGAATTGAAAGAGACACATGTACCCCAATTTTCATCGCAGCACTGTTTTTAATAGCCAGGACATGGAAACAACCTAGATGTCCATCAGCAGACGAGTGGATAAGAAAGCTGTGGTACATATACACAATGGAGTATTACTCAGCCATTAAAAAGAATACATTTGAATCAGTTCTGATGAGGTGGATGAAACTGGAGCTGATTATACAGAGTGAAGTAAGCCAGAAAGAAAAACACCAATGCAGTATAATAATACATATATATGGAATTTAGAAAGATGATAACGATAACCCTGTATGCGAGACAGCAAAAGAGACACAGATGTATAGAACAGACTTTTGGACTCTGAGGGAGAGGGCGAGGGTGGGATGATTTGGGAGAATGGCATTGAAACATGTATACTATCATGTAAGAAACGAACTGCCAGTCTATGTTCAATACAGGATACAGGATGCTTGGGGCTGGTGCACGGGGATGATCCAGAGAGATGATATGGGGTGGGAGGTGGGAGGGGGGTTCAGGATTGGGAACTCACATACACCCGTGGTGGATTCATGTCAATGTATGGCAAAACCAATACAGTATTGTAAAGTAAAATAAAGCAAAAATAAAAATTTTTAAAAAAGCAATGGGTAAATGAAGAAAGCAAAGATGAAATCAGAAAATACCTCAAGACAATTAAAAATAAAAAAATTTTTTCAAGATCTATGGTATGCAGCAGCAGTAAATCCAAGAGGGAAATTTATACCTGTAGAAACAAGAAAAATCTCAAACTACGTATCATCTAAAGGAATTAGAAAAAGAAGAAAACAAAACCCAAAGTCATCAGAAGAACAGAAATAATAAAGGCCAGAATAGAAAAGAATAAAATATAGACAAAAATAGAAAAGATCAATGAAACCAAGAGCAATTTTTGAAATGATAAAGAAAATTAAGTGTTTAACCAGGTTCAATAGGGGGAAAAAAGAAAGAGGACCCAAATAAACAAAATTAAAGAGGAAAAATTACAAATGATATCACAGAGATACAAAAAAATTAAAACAAAACACTATGAAAGTTATATGCCAACAAATTGGACACCCTAGGAAAAAATGGATAATTTGCAAAAAAAATGCAACCTTCCAAGACTGAATCAAGAAGAAATAGAAAATCTGAAGAGACTGATCACTAGTAGTGAAACTGAATCAGTAATGCAGAACTCCCAGGAGGCAAAAGTCAAAGACTGAACAGCTTCACAGCTGAAGAGTTAATGCCTATTGTTCTCCAACTATTCAAAAAAATTGAGGAGGAGGAAACACTACTGAATTCATTCTACAAGACCACCATTTTCCTGATATCAAAACCAAAGACATTATAAAAGTGAAAACTACTGGACAATATCCTGATAAATATAGATACAAAAATCCTCAGTGTCTTAGCCAACTGAATTCAACAGTATATAAAAAATATCAAACCATGATCAAAAGAAATTAATTACAGGGATGCAAGGATGGTTCAATATCTGCAGATGGTTCAATGTCAATGTGATATACCACGTTAACAAGTGCTAAGTCACTTCAGTCGTGTCCGACTGTTTGCAACCCCGTGGACTGTAGCCTGCCAGGTTCCTCTGTCCGTGGGGATTCTCCAGGCAAGAATACTAGAGTAGGTTGCCATACCCTCCTGCCACATTAACAAAAGGAAGGATAAAAATCACAATATCATCTCAATAGACACAGAAGAAGCATCTGACAAAATTCAAAATCCATTTATGATAAAAACTCACTTCAGAGTTAGTATATAGAGGACATATCTCAATATAATAAAGGCTAGTTATGCGGAAACAACAGCTAATGCCATGCTCAATGCTGAAAAGCTGAAAGTTTTTCCTCTAAAATCAGGATTAAGACAAAGATGCCCAATCTTTCCTCTTTTGTTTGATATAGTATTGGAAGTCCTGTGGGAAAGATTGAAGGCAGGAGGAGAAGGGGACGACAGAGGATGAGATGGTTGGATGGCATCACCGACTCGATGGACATGAACTTGAGCAAGCTCCAGGAGTTGGTGATGGATGCAGAAGCCTGACATGCTGCAGTCCCTGAGGTTGCAAAGAGTCGGATGCCACTGAGCGACTGAACTGACTGACTGACTGGAAGTCCTAGTTACAGAGGCCAACAAGGAAAAGAAATAAAAAGTATCCAAACTGGAAGGGAAGAAGTAAAATGGTCACTATTTCAGATGACATGATATATACAAAACCCTAGATAGCATATTCAAAAGCAGACACATTACTTTGCTGACTAAGGTCCGTCTAGTCAAGGCTATGGTTTTTCCCGTGGTCATGTATGGATGTGAGAGTTGGACTGGGAAGAAGGCTGAGCGCCGAAGAATTGATGCTTTTGAACTGTGGTGTTGGAGAAGACTCTTGAGAGTCCCTTGGACTGCAAGGAGATCCAACCAGTCCATTCTGAAGGAGATCAGCCCTGGGATTACTTTGGAAGGAATGATGCTGAAGCTGAAGCTCCTGTACTTTGGCCACCTCATGCGAAGAGTTGACTCATTGGAAAAGACTCTGATGCTGGGAGGGCTTGGGGGCAGGAGGAGAAGGGGACGACCGAGGATGAGATGGCTGGATGGCATCACGGACTCGACGGACGTGAGTCTGAGTGAACTCCGGGAGATGGTGATGAACAGGGAGGCCTGGCGTGCTGCAATTCACGGGGTTGCAAAGAGTCGGACACGACTGAGTGACTGAACTGAACTTAATGTCTCTACCAAAACCTATTAGAATTAATAAAGGAATTCAGTAAAGCTGAAGGATACAAGATTAATATAAAGAAATCCATTGTTTTTCTTTCTAAAAAATTGCACTAAAATTTAACATATTAGTAATTTTTAAATTATAGTTCATTTACACTATTATATTAGTTTCAGGTGTACAGCATCGTGATTCAGTATTTTACAGATTATACTTCATTCAAAGTTATTACAAGATAGTGACTGAAATTCCTTGTACTATACAATATATCCTCGTTGCTTATCTATTTTATATGTAATGTTTTATAGCCCTTTATCATATACTCCTAATTTGCCACTTCCCTTTCCCTAACCCTTTGGTAACCACTAGTTTGTTTTCTAAATCTGTGAGTTGGTTTCCATTTTGCAAATATTCACTGGTAGTACTTTTTAGATTCCACAAATTAGGAATATGACTCACATAGTATTTGTCTTTCTGTGTATAAATTATTTAACTAAGCATAATATTCTCTAGATCCATCCACATTGCTGCAAATAGCAGAATTTCCTTCACTTTTATGGTTGAGTAATGCCCCAACCAGTAACGCTGAAGAAGGTGAAGTTGAATGGTTCTATGAAGACATACAAGACCTTTTAGAACTAACACCCAAAAAAGATGTCCTTTTCATTATAGGGGACTGGAATGCAAAAGTAGGAAGTCAAGAAACTTCTGGAGTAACAGGCAAATTTGGCCTTGGAATGTGGAATGAAGCAGGGCAAAGACTAATAGAGTTTTGCCAAGAAAATGCACTGGTCATAGCAAACACCCTCTTCCAACAACACAAGAGAAGACTCTACACATGGACATCACCAGATGGTCAACACCGAAATCAGATTGATTATGTTCTTTGCAGCCAAAGATGAAGAAGTTCTATACAGTCAACAAAACAAGACCAGGAGCTGACTGTGGCTCAAATCATGAACTCCTTATTGCCAAATTCAGACTCAAACAGAAGAAAGTAGAGAAAACCGCTAGACCATTCAGGTATGACCTAAATCAAACCCCTTATGATTATACAGTGGAAGTGAGAAATAGATTTAAGGGACTAGATCTGATAGATAGAGTGCCTGATGAACTATGGAATGAGCTTGGTGACATTGTACAGGAGACAGGGATCAAGACCATCCCCATGGAAAAGAAATGCAAAACAGCAAAATGGCTGTCTGGGGAGGCCTTACAAATAGCTGTGAAAAGAAGAGAGGCGAAAAGCAAAGGAGAAAAGGAAAGATATAAGCATCTGAATGCAGTGTTCCAGAGAATAGCAAGAAGAGATAAGAAAGCCTTCTTCAGCAATCAATGCAAAGAAATAGAGGAAAACAACAGAATGGGAAAGACTAGAGATCTCTTTAAGAAAATTAGAGATACCAAGGGAACATTTCATGCAAAGATGGGCTCCATAAAGGACAGAAATGGTAAGGACCTAACAGAAGCAGAAGATATTAAGAAGAGGTGGCAAGAATACACAGAAGAACTGTACAAAAAAGATCTTCATGACCCAGATAATCATGATGGTGTGATCACTAATCTAGAGCCAGACATCCTGGAATGTGAAGTCAAGTGGGCCTTGGAAAGCATCGCTACAAACAAAGCGAGTGGAGGTGATGGAATTCCAGTTGAGCTGTTCCAAATCCTGAAAGATGATGCTGTGAAAGTGCTGCACTCAATATGCCAGCAAATTTGGAAAACTCAGCAGTGGCCTCAGGACTTGAAAAGGTCAGTTTTCATTCCAATCCCAAAGAAAGGCAATGCCAAAGAATGCTCAAACTACTGCACAATTGCATTCATCTAACATGCTAGTAAAGTAATGCTCAAAATTCTCCAAGCCAGGCTTCAGCAATATGTGAACCGTGAACTCCCTGATGTTCAAGCTGGTTTTAGAAAAGGCAGAGGAACCAGAGATCAAATTGCCAACATCCACTGGATCATGGAAAAAGCAAGAGAGTTCCAGAAAAACATCTATTTCTGCTTTATTGACTATGCCAAAGACTTTGACTGTGTGCATCACAATAAAATGTGGAAAATTCTGAAAGAGATGGGAATACAAGACCACCTGACCTGCCTCTTGAGAAACCTATATGCAGGTCAGGAAGCAACAGTTAGAACTGGACATGGAACAACAGACTGGTTTCAAATAGGAAAAGGAGTGCGTCAAGGCTGTATATTGTCACCCTGCTTATTTAACTTATATGCAGAGTACATCCTGAGAAATACTGGACTGGATGAAACACAAGCTGGAATCAAGATTGCTGGGAGAAATATCAATAACTTCAGATATGCAGATGACACCACCCTTATGGCAGAAAGTGAAGAGGAACTAAAGAGCCTCTTGATGAAAGTGAAAGAAGAGAGTGAAAAAGTTGGCCTAAAGCTCAACATTCAGAAAACGAAGATCATGGCATCTGGTCCCATCACTTCATGGGAAATAGATGGGGAAACAGTGGAAAGAGTGTCAGACTTTATTTTTTGGGGCTCCAAAATCACTGCAGATGGTGACTGCAGCCATGAAATTAAAAGACGCTTACTCCTTGGAAGAAAAATTATGACCAACCTAGTTTCAAAAGCAGAGACATTACTTTGCTGACTAAGGTCCGTCTAGTCAAGTGAAGTGAAGTGAAGTGAAGTCGCTCAGTCGTGTCCGACTCTTTGTGACCCCATGGACTGTAGCTTACCAGGCTCCTCTGTCCATGGGATTTTCCAGGCAATAGTACTGGAGTGGATTGCCATTTCCTTCTCCAGGGGATCTTCCCAACCCAGGGATCAAACCCGGGTCTCCCGCATAGTAGACAGACGCTTTAGTCTAGTCAAGGCTATGGTTTTTCCTGTGGTCATGTATGGATGTGAGAGTTGGACTGTGAAGAAGACTGAGCACCAAAGAATTGATGCTTTTGAACTGTGGTGTTGGAGAAGACTCTTGAGAGTCCCTTGGACTGCAAGGAGATCCAACCAGTCCATTCTGAAGGAGATCAGCCCTGGGATTTCTTTGGAAGGAATGATGCTAAAGCTGAAGCTCCAGTAATTTGGCCACCTCATGCGAACAGTTGACTCACTGGAAAAGACTCTGATGCTGGGAGGGATTGGGGGCAGGAGGAGAAGGGGATGACAGAGGATGAGATGGCTGGATGGCATCACTGACTCGATGGACGTAAGTCTGAGTGAACTCCGGGAGTTGGTGATGGACAGGGAGGCCTGGCGTACCACGATTCATGGGGTCACAAAGAGTCGGACACGACTGAGCGACTGAACTGAACTGAAACATATATACACACACACATATGTTGTGATCCACACAGTCAAAGGCTGTATAAACAACTGTGGAAAATTCTTAAAGAGATGGGAGTATCAGACCACCATACCTGTCTTCTGAGAAACTTGTATGTAGGTCAAGAAGCAACAGTTTGAACTGAACATGGGGCAACTGACTGATTCAAAATTGGGAAAGGAGTATGACAAGGTTGTATATTATCACCCTGCTTATTTAACTTATATGCAAAGTACATCATGCAGAATGCCAGGCTGGATGGCACAAACTGGAATCAAGACTGCTGGGACAAATATCAACAACCTCAGATATGCAGATGATACCACTCTAATGGCAGAAAGCAAAGAAGAACTAAAGAGTCTCTTGGTGAGGGTGAAAGGGGAGAGTGAAGCAACCTAGATGTCCATCAGCAGACGAATGGATAAGAAAACTGTGGTACATATACACAATGGAGTATTACTCAGCCATTAAAAAGAATACATTTGAATCAGTTCTAATGAGGTGGATGAAACTGGAGCCTATTATACAGAGTGAAGTAATCCAGAAAGAAAAACACCAATACAGTACACTAACGCATATATATGGAATTTAGAAAGATGGTAATGATGACCCTGTATGTGAGACAGCAAAAGAGACACAGATGTATAGAACAGTCTTATGGACTCTGTGGGAGAGGGAGAGGGTGGGATGATTTGGGAGAATGGCATTGAAACATGTATAATATCATATGTGAAATGAATCACCAGTCCAGGTTCGATGCATCATACAGGATGCTCAGGGCTGGTGCACTGGGATGACCCAGAGGGATGGTATAGGGAGGGAGGTGGGAGGGGGTGCTCAGGATGGGGAACACGTGTACACCCATGGCAGATTCATGTTGATGTATGGCAAAACCACTACAATATTGTAAAGTAATTAGCCTCCAATTAAAATAAATAAATTTATATTTAAAAGAAAAGAAAGGGGAGACTGAAAAAGCTCTCTTGAAACTAAGCATTAAAAAAACTAAGATCATGGCATCTGGCCCCATCACTTCATGGCAAATGGAAGGGATAAAGTGGAAGCAGTGACAGAATTTATTTTCTTGGGCTCTGAAATCTCTGTGGGTGGTGGCTGAAGCCATGAAATTAAGACATTTACTCCCTGGAAGGAAAATCATGACAAACCTAGACAGCACGTTAAAAAGTAGAGACATCACTTTGCCAATAAAATCCGTATGTTTCCAGTAGTCTTGTACAAATGTGAGAGTTGGACCATAAAGAAGGCTGAGCATTAAAGAACTGATGCTTTTGAACTGTGGTGCTGGAGAAGACTCTTGAGAGTCCCTTGGACTGCAAGGGGATCAAACCAGTCAATCGTAAAGGAAATAAACCCTGAATATTCACTGAAGCTTTAGCTCCAATACTTTGGCCACCTGATACAAGGAGCCAATTTACTGGAAAAGACTGAAGGCTAAAGGAGAAGGAGGCAGCAGAGGATGAGATGGTTAGATAGTATCACTGACTCAATGGACATGAATCTGAGCAAACTCTGGGAGATAGTGAAGGACAGAGGAGCCTGGCATGCTGTTGTCCATGAGGTTGCAGAGTCAGACATGACTTAGTGACTGAACAACAACAAATATGTGTGTGTGTGTATACATATATATATGGCTCAACAGTAAAGAATCTGCCTGCAGTGCAGAAGACCTGGGTTCGATCCCTGGATTGGGACAATCCCCTGGAGGAGGGCATGGCAATGCACTCCAGTATTCTTGCCTGGAGAATTTCCATGGACAGAGGATCCTGGAGGGCTGCAGTCCATGAGGTTGCAAAGATTTGGACACAACTGAGTGACTAAGCACAGCACAACATGGTCATACTACCCAAAGTCATTACAGATTTAATGCAACCCTCACCAAAAAACCCATGATATTTTTCACAGAACTAGAAGAAATAATCCTAAAATTTATATGGAGTCATATACACACACACAAATAGCCAAGGCAATGTTGAGAAAAGGGAACAAAGTTATAAGAATCATGGTGGCTGACTTCAGACTATACTACAAAGTTTCAGTATGCAAACAGTGTGGTACTGGCACATAAAACAGGCACATAGATCAATGGAAAACAATAGAGGACCCAGAAATAAATCCACACACTTATGGTCAATCAATCTACAACAAAACAGGAAAAATATACAATGGGGAAAAGGCCATCTTCAATAAATGGTGCTAGGAAATTGGAATATCTACATGTAAAATAATTAAAACATTTTCTCATACCACATATGAAAATAGATTAAAGACTAAAATGCAAGATCTGAAACCACAAAACTCCTAAAAGGGAATACATGCAGAACACTCTTTGACATGAATTATAGCAATAGTGTTTGTTAGGAAAGAAAGGAAAATTAAAAAATAAACAAATGAAATCTAGTTAAACTCAAAACTTTAGCATGGTAAAGGATATCACTAAGAAAGTTACAAAATGAAAAGACATCCTACTGAATGAGAGAAAATATTTGCAATATGTCCTATAAGTGTTAATATCCAAAATATATAGTAGCTGATACAACTCTCTATATATTTATATCTACCTATATGTATATCTCCTATCTATCTAAGTTCAATTTCAGAATGGACAGAAGACTTGAACTGACATTTTCCCTGAGGAGACACACAAATGGCCAACAGGCACATGAAAAGATGCTCAACATAGCTAATCATCAGAAAAATGCAAGGCAAAACCACAGTGAAATACCACCTCACACCTGTCAGAATGGCTATCATCCACAAGATCGTGTTAATAAAGACCATCAATGAAGCTGAACAACAGAAAAAAAAAGAAAATATATAGATAAAGATGGTTTAAGATGACACCATCCCTGCAGAAAACCAAGAGGAACTAAAGAGCCTCTTAATGAAAGTAAAAGAGAAGAGTGAAAAATTTGGCTTAAAACTCAACATTCAAAAAATGAAGATCGTGGCATCTGGTCCCATCATTTCATGGCAAATAGATGGGGAAACAATGGAAATAGTGATAGACTTTATTTTCTTGGGCTCCAAAATCACTACAGATAGTGACTGCAGCCATGAAATTAAAAGACGGTTGCTTCTTGGAAGAAAAGCTATGACAAACCTAGACAGTATACTAAAAAGCAGAGACATTACTTGCTGACAAAGATCCATATAGTCAAAAAACTATGGCTTTTCCAGTATATATGGATGTGAGAGTTGGACCATAAAGAAAGCTGAGCACCAAAGAATTGATGCTTTTTTAAATTTTTATTTATTTTTTAATTGAAGGATAATTGCTCTACAGAATTTTTTTGTTTTCTGTCAAACATCAACATGAATCAGCCATAGGTATATATATGTCCCCTCCCTCTTGAACCTCCTTCCCATCTCCCTCCCCATCCCGCCCCTCTTGAGTTCCCTGGGACATACAGCAAATTTCCATTGACTATTTATTTTACATATGTGAGAGTTGGATGGTGAAGAAAGCTGAGCACCAAAGAATTGATGCTTTTGAACTGTGGTGTTGGAGAAGACTCTTGAGAGTCCCTTGGACTGCAAGGAGATCCAACCAGTCCATCCTAAAGGAAATCAGTCCTGGGTGTTCATTGGAAGTACTGATGTTGAAGCTGAAACTCCAATCCTTTGCCCACCTCATGCGAAGAGTTGACTCATTGGAAAAGACCCTGATTCTGGGAAAGATTGAAGGTGGGAGGAGAAGGAGATGACAGAGAATGAGATGATTGGACAGCATCACCAACACAATGGACATGGGTTTGGGTGAACTCTGGGAGTTGGTGATGGACAGGGAGGCCTGGCATGCTGTGATTCATGGGGTCGCAAAGAGTCAGACATGACTGAGAGACTGAACTGAACTGAACTGAATGTAAGTTTCCATGTTACTCTCTCCATACATCTCACCCTCTCCTCCCCTCTAAAAGAATTCAGAATAATGATAGTAAAGATGATCAAAAATCTTGAAAATAGAATGGAGAAAATGTAAGAATCAATCAACAAAGACCTAGAAGAATTAAAGAATAAACATACAAACAACACAATTACTGAAATTAAAAACACTCTAGAAGGAACCAATAGCAGAATATCTAAAGCAGAAGAATGGATCAGTGAGCTGGAAGATAAAATGGTGGAAATAACTGCTGAAGAGCAGAATAAAGTAAAAAGAATGAAAAGAACTGAGGATAGCCTCAGAGATCCCTGGGACAAGATTAAATGCACCAACATGACAGGGATCCCACAATGAGAAGAGACAGAAAAGGGGGCAGAGAACATATCTGAAGATATAATCACTGAAAAATTTCCTAACCTGGGAAAGGAAACAGACATCAAGTCCAGGGGGCACAGAGAGTTGGCCCACACAGGATCAACCAAAAAGGACCACACCAAGATACATTGTGATTAAAATGGCAAAAATTAAAGACAAAGAGAGAATACTGAAAGCAACAAGGGAAAAGCATCAAGTTACATACAGGGAACTCCCATAAGGTTATCAGTTGACTTTTCAGCAGAAACTCTGCAGGCCAGAAGGGAATGGCATGATTAACTTAAAGGGGTGAAAGGGGAAAACCTACAACCAAGAATAATCTACCTAGCAAAGTTTTTATTCAGAGTTGATGGAGAGATTGAAAGTTTTACAGATGAGGGGAAAAAGAGTTCAGCACCACCAAACCAACTTTACAAGAAATATTAAAGGGACTTCTCTAAGTGAAAAAAAGCCACAACTAGAACATGAGAATTATGAAAGGAAGAAGCTCATTGGTAAAAGCAAGTACATAGTGAAGATAGTAAATCAAACACATACAAAGCCAATAAGAAGGTTAAAAGACAAAATGCCAAAACTATATCCACAATAAGTAGTTAAGAAATACATGATCAAAAAGAAGTAAATATATAAAAACAAGAATCTTGAAGAAAGGGGAGTAAATAGGCAGTGTTGTTAAAATACATTTCAAAATAAAAGATCAGCAATGTAAAATAATCATGGGTATTATAGAAGAATTATATAAACCTCATGGTAACCACAAAGAAAATCTATAATAGATAGATATACACACAGAAAAAGAAAGGAATCCAAGCAAAATGCTACATACAGTCTTCAAATCATGAGGAAATAGAACAAAGGAAGAAGAAAGGAACAAAAAAGAGCTATGAAAGCAATCCCAAACCAATGAACAAAACAGCAGTAGTTAACACCTACTTTAGATATAAATGAACTAAATTCTCCAATCAAATGGCATAAAATGGATGCAAATATAAGACCCATATATAAGAGCCTACAGGAGACTCACCTCAGATCTAAACTAACCTAAGTGCCCATTAATAGATGAGTGGTTGCGAAGAGTTGACTCATTGCAAAAGACTCTGATGCTGGGAGGGATTGGGGGCAGGAGGAGAAGGGGACGACAGAGGATGAGATGGCTGGATGGCATCACTGACTCGATGGACGTGAGTCTGAGTGAACTCCAGGAGTCGGTGATGGACAGGGAGGCCTGGCGTGCTGCGATTCATGGGGTCGCAAAGATTCAGACACGACTGAGCGACTGAACTGAACTGAACTGAAGAAGATGTGGTGTGTATATATAATGGAATATTAACCAGCCGCAAAAAAGAATGAGATCTTACCATTTGCAATGACATGGATGGATCTTGAGGATATTGTGCTAAATGAAATAAGTCAGACAGAGGAAGACAAATATTGTGTGTGTGTGTGTGTGTGTGTGTGTGTGTGTGTGTGTGAGTCGCTTAGTCATGTCTGACTCTTTGCAACTCCATGGACTGTAGCCCACCAGGCTCCTCTGTCCATGGAGTTCTCCAGGCAAGAATACTGGAGTAGGGTGCCATTTCCTTCTCCAGGGAATTTTCCCAACCCAGTGACTGAACCCAGGTCTCCTGCATTGCAGGCAGATTCTTTACCATCTGAGCCACCAAGGTAGCCCAAATATTGTATGATTTCACTTACGTGTGGAATCTAAAGAAAACAAATGAACAAACAGAACAGAGTTATAGATACAGAGAAAAACAGGTGGTTGCCAGAGGTGAGGGCCTGGGGTAAGGAAAGAAATGGGTGAGGAAGATTAAGAGGTACAAACTTCCAGTTGTAAAATAAATGAGTCACAGGTATGAAATGTAGAGTGTGTGGAATAAAATAAAAAATTATGTAATATATTTGTATGGTGACATGTTGTAATTAGACTTATTATGGTGATAATTTTGAGCTGTAGAGAAATACCAAATCACTATGTTGTGTAATTGGAACTAACATATCAATTAGACTTCAAAGACAAACTTATAGAAAAAGAGATTAGTTTTGTGATTACCAGTGGCAGGGGAGTATTGAGGATGGTATTGGTTGAAGGTGGTCAAAGGTTATAAACTTCCAGCAGTTACAAGATAAATAAGTACCAGGGATGTAATGTGGGCTTCCCAGGTGGGTCAGTGGTGAACTGAGTCGTGTCCGACTCTTTGCAGTCCCACGGACTGTAGCTCATCAGGCTACTCTCTCCATGGAATTGTCCAGGCAAGAGTACTGGAGTTGGTAATCATTCCCTTCCCCAGGGGATCTTCCTGACCCAGGGATTGAACCTGGGTCTCCTGCATTGCAGGCAGATCCTTTACACTGCTGCTGATGCTGCTAAGTCACTTCAGTCATGTCCAACTCTGTGCGACCCCATAGATGGCAGCCCACCAGGCTCCCCCATCCCTGGGATTCTCCAGGCAAGAACACTGGAGTGGGTTGCCATTTCCTTCTCCAATGCATAAAAGGGAAAAGTGAAAGTGAAGTCACACAGTTGTGTCTGACTCTTAGCAACCCCATGGACTGCAGCCTACCAGGCTCTTCCATCCACAGGAGTTTCCAGGCAAGAGTACTGGAGTGGGGTGCCATTGCCTTCTCTGTCCTTTACCCTGGGGAAGCCCAATAAACTAGGCAGAGGATTTTAAAATAGTGCTTGTCAACACCAGTGTCCCTGTGATAGAATGAGCTCCCCTAAATGGTCGTGTCCGACTCTTTGCAACGCCATGGACTGTAGCCTACCAGGCTCCTCTGTCCATGGGATTTTCCAGGCAAGAGTACTGGAGTGGGTTGCCATTTCCTTCTCCAGGAGATTTTCCCAAACCAGGGATCAAACCCATGTCTCCCGCATTGTAGGCAGACACTTTACCACCTGAGCCACCAGGGAAGTCCTCTCTAAATGGTGCCACCAGTGTCTATGTCTGCAGGATGAGCTCCAGTTGCTTCCTACCTCTCGGGGAGACTCTCCAAGATAAGCAGGTGGATCTGACCCAGGCTCTTTTCAAATTACTACTCTGCTCTAGGTCCTGGAGCCTGTGAAATTTTATATGTGCCTTTGAAGAGTGGCATAGCTCTCACAGCTTTCTGGGTGTCCCAAAAGTAACACCTGTTGGCCTCCAAAACCAAATATTCCTGGTATAGGACCCCAGGACCGGGGAGCCCAATGTGAGGTTCAGACTCTTTATTCCTTGGGGAGAAGCTCCATATTTGTAATTATCCTCCTATTTGTGGGTCATCCACCCAAGCGTATAGGTCTTGACTATACTATGATTTTGCCCTTCCTAACCATCTCTTTATGGTTCCCATCTTTAGTTGTAGAAAATCTTCTCTGGTGGATTCCAGTCTTTCTCATCAATATTTGTTTTATCAATGACTGTAATTTATGTGTTCCAGTGAGAGGAGGTGTACTCCGCCATCTTGGCCTTATCTCCCTAATTCCAGTTTCTGTCTTTTGATTTGAGAGTTCAACCACTTACATTCAAAGTAATTATTGGTAAGGAGCAACTTACTTCTGTCATTTTACTACTTACTTTCTACATGCCTTATAGCTTCCCCCTTGCCTCATTTTCTTACATTCTTGTCTTCTTTGCATTTAGTTGATTTTTTGTAGTGAAATATTTAAATTCCCTCTTAATTTCCTTTCATGTTTACCATGGGGATTACATTTAACATTCTAAAGTTTTAACATTCTAATTTGAATTTATATCAGTTTAACTTCAATAAGAGTTTTTTTTAATTAAGTAAAGCAGATGTTAAACTTTCTTAAACTGATATATCAATTTGAAATCTCCAAATCAAGTCACAGATGCAATAGTAAGCTATTAGAAGCATTTCAATTAAAATAAAAAACAAGAAAAAGAGACCTAGCAACATTTCTACTAGAGGTTCTAGTCATTGCAATAAGATAAGAAAAATTAATTAAGGATAAGATATAGAAAAGGAAGTGATGAAACAAGCTTTATCTGAAGAAAATATATTTAAAAATCTAGAACTAAATAATCAACTGACAAACTATTAAAAATTAGTCCTATATGGTGGGTGGAAATATTATCAATACACAGAAATCAACAGCTATGTCTGATTAGCAAATGCAATCATCGCAGCACTGTTTATAATAGCCAGGACATGGAAGCAACCTAGATGTCCATCAGCAGATGAATGGATAAGAAAGCTGTGGTACATATACACAATGGAGTATTACTCAGCCATTAAAAAGAATACATTTGAATCAGTTCTAATGAGGTGGATGAAAATGGAGCCTATTATACAGAGTGAAGTAAGTCAGAAAGAAAAACACCAATACAGTATACTAACGCATATATATGGAATTTAGAAAGATGGTAATGATAACCCTGTATGCGAGACAGCAAAAGAGACACAGATGTATAGAACAGTCTTTTAGATTCTGTGGGAGAGGGAGAGGGTGGGATGATTTGGGAGAATGGCATTGAAACATGTATAATATCATATATAAAATGAATCACCAGTCCAGGTTTGATGCATGATACTGGATGCTTGGGGCTTGTGCACTGAGACGACCCATGGTACAGGGAGGGAGGAGGGAAGGGGGTTCAGGATGGGGAACACGTGTATACCTGTGGCAGATTCATGTTGATGTATGGCAAAACCAATACAAAATTGTAAAGTAATTAACCTCCAATTAAAATAAATGAATTTATATTAAAAATAATAAAATAAATAAATAAATAAAAATTAAAAAATAAAAATAATCTTTTATATAACCATAGAAATCCTAAAATACAAAGATTTAAACCTAGAAAGCAAGTACAAGGTCTTTATAGATAACTAGAATAACTAATATGTTTTTTCATAGGTTAAAAAAGATTATAAATTGAATTTAAAATTTTAAGAACAACTATGCTGGAAATTTGTGCTCTTGGTATACAAAATATTAGTTTCATACTCAAAGTAGATGTAACTACTTCTGTGTATACAACAAAGCCAGCCAGGAATAAAGCACAACTCCACATTGACAGAGAAACATATGGTGATTGATGTGTAAAGATTCCAGTCCTCAGATATTTGCAGCCCCTTAATGGACAGAACATGTTCTCTCTAGTAATGTCATAAAGCCATCATCCCTTCCACAAGCTCCAATAAAGGGATCCACCCTGCACTTTGTTTCTTACCTTGTCGGGAGATGGATCCCCATCCTGTAGCCCAGCAAGAAAGGTTTGAAAGAGTCAAGTCTGGGGGTGCAATACAGATGGGAAGCACAGAGTCGGAAAAAACAATGCGGGTTTTCAGCTGCACCAGAGCGATGTCGCCTCCAATAGGGTGATATAATTCATATGTGGGGTGTATGATCACCCTATTCACCTCAAACCACTGTGTGTGATTGCCTGCAAACTTGAGGTCCACAAGACCCACATATATATCAAATGCCTCAATGTTCTTCTTCCTGTAGAGACAGAGAACAAAAGTACAGTGGTTCAAGCATCTGACACATGGGAAGAGGAGCTTCCATGAGCTCACAGGCCCAAGGAGTCCTGGGACATGGGGGCCTGGGTATCCAAGCTCTCAGCCAGAATGCGGGAAGTGAGCCATTCCAGCACAGTAGGGACCTGACTGGCAGAACTGCCCCCAAAGAAGTCCTGACCTGAGTACGTGGAGGATTCAAGGACTCACCAGTATCTGCTGGATGGTGAGCTTGTCAGATGTACAGTGAGCTGCCAGTGAGGATAAGTCTTTCATCACCTCTCATCTTATCATCCTAAGATGTGACTCCTCACCTCACCTCTCATCCTATTATTTTGTTCCACACCTATCTGGAAGAGCTGATGGCCCTAAAGGAGTCCTCAGTCCTGTGCAAGAAGCTGTAGTGAATGGAGCTGTGTGCTGGGTCCCACGCTCTCCCCAGCTCCAAGAAGTCTCAGTCCTATGTGGTCCACGTGGTTCCTCCTGCAGCCCTAGGCCTCCGTGGGAAGGGCATCCATCACCACCGACTCACCTGTCAAAGCAGTGGGCAGCCGACAGGATCCAGTACTCATCAACGATGGAACCCCCGCAGATGTGGAAACCTGAATAGTGCACACTGGCCTGCCAGGGCCACTTTGTCTCAAGGGCATCCACGCCTCCCAGTATCTTCCCTTGCATATGACGCTGGCCACAGGCTGAAGGAAGAATGACAAACGATGTGAGTAGCAGCGGCACCAGGGTGGGCCTGGCCACGTGCAAAGTGAAGGGAGGGAGAGTGGGAGGCGTGGAAAAAGGAAAGGACCGCGCAAGGCTGGGTCTCCACCCTGGGGAGTCAGAAGCCCAGGATTCACCGGATTCACCGCCAGGACCACCGCCAACCTGGGCTCGGAGGGGTCCTACCCACATCACGGCTAAAGGCGACCTCCTCACTGGCAGGGTGCCTGTGGGCTGTGGCTGCAACCTGAGTGGGAGGCAGGAGAAACAGGAGCAGGAGGAGGCTCGGGGTCGTGGGCCAGGACTCTCCAGGCCCAGGGCGAGAGCCAGTCAGTGCCGCGGCCATGTGGGCGTGTCTCAAGGACGTCAGGGCCGGAGCGCACAACCTGTGACGCCATAAACGTGCGACAGTGTCCAGGCACGTACGACGGCGCCACAGCACAAACACCAGCTGTCTCGCTCCTCAGCCAGGAGCCAGCTCTCAGTGGGCCCCCCTCCACACCCCACCTCCCCCATCCCCACCATGGCTGGCTCTCTGTGGTTTCACTCCCTGGAGGGTGCTGAGTTAGACTCTGGGTGGTCTTGCTCCCTGGATGGTGGTGGTCTCTCTCCCTCCTTAGCTGCCTGGCTGTTGGTTGATGCAATGGGAATAGTTTCCTCCTGAGCCTCCCAACATCCAGCCAGCAAGCTTAGATTTGGTCACGTCTCAGTTGCAGCATTTCAGAAATGTACAAGCACTTTTCACACCTCTTTTTGATCATATTTGCAAATGTACCTTTGAATAAAGCAAGTTATACAGATGTTGGGGGAAAGGGGGTTGGAAAAATGCGCTATAGTACTTAAGCCCCCTCTCTAGAAACTTCAGACCTCTGTTGTTGTGACAATACATAAACAAATGAACAGTACTATGTTCCAACAAACTGCATTTACAGACAGTGAAATTGGAATTTTATTTAATTTTTGCATCTCATAAAATATTTTCTTGTTTTAACCCCAAGCAATAAAAATGTATAAACTGTTCTTAGTTAAGAATGTACAAATGTACATTAGTTCAGATGTACAGAAGTAGGTAGTTTGCCAACCTCTGCTCTGTTTCTTATATTTCTTTTTTTTTAACATAGATTTTATTTTTTATAGCAGTTTTAGGTTCACAGCAAAAGTAGACAGAAGGTACAGAGGTTGTTAATGGGGAGTCAATGCATGTATCAGCATAGGAGGTATTGGGAAATCTCTGTACACTCTATTTCTTGATATTAACACCTTGTCTTTATATATATTGCCAGAAATTTCTATTTTTTCATTGTTTCTTGTTCTTTAATATGTTTCAAGTGTGTTCATAATTGTTCAATGGAGAACTTTTATAATGGCTGCTCCTTGCCCAGTAATTCAATAGCTATGTGAGCTTGATGTTGGTGCTCATTAATAGTCTTTTTTAAATTTATTTATTTTAATTGGAGGCTAATTACTTTACAATATTGTAGTGGTTTTTGCCGTACATTGACATGGATCAGCCATGGGTGTACATGTGTTCCCCATCCTGAGCCCCCCTCCCACCTCCCTCCCCATCCCATCCCCCTGGGTCATCCCAGTGCACCAGCCCTGAGCACCCTGTCTCATGCATTGAACCTGGACTGGCGATCTGTTTCACATATGATAATATACATGTTTCAATGCTATTCTCTCAAATCATCCCACCCTCGCCTTCTCCCAGAGTCCAAAAGACAGTTCTTTACATCTGTGTCTCTTTTGCTGGCTTGCATATAGGGTTATCATTACCATCTTTCTAAATTCCATATATATGCATTAATATACTGTATTGGTGTTTTTCTTTCTGACTTACTTCGCTCTGTATAATAGGCTCCATTTTCATCCACCTCATTAGAACTGATTCAAATATATTCTTTTTAATGGCTGAGTAATATTCCATTGTGTATATGTACCACAGCTTTCTTATCCATTCATCTGCTGATGGACATCTAGGTTGCTTCCATGTCCTGGCTATTATAAACAGTGCTGCGATGAACATTGGGGTACATGTGTCTCTTTCAATTCTGGTTTCCTTGGTGTGTATGCCCAGCAGTAGGATTGCTGAGTCATATGGCAGTTCTATTTCCAGTTTTTTTAAGGAATCTCCACACTGTTCTCCATAGTGGCTGTACTAGTTTGCATTCCCACCAACAGTGTAAGAGGGTTCCCTTTTCTCCACACCCTCTCCAGCATTTATTGTTTGAAGACTTTTGGATAGCAGCCATTCTGACTGGCTAATAGTCTTTTCTTATTGGAATTGAGAGTTTACTAGTTCTTAGTGTGACAAAGGCTTAGTGTGACAAGGGCTTCCCTGGTGGCATGGATGTTAAAGTGTCTGCCTACAATGCGGGAGACCTGGGTTCAATCCCTGGGTTGGGAGATCCCCTGGAGAAGGAAATGGCAACCCACTCCAGTACCCTTGCCTGGAAAATCCAATGGAGAGAGGAGCCCTGTGGGCTACAGTCCATGGGGTCGCAGAGAGTCAGACACAACTGAGTGACTTCAATAGTGTGACAAATAATTTTGGACTGTGTCCTATGCATTTTGAGTATTACTCATGAGACGCTGGTTCCCACTTAAATATTCTATTTTAGCAGGTTGAAAATCTCTTTAGGTACAGAATGCACATCCTGGCTCACTCTGGTGAACTGTGGTTCCAACAGCAGTTTATCAAGTCTCTGCAGGACTATTCTTATTTGTCCACTTGCATGCTTCCAAGATGATGGGATCCCACCTCATAGTCTTCTCAATGCTGGCTTGGGATGGGGAAGGGTATTACCTCCTACTGCAGGTGAGGAGAGAAGACAGGCTCTACAATGTGTCTGTCTGACTTGCATGTCCTATCCTTCCTGCAAGGGGTTGTGAAGTCAGAGAGCATTGGTTCTCAATCAGGGGTGATGTTCCAAGAGCACATTTGGTAATATCTGTATATATTTTTAATTATAGGAATTGGGGGAGTGTGCTATTGGCATCTGGTGGGTTATACAGGGGTACTGCTGTACATCCTATAGTGCATACTATATCCTTCCAGAACAAAGGCCTTTCCAGCCCCAAATGTCAATAATGCTGAGTTTGAGATATCTTGGCTCACAGGTTTCATGAGGACCACCTTACTAAAGGGAAAAGAGGTTGGAACATAGGCTCTTACCAATGAATTCAGTGTCTGCAATGCCCGTTTGAGAATTGCAGCTCTCCTCATGTTTGCCACAAGAACAGAGTGGTGAAAAGGTTTTTGTCATGGTAGACAAAACTTTTCTGGACCTTCAGCTTTTCTTAAGGCATGTGTATGTGTGTGATTTTCAGATTGGTATTTCCAGATTTCAGACTTCCCTAACCTCAAGTTGGAGGCATGGGAGCAAAGAAAACCCCAGGAAACTCCCCACTGGGTTGTTATTTGAGTCCTGAGGTCCCTAGCTAATTTGCCTCCTTTTGTCCACCTTTCAGAATCTAATGGTAAGTGGCTTGTGGCATTGTGGTCACTGGAAGGAATAAAGTGAAATGTATTCATTTTTTCTAAACTTTAAAGAACTTGAAATCCTTAATGACTTTTGTTTTCTTCTCCCAGCTGAGTTTGTTTCCTACAAATTGCTGTTTTCAACTTGATTGATTTGATGCTTGTTTTCTGTGTTTAGAGACTTTCCTTGGATGTCTGGTCTTCTATTTGAAATTATGAGTGTTGGAATAAAAAATGATTGGAAACTCTGGGATGTGGACCTAGCTTGTTTACTTTGAACTTCCTAGGGAGAGAACTGGATGAGTCATGGGAGAGATGCTGATGTCAGTATCTTTAGGGCATCTTTCTTGGGCTTGTTAGCTTCTCCAGAGGACCCCAAACTCCTTCTTAAATGGTGGGAGTCTTACTTCAGGGTTCTGGCAGCTCAGGTCAAAGGTGGCATACTCTTCATTAAGTAAGCCATCTCGTAATCCTCCAATTTTGGCATCTAAGGGCCCTGAACTGCCCTGAGACTCCTCAATGTGAATTATTTGTTTTACTCCCAGCAGAAAACAAAACTTCAGATTTTTGCAATAGTCAGTAAGGTATACTAGCCTAGAGATATGGAATAGGGAGATTTAGGGATATAACTGTCTAAAACAGCTTTCCCTCCAATATTCTTTCCTTCCTAGTCAGATCTAGACACATTGTTTCTTTTTGAAAGTTCTGTGTTATAGATCTTTATGTTTTTGCCTTTCTTCATAACCCACTCAATTTTTTAAGATAAATTACTATGTATAGATCTGCCATCCATTTGTCAAAACCTTTTTGATTAAGATATAATATACAAATAGTAATTGTATCCAATCATGCAAGTCTTGACAAATAAATACAATCCTGTTACCACCACCACCAAGTTATAGAATTCCTTTGTACCCCTCATCCCTACCACCAGTTTCCCTGTGCACCTTTATTCTTTTCCCCCCAGCCCCTTTAAATCACTAAGCTACTTTTCCATCCACATAGTTTGGCCTTTTCTAGAATATCACATATGTAGTCTTTTAAGTCTGACTTCCTCTACTTAGCATAATGCATTCGAGACTTATCCATATGATGGCTAGTAAAACCACTGAATCTAGAATTTTCTTTTCTGAAGGGTTTTTAACTGTGAATTCAATTTCTGTAATACATGTAGGACTATTCAGGTGATTTGTTTGTTCTTGAATGAGTTTTGATACTTTTTATCTTTTAAGGAAGCTTCCATTTCACTTGAATTATTGAATTTCTGTCTATAAAGTTAGTAAATATTTCCTTATTTTTCTTTCAATGCCCATAATAATCACTCATCTTTGTTCCTGATATTGGCATCTTCTAACATATTTTTATTTTATTTTATTTATTTGGCTCTGCTGCATAGCCTGTAGGATCTTAGCTTCCTGACCAGGGATTGAACCCAGGCTTCATCAGTGAAAGTGCCTAGTCCTAACCACTGGAGCACCCAGAAATTCCTTAATGTAATTATTTTACATATGCAGGCTATTGGGTTTTTGTATTCTACTTTACTGAATATTCTTTCAGTTTGTGATAGTTTCACTTTGATACTTTTTTTGTTATTTAGTTGTAAGAGTGCTTTATAAATTATTGATACAAGTCTCATCAGATATATGGTTTGCAAATATCTTCTCACAGTAGGTGGGCTGTGTTTTCACTGTCTTGAATGTGCTTTATGACACACTAAGATTTTAATTTTAAAGAAGTCCAACTTCTGTATTTTCTTTTGCCATTTGTGCTTTTTGTGTCATATCTAAGAAACCATTGCTTAAACTAAGGTCATAAAGATTTATACCTATGTTTTCTTCAGTCAGTTCAGTTCAGTTGCTCAGTTGTGTCCGACTCTTTGCAACCTCATGAACCACAGCATGCCAGGCCTCCCTGTCCATCACCAACTCCCGGAGTTTACCCAAACTCATGTCCATTGAGTCAGTGATAGCATCCAACCATCTCATCCTCTGCTATACCCTTCTCCTCCTGCCCCCAATCCCTCCCAGCATCAGAGTCTTTTCCAATGAGTCAACACTTTGCATCAGGTGGCCAAAATATTGGAGTTTCCGCTTCAGCATCAGTCCTTCCAATGAACACCCAGGACTGATTTCCTTTAGGATGGACTGGTTGGATCTCCTTGCAGTCCAAGGGACTCTCAAGAGTCTTCTCCAGCACCACAGTTCAAAAGCATTCTTCAGCGCTCAACTTTCTTTATAGTCCAACTCTCACATCCATACATGACCACTGGAAAAACCATAGTCTTGACTAGATGGACCTTTGTCGGCAAAGTAATGTCTCTGCTTTTGAATATGCTATCTGGGTTGGTCATAACTTTTCTTCCAAGGATTAAGTGTTTTTTTAATTTCATGGAGGCAATCACCATCTGCAAACTATTTCCACTGTTTCCCCATCTATTTCCCATGAAGTGATGGGACCAGATGCCATGATCTTCATTTTCTGAATGTTGAGCTTTAAGCCAACTTTTTCACTCTGCTCTTTCACTTTCATCAAGAGGCTCTCTAGTGAAAGTGAGGCTCCTCACTTTCTGTCATAAGAGTGGTGTCATCTGCATATCTGAGGTTATTGATATTTCTCCCAGCAATCTTGATTCCAGCTTGTGTTTCTTCTAGCCCAGTGTTTCTCATGATGTACTCTGCATATAAGTTAAATAAGCAGGGTGACAATATACAGCCTTGATGTACTCCTTTTCCTATTTGGAACCAGTCTGTTGTTCCATGTCCAGTTCTAACTGTTGCTTCCTGACCTGCATATAGGTTTCTCAAGAGGCAGGTCAGGTGGTCTGGTATTCCCATCTCTTTCAGAATTTTCCACAGTTTATTGTGATCCACACAGTCAAAGGGTTTGGCATAGTCAATAAAGCAGAAATAGATGTTTTTCTGGAACTCTCTTGCTTTTTTGATGATCCAGTGGATGTTGGCAATTTGATCTCTGGTTCCTCTGCCTTTTCTAAAACCAGTTTGAACATCTGGAAGTTCATGGTTCCTGTATTGCTGAAGCCTGACTTGGAGAATTTTGAGCATTACTTTACTAGCATGTGAGATGAGTGCAATTGTGCAGTAGTTTGAGCATTCTTTGGCATTGCCTTTCTTTGGGATTGGAATGAAAACTGACCTTTTCCAGCTCTGTAGCCACTGCTGAGTTTTCCAAATTTGCTGACATATTGAGTGCAGCCCTTTCACAGCATTATCTTTTAGGATTTGAAATAGCTCAACTGGAATTCCATCACCTCCACTAGCTTTGTTCATAGTGATACTTCATAAGGCCCACTTGACTTCACACTCTAGGATGTCTGGCTCTAGGTGAGTGATCACACCATTGTGATTATCTGGGTCGTGAAGATCTTTTTTGTATAGTTCTTCTGTGTATTCTTACCACCTCTTCTTAATATCTTCTGCTTCTGTTTTTTTTTTTCTGCTGTGTTTTCTTATAAGCAGTTTATCATTTTAACTCTTACATTTAGGTCTGTGATTGTGAGATAAATTTTGTGTTATGATGAGAGGTAGGGGGTCCAACTTTATTTTTTTGCATGAGTTGAACCGACTCACGCAACATCATTTGTTGAACCAACTCATCTTTTCTCACTGGTTTTCTTGGATCCTTGCTAAAAAAACAATTGACAATAAATGTAAGGAGTTTCCCCCCATATATTTCTATCCTTATGCCAGTTATACACTGTCACAATTACTGTAGTCTTGTAAGTTTGTAATTATGAAAATTTAAGTCCTCTGACTTTATTTTTTCTTTTTCAAGATTTTTTTGACTAGTCTAAGTCATTTTCCATATGAATTTTAGGGTCAGCTTGTTAATTTCTGTAGGAGATTCATCTGAAATTTTGATAAGGATTCAGTCAATCTGTAGATCAACTTGGAGAGTATTACCATCTATTGTGGGTTGAATTGTATCCCTGGATGAATATGTCCTACACCCAGTATCTCAGAATGTGACTTCATTTGGAAATAGGGTTATTGCAGATGTAATTACAGTTAAGATGAGGTCAAACAGGAGAAGGGTGGGACCTTAATCCAATATAACTGTTGCCTTTGTAAGAAGCAAAGAGAGAGGCATGTAGGGAGAAAATAGCCATGTGAACACACAGAGATACACAGAGAAAGCGATGTGAAGATGGATACCGAAATTGGAGTGATGTACCCAAAAGCAAAGGAATGCCAAGCATTGCTGGCAATCACCAAAAACTAGGAAAAACAAATGGAACTGATACTCCCTCAGAGACCTCAGTAGGAGCCAATTCTATTAACACCTTGGTTTCAGACTTCTGGCCTCCAGAACTGTGATGGAATACATTTCAATTGTTTTAAGCCATCAAGCATGTGGTACTTTGTCATGGCAGCCATTGGAATCTGATGTAGATTTTGGTAATAGGAGTAGATCTAGCAAGGCCAAAGTCTACAGGGCAAGCAGCAGCTTGGAGAGTCTGGCAAGAGCTGGAGCTATCTTTTTGACTCTGAAATCTGTAGGGGAGGTCAGCAGGCTGGAAACTCAGATAGGGTTTATATGTTATCATCTTGAGACAGAACTCCTTTTCTAGGAAATCTCAGATTTTTGCTCTGTAGGCCTTCATTAACCAGATGATGCCCCCTCACATATCAAAGGTAATCTCCTTTATTTAAAGTCAACTGATTATAAATATTGATTATATCTACAAAATACCTTCACAGAAACATTTAAACAGCATTTGAAGAAACAATTAGGCATCATAACTTGAATAAGTTGACACATAAAATTGACTGTGACAGTCCTCCCTTGTCAACTTGGCACCCATACACAGCCCTGTGTATGCAAGCTCAGGCACTTCAGTTGTGTCCAACTCTTTGCAACCCTATGGACTGTAGCCCGCCAGGCTCCTCTGTCCATGGGCTTTTCCAGGCAAGAATGCTGGAGTGCGTTTCCATCCCTTCCTCCAGGAGATCTTCCCAACCCAGGGGATTGAACCTGCGCTCCTGTATCTCCTGCATTGACGAGCGGGTTCTTTACCACCAGTGCCACCTGGGAAGCCCATAAACATCCATTAACATCCATTAACCCCCCAATGAAGACAACAGCAAAGTTATACTTCTAACATGATGCATTCATCTTGAGTACAGCTGAAAATACAGTAATCCTTTTCCCAGGAGAGAATACAAAGTCCTCGAGTGATGTTGTCTCTTCTCTTTGGCATCCTGAAATGTACACACACACACACACACACACACACACGTACACAACAAAATAAGGTAAAAATACTCATAATACCTACAGTCCTTCTTCTGTAAATGGTCACATGGTCCTAGCTGGTGTTTATAACTTCCCTCTTCTACTACTCATTCCATATTTCCTTTGCCCTCAGCAGGCACCCTAAGATTGTTATGCTTCTTTACTTCATAGGCCATTGATGACTCAAATGTTCATTCCTGAAGGGTCTGGGCCATTACTAGTCCTACCTGAATTTTGAATTGTTGTAGTTTTTCATCGATTTTTAATCACAGCATAGTAATACAGAGAGATACTGTAGAGATTTTCTGGGTTCAGACATAGTCTTCCTTACTTCCATTGTGAAGTAGTAGTCCAATTTCCCTTAGGTAATCAGGCTGAATCACCCCAGCTAGCACAATAACTCCTCCTTTTGCCTATTGATTCAGAAACATGAGAAGCAAAACCTAGCTGGGTGGCAGTCTTAAATTCCAGTTCAATGGCATCACTGCTGTGTTTCCTTATGGAAGCATCCCTCTCCATGGAACTAAGACTCATAGATCAGGATTATGAAGCTAAGACACAATCTTAATAATATTAAATCTGACCCATGAATATGATCAACTTAATTTATTTAGATCTTTAATTTCTTTCAAGATTTCTCCCATCTTGCATTTCTTTCATTACATTTGTTCCTTAATATTTCATTCTTTTCAGTGCAATTATAAATTGAGTTATCTTCCTAATGTCATTTTTGGATTATTTGTTGCTAATGTACAGAAATACAATCAATTTCTGTCCATTGATCTTATGTCCTACAGCTATTATTGTTATTACAGATTTTAGTGGCTTCTTTAGGATTTTTGTATACATAAGATCATGTTATCTCCAAATGTAGATAATTTTACTTCTTCCTTTCCAATCTGGATTAAAAATTTAATTGTCTTTCATTTCTTTTTTTCATCTTGGGGGAAGCTTCTAGTCTTTCATCATTAACTATGGTGTTAGCTATAAGTTTTTCCTAGATGCCCTTTATCGAGTTGAGAAAATTCCCTTACATTCTTAGTTTGTTGAGATTTTTAATTCATGAAAGGGTGCTGGATTTTGTGAAATGCTGTTTCTACATATATAAGATAATCATGTGAGTTTTTGCCTTTATTCTATTAACCTGTATTATATTAGTTAATTGTTGAATATTAACCTAACCTTGCATTTCCAGGACAAATCTCACTTGGTCATGGTGTATAATCCTGTTACTAAGTTGCTGAATTCAGTTTAATAGTATTTTGTTGAAAATTTTTGGGTCTTCTTGTGATGTTTATATCTGATTTTGATGTGAGAGAAATTCTAGCCTCAAAGAATGAGTTAATATATGTTCCCTCCTCTTCTATTTTTAAAGAGTTTACAAAGCACTGATGTTGATTTTTTAGAAATTTTTATTGGATTACAGTTGATTTGCAATTTGTGTTTCAGGTATACAGAAAAGTGAATTCGTTATACATAGAGCCACTCTTTTTTAGACTCTTTTCCCATATAGGCCATTACAGAGTATTGAGTAGGGTTCCCTGTGCTATCCTTATTAGTTATCTGTTTTATATATAATAGTGTGTATATGTCAATCTCAATCTCCCAGTTTGCCTCTATCCCTCTTACCCCTTCACTGACTAAGCTTGTTTTCAACATCTGTAAGTCTATTTCTCTTTTGTAAATAAGTTTATTTGTACCCTTTTTTAGATTCCACATGTAAGTGATATCATATGATATTTGTCTTTCTCTGTCTTACTTCACTCAGTATGACAATTTCTAGGTCTATCCGTGTTATTAGATATAATAAATACCTAGAAACAATAAATAGCATTATTTCATTGTTTTTTTTAAAATTTTTTATTTTGTATTGGGGTATAGCTGATTAACAATGTTGTGATAGTTTCAGGGGAACAGCGAAGGTACTCAGCCATACAGACTTCCCTCCCATCCAGGCTGCCACATAACATTGAGCAGAGTTCCGTGTGCTATACAGTGAGTCCTAGTTGGTTATCAATTTTAAATATAGCGTGTGTACCTGTCCATCTCAAGCTCCCTAACTATCCCTTCCCTCCATGCTTCCCCCAGGCAACCATAAATTCAGTCTCTGTTTTGAGACTGAGTCTCTGTTTTGTAAGTAAGTTCATTTGTATCCTTTCTTTTTAGAGTCCACATATTTTTCCTTCTCTACCTCCTGACTTACTTCACTCAGTATGACAATCTCTAGGTCCATCCATTTTGCTGCAAGTGGCATTATTTCATTCTTTTTATGGCTGAGTAATATTTTACTGTATACATGTACCACATTTTCTTTACCCATTCTTTTGTGGATGGATATATATGTTGCTTTCATGTCCTGGCTATTGTAAATAGTGCTGCAGTAAACATTAGATGCATGCATCTTTTTGAATTATGGTTTTCTCCAGACATATGCCCAGGAGTGGGATTGCTGGATCATATGATAGCCTTCTTTTCACAGCTATTTGTAAGCCCTCCTCAGACAGCCATTGGGCTTTTTTGCATTTCTTTTCCATGGGGATGGTCTTGGTCCCTGTCTCCTGTACAATATCACAAACCTCCATCCATAGTTCATCAGGCACTCTATCTATCAGATCTAGGCCCTTAAATCTATTTCTCACTTCCACTGTATAATTATAAGGGATTTGATTTAGGTCATACCTGAATGGTCTAGTGGCTTTTCCTACTTTCTTCAATTTAAGTGTGAATTTGGCAATAAGGAGTTCATGATCTGAGCCACAGTCAGCTCCTGGTCTTGTTTTTGTTGACTGTATAGAGCTTCTCGATCTTTGATTGCAAAGAACATAATAAATCTGATTTTGGTGTTGACCATTTGGTGATGTCCATGTGTAAACTCTTCTTTTGCGTTGTTGGAAGAGGATGTTTGCTATGACCAGTGCATTTTCTTGGCAAAACTCTATTAGTTTTTGCCCTGCTTCACTCTGTATTCCAAGGCCAAACTTGCCTGTTACTCCAGGTGTTTCTTCACTTCCTACTTTTGCATTCCAGTCCCCTAGAATGAAAAGGACATCTTTTTTGGGTGTTAGTTCTAAAAGGTCTTGTAGGTCTTCATAGAACCATTCAACTTCAGCTTCTTCAGCGTTACTGATTGGGGCATAGACTTGGATTACTGTGATATTTGTATGCCTTGGAAATGAACAGAGATCATTCTGTCGTTTTTAAGATTGCATCCAAGTACTGCATTTCAGACTCTTGTTGACCATGATGGCTACTCCATTTCTTCTAAGGGATTCCTGCCCACAGTAGTAGATATAATGGTCATCTGAGTTAAATTCACCCATTCCAGTCCATTTTAGTTCGCTGATTCCTAGAATGTTGACATTCATTCTTGCCATCTCTTGTTTGACCACTTCCAATTTGCCTTGATTCATGGACCTGACATTCCAGGTTCCTATGCAATATTGCTCTTTACAGCATCGGATCTTGTTTCTATCACCAGTCACATCCACAAATGGGTATTGTTTTTGCTTTGGCTCCATCCCTTCATTATTTCTGGAGTTATTTCTCCACTGATCTCCAGTAGCATATTGGGCACCTACTGACCTGGGGAGTTCCTCTTTCAGTATCCTATCATTTTGCCTTTTCATACTGTTCATGGGGTTCGCAAAAAACCAAAATGACTGTCTGAGGAGGCCTTACAAATAGCTGTGAAAAGAAGAGAAGCAAAAAGCAAAGGAGAAAAGGAAAGATATAAGCATCTGAATGCAGAGTTCCAGAGAATAGCAAGAAGAGATAAGAAAGCCTTCCTCAGTGATCAATGCAAAGAAATAGAGGGAAACAACAGAATGGGAAAGACTAGAGATCTCTTCAAGAAAATTAGAGACACCAAGGGAACATTTCATGCAAAGATGGGCTCAATAAAGGACAGAAATGGTCTGGACCTAACAGAAGCAGAAGATATTATGAAGAGGTGGCAAGAATACACAGAAGAACTGTACAAAAAAGATCTTCATGACCAAGATAATCATGATGATGTGATTACTCATGTAGAGCCAGACATCCTGGAGTGTGAAGTTAAGTGGGCCTTGGAAAGCATCACTACGAACAAAGCTAGTGGAGGTGATGGAATTTCAGTTGACCTATTTCAAATCCTGAAAGATGATGCTGTGAAAGTGCTGCACTCGATATGCCAGCAAATGTGGAAAACTCAGCAGTGGCTACAGGACTGGAAAAGGTCAGTTTTCATTCCAATCCCAAAGAAAGGCAATGCCAAAGAATGCTCAAACTACCGCACAATTGCACTCATCTCACATGCTAGTAAAGTAATGCTCAAAATTCTCCAAGCCAGGCTTCAGCAATACATGAACCGTGAACTCCCTGATGTTCAAGCTGGTTTTAGAAAAGGCAGAGGAACCAGAGATCAAATTGCCAACATCTGCTGGATCATCGAAAAAGCTAGAGAGTTCCAGAAAAACATCTATTTCTGCTTTATTGACTATGCCAAAGCCTTTGACTGTGTGGACCACAATAAACCATGGAAAATTCTGAAAGGGATGGAAAAGCAGACCCCCTGACCTGCCTCTTGAGAAACCTATATGCAGGTCAGGAAGCAACAGTTAGAACTGGACATGGAACAACAGACTGGTTCCAAATAGGAAAAGGAGTATGTCAAGGCTGTATATTGTCACCCTGCTTATTTAACTTCTATGCAGAGTACATCATGAGAAATGCT
Source organism: Oryx dammah (assembly GCF_014754425.2). NCBI lineage: Eukaryota > Metazoa > Chordata > Mammalia > Artiodactyla > Bovidae > Oryx > Oryx dammah. The sequence goes on along the minus strand of NW_024070189.1, from coordinate 104,240,872 downwards.
GGGCTGGAAGAAGCACAAGCTGGAATCAAGATTGCCAGGAGAAATATCAATAACCTCAGATATGCAGATGACACCACTCATGGCAGAAAGTGAAGAGGAACTAAAGAGCCTCTTGATGAAAGTGAAAGAGGCAAGTGAAAAAGTTGGCTTAAAGCTCAACATTCAGAAAACGAAGATCATGGCATCTGGTCCCATCACTTCATGGGAAATAGATGGGGAAACAGTGGAAACAGTGGCTGACTTTATTTTGGGGGGCTCCAAAATCACAGCAGATGGTGATCACAGCCATGAAATTAAAAGACTCTTACTCCTTGGAAGAAAAGTTATGACCAACCTAGATAGCATATTCAAAAGCAGAGACATTACTTTGCCAACAAAGGTCCATCTAGTCAAGGCTATGGTTTTTCCAGTGGTCATGTATGGATGTGAGAGTTTTACTGTGAAGAAAGCTGAGTGCCGAAGAATTGATGCTTTTGAACTGTGGTGTTGGAGAAGACTGCAAGGAGATCCAGCCAGTCCATTCTGAAGGAGATCAGCCCTGGGATTTCTTTGGCGGGAATGATGCTGAAGCTGAAACTCCAGTACTTTGGCCACCTCATGCGAAGAGTTGACTCATTGGAAAAGAGTCTGATTCTGGGAGGGATTGAGGCCAGGAGGGGAAGGGGACGATAGAGGATGAGATGGCTGGATGGCATCACTGACTCGATGGACGTGAGTCTGAGTGAATTCCGGGAGTTGGTGATGGACAGGGAGGCCTGGCGTGCTGCGATTCATGGGGTCGCAAAGAGTCGGACACGACTGAGTGACTGAACTGAGCTGAACTTATGGTAGCTTTATTTTTAGTTTTTTTAGAAACCTCCATACTGTTGTCCACAGTGGATGTCCCAATTTATATTCCCACCAACAGTGTAGGAGAGTTCCCTTTTCTCCACACCCTCGCCAGCATTTAGTGTTTACAGATTTTTTTTTTTGATGATGGTCATTCTGACCAGTGTGAGGTGATGTGATATCACATTGCAGTTTTGATTTGCATTTCTCTAACAGTTAGGGATGTTAGAGATGTTAGAGTATCTCTCCATGTGCTTTTTATCCATCTGTATGTCTTTGGAGAAATGTCTATTTAGCTCTTTCACCTATTTTTTCATTGGGTTGTTTGTTGCATATATATATATATACTGAGCTGCATGAACTGTTTCTATCTTTTGGAGATTAATCTCTTGTCAATTGCTTCATTTGAAAAAATTTACCCCCATTCTTTAGCCTCTCTTTTGTTTTGTTTATGTCTTCCTTTGCTGTGCAAAAGCTTTTAAGTTTAGTTAGGTCCTACTTGTTTATTTTTGTTTTTATTTTCATTACTCTAGGTGGTGCGTTGAAAGAGATCTTGCTGTGATCTATGTCAGAGAGTGCTCGCCTATATTTTCCTCTAATAGTTTTTATAGTATCTAGTCTTACATGTAGGTCTTTAATCCATTTTGAGTATTTTTGTGTATAGTGTTAGGGAGTGTTCTAATTACTTCATTCTTTAACATGCAGTTGTCTAGTTCTCCCAGCACAGCTTCTTAAAGAGATTGTCTTCTCTCCACTGTGTATTATTGCCTCTTTTGTCATAGATTAGTGACCACAGGTGCGTGGGCTTATCTCTGGGCTTTCTGTCCTGCTCTGTTGATCTATATTTCTGTTTTTGTGACACTATCACACTGTTTTGATTGTTGTAGCTTAGTAGCATAGTCTGAAGTCAGGGAGCCTGATTCCTCCAGCCCTGTTCCTCTTTCTCAAGATGGCTTTGGTTATTCTTGTCTTTTGTGTTTTCACACAAATTGTAAAATTTTTGTTCTAAATCTATGAAAAAGGCCATTGGTAATTTAATAAGGACTGCATTGAATCTATAGATTGCTTTGGTAGTGTATTTTCACAGTATTGATTTTTCCAGTCCAAGAATGCAGTATATCTCTCCATTTGTTTGTATCATTTTTTATGTTTCTTTAATCAGTATCTTTGATGAAGGTGAAGGAGGAGTGTGAGAAAGCTGGCTTAAAACTCAACACTCAAAAAACAAAGATCAGGATGGGGAGCATGTGTACACCCGTGGTGGATTCATGTCAATGTATGGCAAAACCAATACAATATTGTAAAGTAAAAATAAAATAAAGTGCAAAAAAAAAAAAAAAGGCAGAACGAAGATCATAGCATTCCATTCTATCACTTCATGGCAAATAGATGGGGAAACAATGGAAACAGTGACAGACTTTCTTGGGCTCCAAAATCACTGCAGATGGTGACTGTAGCCATGAAATTAAAAGATGCTTGCTCCTTGGAAGAAAAGTTATGACCAACCAGACAGCGTATTAAAAGGCAGCATATCAAAAAGCAGAGACATTACTTTGCCAACAAAGTTTTGTCTAGTCAAAGCTATGGTTTTTCCAGTAGTCATGTATGGATGTGAGAGTGGACCATAAAGAAGGCTGACTGCAGAAGCACTGATGCTTTTGAGGTATGGTATTGGAGAAGACTCTTGAGAGTCCCTTAGACTGCTAGGAGATCAAACCAGTCAATCCTAAAGGAAATCAATCCTAAACATTCCATGGGGGTTACAAAGATTTGGACGAGACTGAGTGACTGAACAACAAAAATCAGTATCTTAAAGTTTTCTGAGTACAGGTCTTGATTTTATCTCTGACAGAATTTACCATTGAAGTCTTTGGGGCCTGGACATTTATTGAAAGTGAAAGTGTTTGTTGCTCAGTTGTGTCTGACTTTTTATGAAGTTTCTACTAATTCAATCTCTTTATTTGTTGCAGATCTATTCATATTTTGTATTGTTTCTTGAGTCAATTTTAAGGAAAAGAAAAAAAATTTAATATAGTATGTACCACACAGTGAAATAACAAAATTTGACAGTATACATAGTAGAACAAAACAATACTGCTTTATAGCTGATATTTAATTTTTTTTAATATTTGGTGCTAGCTTAGTCATTGATATACATCTTGTTTTACTTTTTTATAATAGCTATTTATATAAAAATGTGACTTTATAGCTAAAAAAAAAAAGAGGGAGAACAAAATGGCAGAGGAGTAGATGGACGTGGAGTACATCTCTCTCCACAGACACATCTTCAGACACAGAAGTGCATGTAGAACACCAGCTAAGAGTAGACAGGAGTACCTGACCAGCACAAAAGACTATATAGACCCACGCAAAACTTGGTAGGAGGAAGGAACTAGGGGGGAAAAATCAGCAGTGTTAGTAAGAATGGACCTGCCCTTGGTGGGTGGGGGAACTGAGGCAGGGGTCCGATCCCCACATCGGGGCAATTGTCTGAGTCAGAGGAGAACCATTTAAGGCTGAGAGTGAAACAGCTGATCTGTGGCAGCCTAAATGGAATGAGAATCAGACAGTCCTTGCCACAGCCATACATACCCCAGACGGTGCAGTGTCTGGGAGCTGTAGTTTAGGGATTATGGAGCAATCCCAGGGCAAGGGCTGCCTTTGACTGGAAAGAGTGATGAGGGGATGTGAGGGAGGAGATTGTGGTTGGAAATGCCTGTGGAGGAAAGCCGAGGAGCCATGGAAGCAAGGCGATACTGTTGAGTCATGCATAGGGGATGGAGCCATCGCCATAGCCTCTCTCCCCCGACTTGCCAGCATTGGCAGCTGAGCAATAGAGAGGCTTGCCCATCAAATGCCTGATGCACTGAACTACAGAGTAGGACCCCACCCAGGTGCCCCGTTAAGTGCCTGATGCCCCGAACAACAGAGAAGGACCCCAGAAGGAAGCCCTCTAAGTGCCTGAACAGGCGGAGGTATGGAGAAAGACTGGCCAAAGATGCCTTCTGATCACCAGCTACAAGAGTTTCTAAAAAAGACTCTGACAGGGCCCTAACTCCTCTGGTGGAGGCAGTCTGTGTCCCTGCACACTTGGTGCTGCCAGCGTCCCCGCAAGCCAAGCAGCTTCACACTCAACTCTCACTGGGGCAGAGCTGCTGCAGGCAAAAATAGTCTTGTGCCTATGCATGCAGGATCACTTCGGTCGTGTCCGACTCTGCAACTCTGTAGACTGGGGCCTGCCAGGCTTCTCTGTCACAGAGGGGAGTTCTCCAGGCAAGAATACTGGAGCATATTGGCCAATATTGGTTGTCATACCTTACTGGAGCATTATATTTCCTGCTGCCCTAGCCGCCAACCCCCCTGAGTACCTGGTGCTGCCAGAACCCCTGCAACTCGAGCAGCTGCACCACCTCCATACCTGGCCCTCACTGGGGCAAACCCAAGTCCTCCAGGGCAGCCCCGGGAGCAAACCCCAGTGGACGACCCACATGCAGAGGCGGAAATAAAACCACAGCTGAAACCGGGGGGTAGTGTGGCTAGGGAAGAAGACCCAAAACCTTCCCACCAGCTGTACAAGCTGCAGGTTAAATCCACACGATCAACTAGGCAAATTCTGTGTCTATGGAATATATAAAAGGTTACTGAGAGCTCCCACAAAAGAAAACGCACTAGTTCTGATAGCTGTGGACACTGGAGGCAAGAACACACAGGAGTAGGACCAGATCAGAATCTGAACTGTTCCCACAACAGGTCCAGAGGTCAGCACCGTGTTGGAAGGCATCCTAGGAAGGTGAGGTGGACTGTGACTCCCAGAAAGGGAGAGGACTCTGACAACAGTCACTCAAGAAAAACAGTTATTATGTTTTGACTTGTTCTGTAGATTCTTTTGGATTTTCTTTCTTTTTTTCCCTCCCCCCCACCCCTGCTGTAGTTGTTGATTTTATTGGCACTATGAAATCTAATTAAGCTTTTGAAGTTTTTTTCTTCCTTTTTTTACTCAGTCACATTTTTTATTGTTGTTATAAACCTCTGCCTCTATGTTGGGCTTTTGCAGTTCTGGGGAGGTTTTTTTTTTTTCTCTCTCTCTCTCTCTTTTTAAATTATATATTTTTTAACCTTTTTTTTTTTTACATTTATTCCTTTGCTTTTCCTACTGTTCTCTTCCCCTTGCAGTCAACCTTTGATATATATAAATCTTCTTTATCTATCTCTATTTAACTTTGCATATCTATACTTTCTTTCTTTTCCTTCTTTCCTTTAATCTCAATGTATTTGTTAGTTTTACTTTCATTGTTTTATTCCTCAATTGGCACCTAGCTTTAGTTTTGTTTTCCAGTTTGTGCTTTAGTTAGTGTTCTGGTAGACATAATTTTTGGTTCCCTTTGTTTGCTGGATCAGTCTATTGTACTTTATTTCTGTTAGACTGTTTTGATTTTGTTTATCAGTGTCTATGTATATGTGTATATTCACATATTTTATTGTTGTTATAAACCTCTGCCTTTACATTGAGCCTTTGCAGTTCTGTGGAGTTTTCCTTTTCTCTTTTCTTCTTCCTATTTTTTCTCTCTTTTTTATAATTTTAATTTTTTAAACCTATTATATTTTTTCTACAATTTATTCCTTTGTTTGCCTTTCTACTGTTCTTTTCCCCTTGCAGTTAATCTTTAATGTATATAAATTTGCATCTACCTCTATTTAACTTAGCATATCTATTCTTTCTTTTCTTTCTTTCCTTTCCTCTCAACATATTTGTTAGTTTTATTTTCACTGCTTTATTCCCCAATTGGCATCTTGCTTTAGTTTTGTTTTCCAGTTTGTGCTTTAGTTAGTTTTGTTCTGGTAGATATAATTTTTGGTTTCCTTTGTTCACTGGGTCAATCTATCATACTTTATTTTTGTTGGACTGTGTATATTCAGTCACACTTTTTATTGTTGTTATAAACCTCTGCACCTACATTGGGCTTTTGCACTTCGGTGGAGTTTTCCTTTCCCCATCCCCTTCTTCCTTTTTTTTTTTTTTCTTTTCTTTTCTCTTTTTTATAACTTTAACTTCTATTTTTTAAAACATATTCTATTTTTCAGGCATTCTTTTGTTTGCCTTTCCTACTGCTATTTTCTCCTTGTAGTTAATCTTTAATGTATATAAATCTTCATCTACCTCTATTTAACTTTGCATATCTATTTTTTCTTTTCTTTTTTCCTCTCCTCTCAACATATTTGTTAGTTTTGTTTTCATTGCTTTATTCTCCATTTGGCACTTTGCTTTAGTTTTGTTTTCCAGTTTGTGCTTTAGTTAGTTTTGTTCTTAACTGGTAAATATAATTTTTATTTCCTTTCTTCTCTGGGTCAATCTCTTGTACTTTATTTTTGTTGGACTTATGACTTTGGGTGTATATGTATATGTATGTATTCCATTATTTTAGTTATTATTTGCCTTATTTTGTAACTGCCATTTGTCTGGGGTTCATCTTTGATTTCTCATTTTTGGATATTTGTTTTAATCTCACTTAACGCCATAACAAACCACTTGTGGAATCTTCGTTCCTGACCAGAGATCAAGCCCTGAGCCTTTGGAGTGGGCGCACTGACTCCAAGCCCTAGACTACCAGAGAACTCACCCTAGGCAGTATCAAATAGTGAGAACTCACACAAAGGAAACCACTGGAATACAAGACCCAGCATCACCCAACCACCCTGTGCAGGAATCCTCATCTAAACAACAAGCATAACAAAAATACAAACTCAATCATCAGCAGACAGGATTACCACCGCACTCCACCTTGCCCATCAGAGGAAAAACAAACAAACAAACAAACAAACAAAACTCAGCACAAATCTCACCCTATAAGAAGCTTACACAGACCACTAGACCAACCTTAGGGGGCAGAAACCAAAAGGAAGAAAGAATTCAACTTTGAAGCCTGGGAAAAGGAGACCTCAAACACAATAAGTTGAAAAAAATTAATGAAAAGGCAGAGAAATACTACACAAATGAAAGAACAAACTAGAAACACAAAAGTCCAGATAAACAAAGGAAATAGCCTAAATACCTGAAAACGAATTCAGAATAATGATAGTAAAGATGACCAAAAACCTTGAAAGCAAAATGAAGAAAATGCAAGAATCAATTAACAAAGACCTAGAAGAATTAAAGAATAAAAATTCAGAGACAAACAACACAATTACTGAAATTAAAAATACTCTAGAAGGAATCAATAGCAGAATATCTGAAGCAGAAGAACAAATCAGTGAGCTGGAAGATAAAATGGTGGAAATAACTTCTGAAGAGGAGAATAAAGTAAAAAGAATGAAAAGAACTGAGGATAGTCTCAGAGACCTCTGGGACAATGTCAAACACACCAACATTCAAATTACAGGGGTCTCAGAAGAAGAAGAGAAAAAGAAAGGGTACAAGAAAAATTTTGAAGAGATTATACTTGAAAATTTCCCCAACGTGGAAAAGGAAATAGTCGATCAAGTCCAAGAGGCACAAAAATTCCATACAGGATAAACCCAAGAAGAAACACACCAATACAAGTGCTAATCAAACTAACAAAGATTAAACACAAAGAAAAAATATTAAAAGCAGCAAAGGAGAAGCAACAAGTAACATACAAGGGAAACTCCATACACTTAACAGCTGATCTTTCAGCAGAAACTCTGCAGGCCAGAAGGGAATGGCACGATATATTTAAAGTACTGAAAGGGGAAAATCTCCACCAAGATTACTGTACCTGGCAAGGATCTCATTCAAAATTGATGGAGAAATAAAAAGCTTTTCAGACAAGCAAAAGTTAAGAGGCTTCAGTACCACCAAACCAGACTTACAACAGATGTTAAATGGACTTATATAGTCAAGAAATACAAGAGAAGAAAAAAGATCTACAAAATCAACCCCAAACAATTAATAAAATAGTAATAGGAACATATATATCAATAAATTACTTTAAATGTAAATGGATTAAATGCTCCAACCAAAAGACACAGACTGGTGGGATGAATACAAAAACAAGACCCATATATATGCTGTCTACAAGAAACCCACTTCAGACCTAAAGACACATGTAGACTGAAAGTGAGAAGATGAAAAAATATATTCCATGCAACTGGGAAGCAAAAAAAGCTGGAGTAGCAATCCTCATATCAGACAAGATAGACCTTATAAAAATATTACAAGAGATAAGGAAGGACACTACATAATGATCAAGGGATCGATCCAAGAGGAAGACTTAACAATTGTAAAATCTATGCACCCAACATAGGAGCACTTCAATACATAAGACAAACACTAACAGACTTAAAAGTAGAAATTGACAGTAACACAATAATAGTAGGAGACTTTAACATCCCACTGACACCAATGGACAGATCATCAAAACAGAAAATTAACAAGGAAACAGAAGTCTTAAATGATACATAGATAAGATGGATCTCATTGGTATCTTCAGGACATTTCATCCAAATGCAGAAGAATACATCTTGTTTTCAAGTGCACATGGAACATTCTCCAGGATAGACCACATCTTGGGTCACAAATCAAGAGTCAGTAAATTTTAGAAAATTGAAATAGTATCAGGCGTCTTCTCCATCCACAACACTATGAGAATAAGTATCGATTACAAGAAAAAAAAAACCTGTAAGAAACACAAACACATGGAGACTAAACAACACATTTCTAAATAACCAACAGGTTACTGAAGAAATCAAAAGGGAAATTTAAAAATTTCTAGAAATAAGTGACAATGAAAAAATGACAACTCAAAACCTATGGGATGCAGCAAAAATTATTCTAATAGGGGAGTTTATAGCAATACAATCCTACCTCAAGAAACAAGAAAAACATCGAACAGACAACCTAACTTTACACCTAAAACAACTGGGAAAAGAACAACAACAACAACAACAAAAACACAAGAATTAGTAGAAGGAAAGAAATCATAAAGATCCAAGCACAAATAAATGAAAAAGGATGAAAGAAACAATAGTAAAGATTAATAAAACTAAAAGCTGGTTCTTTGAGATGATAAACAAAATTGACAAAACTTGAGCCAGACTCATCAAGAAACAAAAGAGAAGAATTAAATCAACAAAATTAGAAATGAAAAAGGAGAGGTTACAACAGACAATGCAGAAATACAAAGGATTATAAGAGACTATTGTGAACAACTATATGGCACTGGGCGACTGAACTGACTGACTGACTGATATGGCAATAAAACCGATAACCTGGAAGAAATGGACAGGTTCTTCGAAAAGTTCAATCTTCCAAGACTGAACCAGGAAGAAATAGAAATTATGAACAACTGAATTCAGCTCAGTTCAGTCTCTCAGTCATGTCCAACTCTTTGTGACCCCATAAACTGGAGCACGCCAGGCCTCCTTGATCATCACCAACTCCCAGAGTTCACCCAAACTCATGTCCATTGAGTCGGTGATGCCATCCAAACATCATTCTCTGTCTTCCCCTTCTCCTGCTGCCCTCAATCTTTCCCAGTATCAGGGTCTTTTCATATGAGTCACCTCTTCACATCAGGTGGCCAAAGTATTGGAGTTTCAGCTTCAACATCAGTCCTTCCAATGAACACCCAGGACTGATCTCCTTTAGGATGGACTGGTTGGATCTCCTTGCAGTCCAAGGGACTCTCAAGAGTCTTCTTCAACACCTCAGTTCAAAAGAATCAGTTCTTCAGCACTCAGCTTTCTTCACAGTCCAACTCTCACATCCATACATGACTACTGGAAAAACCATAGCCTTGACTAGATGGATCTTCATTGGTAAAATAATGTCTCTGCTTTTGAGTATGCTGTTTAGGTTGGTTATAACTATCCTTCCAAGGAGTAAGCATCTTTTAATTTCATGGCTACAGTCACCATCTGCAGTGATTTTGGAGCCCCCAAAATAGTCTGACACTGTTTCCACTGTTTCCCCATCTATTTCCCATGAAGTGATGGGACCAGATGCCATGATCTTCGTTTTCTGAATGTTGAACTTTAAGCCAACTTTTTCACTCTCCTCTTTCACTTTCATCAAGAGGCTGTTTAGTTCTTCACTTTCTGCCATATGGGTGATATCACCTGCATATCTGAGGTTATTGATATTTCTCCTGGCAATCTTGATTCCAGCTTGTGCTTCTTCCAGTCCAGCATTTCTCATAATGTACTCTGCATATAAGTTAAATAAGCAGGGTGACAATATACAGCCTTGATGTACTCCTTTTCCTATTTGGAACCAGTCTGTTATTCCATGTCCAGTTCTAACTGTTGCTTCCTGACCTGCACACAGGTTTCTCAAGAGGTCAGGTGGTCTGGTATTCCATCTTTTTCAGAATTTTCCATGGTTTATTGTGATCCACACAGTCAAAGGCTTTGGCATAGTCAATAAAGCAGAAATAGATGTTTTTCTGGAACTCTCTTCCTTTTTCGATGATCCAGCAGCTGTTGGGAATTTGATCTCTGGCTCCTCTACCTTTTTTAAAACCAGCTTAACATCTGGAAGTTCATGGTTCATGTATTGATGAAGCCAGGCTTGGAGAATTTTGAGCATTACTTTACTAGTGTGTGAGATGAGTGCAATTGTGCAGTAGTTTGAGCATTCCTTGGCATTGCCTTTCTTGGGGATTGGAATGAAAACTGACATTTTCCAGTCTTGTGGCCACTGCTGAATTTTCCAAATTTGCTGGCATATTGAGTGCAGCACTTTCACAGCATCATCTTTTAGGATTTAAAATAGGTCAACTGGAATTCCATCACCTCCACTAGCTTTGTTTGTAGTGATGCTTCCTAAGGCCCACTTGACTTCACATTCCAGGATGTCTGGCTCTAGGTGAGTGATCACACCATCGTGATTATCTGGGTCATGAAGATCTTTTTTGTACAGTTCTCCTGTGTATTCTTGCCACCTCTTATCTTCTGCTTCTGTTAGGTCCAGACCATTTCTGTCCTTTATCAAGCCCATATTTGCATGAAATATTCCCTTGGTGTCTCTAATTTTCTTGAAGAGATCTCTAGTCTTTCCCATTCTATTGTTTTCCTCTATTTCTTTGCATTGATTGCTGAGGAAGGCTTTCTTATCTCTCCTTGCTGTTCTTTGGAACTCTGCATTCAAATGGGTGTATCTTTCCTTTTCTCCTCTGCTTTTTGCTCTCTTCTTATCACAGCTATTTGTAAGGCCTCCTCAGACAGCCATTTTGCTTTAGGGATGGTCTTGATCCCTGTCTCCTGTACAATGTCACGAACCTCCATCCACAGTTGATTGGACAACCCCATTACAAGTGCTGAAATTGAAGCTGTGATAAAAAAAAATCTCCCCCCAAAACAAAAACCCAGGACCAGATGGCTTTACAGGAGAATTCTATCAAACATTTAGAGAAGAGCTAATGCCTATCCTTCTAAAACTCCTTCAAAAAATTGCAGAGGAACACTTCCAAACTCATTCTATGAGGCCACCTTCAGCCTGATACCAAAACCAGATAAAGACAACACAGGAAAATAAAACTACAGGCCAATATCACTGATGAACATAGATGCAAAAATCCTCAACAAAATTTTTGCAAACAGAATTCAGCAACACATCAAAAAGCTCATAGACCATGATCAAGTTGGGTTTATTCCAGAAATGCAAGGATTCTTCAATATATGCAAATCAATCAATGTGATATACCATATTAACAAATTGAAAGACAAAAACCATATGATTATCTCCATAGATGCAGAAAAAGCCTTTGACAAAATTCAGAACCCATTTATGATTAAAACTTCAAAAAATGGGCATAGAAGGAACCTACCTCATTACAGTAAAGGCCATATATGATAAGCCTACAGCAAACATTATTATCAATGGTGAAAAACTGAAAGCATTCCCCATATGATCAGGAAGAAGACAAGGGTGTCCACTTTCACCACTATTATTCAACATAGCTCTGGAAGTCCTAGCTACAGCAGTCAGAGGAAAAAAAGAAATAAAAGTACCCAGATTAGAAAAGAAGAAGTAAAGCTCTCACTGTTTGCGGGTGACATGATACTGTACATAGAAAACCCTAAAGATAGTTTCAGGAAATTACTAGAGCTAATTAGTGAATTTAGCAAGGTTGCAGGATACAAAATCAATACACAGAAATCACTTGCATTTCTATATACTAACAATGAAAAATCAGAAAGAGAAATTAAGGAATCAATCTCACTCACCATTGCAACAAAAAGAATTAAATATCTAGGAATAAACTTACCTAAGGAGACAAAAGAACTCTACACAGAAAATTATAAGACACTGATGAAAGAAATCCAAGATGACATAAACATATGGAGAGATAGTCCCTGTTCCTGGGTAGGAAGAATCAATATTATGAAAATGACCATACTACCAAATGCAATCTACAGATTCAGTGCAATCCCTATTAAATTACCAATGGCATTTTTCACAGAACTAGAACAAAAAATTTCACAATTCATAAAGAAACAGAAAAGGCCCCAAATAGCCAAAGCAATCTTGAGAAGGAAGAATGGAACCTATAATTTCATAAATAGGGGTAATTATCATTTGGAAAAGACTATTCTTTCTCACATCCAGTCCCTGGAAATCTCGCATCCCATCAAGTGTGCTTCAAGAACCACTACACTTCAAGGCTTTGCCAGACCCATGCCTGAACTTCAGGGGTGTCTGAAATCCTGAACTCTCTCCTTCAGTCCCTCGCCTGACCCCCAGGCTGGAGCACCCACTCTTATGGAGAGCTCTGACTCTTTGGGCAGTCCATGAGGTTGACAGAAATCAAACAGCAATTTGAAGAAGAAAGCCCACCCTATTCAAAAAGGCAAGGGCAGCAGAGTGATGGGGAAGCAGCTTGGGAAGGAAGGTCTTCAGAAAGGTGGATGAGCCCTTCACATCATGCTAAAGAGACAAGCATTGTCTCCAGGTGCTGAATTTGCTCACAGGGCCAGTGCCTATATTTTGAGTGGGTTGGGTGGCACAGATGGATAGTGAAACATCTCTTGCGGTCATAGGAATCCATTCAATATGCCTGGCAGCATTAATGTAATATAAGAATATGACATATTTCCATTTACCCTTGAGAAATTTGGGCCATATCTTCATTCCAATTTGTAGCTGTTTTTGTTTTTTTTTTAAGTACACCACCCTGGGAAGAAAGAAAGAGTTTGCTTTGAGCTGGAAAAAGAGTGAGCTTACCTGTCTCCCATCCCCACATCTCAGTCCCAAGGAATTCATGACCAAGTGCCCAGTGTGGCTATGCTGGAAACCAAGCAAGGTCTGTATCTGGTCAGCTTACAAGATGTCTCTTTCCATAATGTTCCTGCCCTAGAGACATATCTCATCTCTCCTAACTGGGCTGCAGAGTCCAGGGGGTTATGTTTCTCTGTGTGCAGAGTTAACCAATACCATCCTGCAGAGCTGTAAGTCCCACAGGACAAAGGAGAGCTGAGAAAGAGAGGACACTTGTCTTCAGACTAGCAGACCAGGGATGCCCATGGCTGCAGTTCCCACAACCTTGGGTCATTGTGCTCTAATAAATTCTTGTGGCCCTAGGCTGTTGTCACTAGCTTTAGGCCTCAGGATTCTGGCCTTTTCTGCTTTTGCTTCTTTGGCCCAGGTAAACTCTTACAGAGGCTTTGCCATAATCAAGATCAGAGTGTGCAGTTATATTTCTGGGGTCAATGACTAGTGTCCCATACTTAGACACAAAGGCAAGTTTCTATTTAGTGAAAGTAGTACCTTAAAGAGCTAGAACATTTGAACACCATAGTGTTCAACACCATTAGTTGAACATCATTTCAACTCTCATTTCTCTCACAGCCATCCACAGTCCTTGATGGCACTCATAGAAGAAGAAGCCTTTGTTCTGTCATCTTGGCACATAGAATTGTTACCTTGGATTCTTCCTAGGTAAAGACTAAAAACTGCTAAAAAGAGCAACAGGATACAGGTGCATTTCAATTTCCTGGAGAAACTCTGAACTTATGCCTGCTGGAAGAAGGGCTAAGAGCTGCTGAACTAGAGGGACACTTTCTTTGATTTCTTCAAGCCCCAGTGGAAAACATGAGGCATAACCAGCAAAGCAGAAACACTCATCATTGAGCACGAATGGATGTAAGTCACACTAGAGCAACATGCACTCAGATACCAAGTCTTATCCAGGCATCTGTGCTTCATGGTGGAGACAAAAGTGCGTACGTTTTCACTTCTTGAAAATGAAAGCATCAGCAAGTATAGCAATAGTCATAGCTGAAATCGACAGGGATCAGTGCTGAGGCAGAAAGTCAGGTGAGTAGATCCAAACCAATGCAAAGCAGAATGATGATAGCACTCTTGAGAGGAAATGCCCGAACTTTTCCCCAGTGTCAAATAGAATGACAATAGCATCTTTTCTTATTCTCAGTTTTTAAATTCTTCTAACTCCTCCCCAATGTCAAATTGAATGGTGATAGCATCCTTTCCTATCCTTATTTTGTAATAAATGAACAAGACTCCTTCCCAATTATAATGATGTTAGAGGCAGGCTTTGTTGGGGGGGGGTTCTTTTTTTTATTTTTATATACTCTTCACCAAGTTAGGAAATTTCCCTTCTATTTCTACTCTACTAATATTTTTAATAATGTGTTTATAATGGTGATTATTAAATGTCTTTTCTATTGAAATAAGCTCTCTCTCTTATTCTATTAATAGAATTGTTGCTCTTATAATAGTTTTATTATTTCTATCAATACATTCCTGAAACAAAGAAACTGAGAAAAGAAGTGAAAGAGAGGATATAAGTGTGTCATATATAGATGATCTGGTTTTCTACATTGAAAAGTCAGAAGACTCTAAAGACAAATTATTCTTGTAGTAGAAAATTTTAGCAGGGAAAGCTGGAGAAGGGGAGGGTGGGACAAACTGTGAAAGTAGCATTAACATATATACAACTATCACGTGTAAAAATAGACAGCTAGTGAGAAGTGGCTACATAACACAGGGAATGCAGCCTGGAATTCTGTGACAACCTAAAGGGCGGGATGGGGAAAGGGGGAGGAGGCTTGCAAGGGAGGGAATATATATATATAATTATGACTGATTTGTATTGCTGTATGGCTCAAACTACCGCACAATTGCACTCATCTCACACACTAGTAAAGTAATGCTCAAAATTCTCCAAGCCAGGCTTCAGCAATACGTGAACCGTGAACTTTCAGATGTTCAAGCTGGTTTTAGAAAAGGCAGAGGAACCAGAGATCAAATTGCCAACATCTGCTGGATTATCGAAAAAGGAAGAGAGTTCCAGAAAAACATCTATTTCTGCTTTATTGACTATGCCAAAGCCTTTTTTTTCTTCTCTGCAAGTTACTTTTCTTCTTATTATTTTTATTTATTATTATTATTTTTTTTACTTTACAATATTGTATTGGTTTTGCCACACATCAACATGAATCCGCCACGGGTGTACACGTGTTCCCAATCCTGAACCCCCATCCCACCTCCCCGCCACACACACACGCACCATCCCTCTGGGTCATCCCAGTGCACCAGCCCCAAGCATCCTGCACCCTGCATTGAACCTAGACTGGTGATTCATTTCTTATATGATATTATACATGTTTCAAAGCCAAGCCTTTGACTGTGTAGATTACAAAAAACCGTGGAAAATTCTTCAAGAGATGGGAATACCAGACCACCTGACCTGCCTCTTGAGAAACCTATATCCAGGTCAGGAAGCAACAGTTAGAACTGGACATGGAACAACAGACTGGTTCCAAATAGGAAAAGGAGTACATCAAGGCTTTATATTGTCACTCTGCTTATTTAACTTATATGCAGAGTACATCATGAGAAACGCTGGGCTGGAAGAAGCAGAAGGTGCAATCAAGATTGCCAGGAGAAATATCAATAACCTCAGATATGTAGATGACACCACCCTTATGGCAGAAAGTGAAGAGGCACTAAAAAGCCTCTTGATGAAAGTGAAAAAGGAGAGTGAAAAAATTGGCTTAAAGCTCAACATTCAGAAAACGAAGATCATGGCATCTGGTCCTATCACTTCACTGCAAATAGATGGGGAAACAGTGGAAACAGTGTCAGACTTTTTTAGGGCTCCAAAATCACTGCAGATGGTGACTGCAGCCATGAAATTAAAAGACGCTTACTCCTTGGAAGGGAAGTTATGACCAACCTAGATAGCACATTCAAAAGCAGAGACATTACTTTGCCAACAAAGGTCCATCTAGTCAAGGCTATGGTTTTTCCAGTGGTCACGTATGGATGTGAGAGTTGGACTGTGAAGAAAGCTGAGAGCCAAAGAATTGATGCTTTTGAACTGTGGTGTTGGAGAAGACTCTTGAGAGTCCCTTGGACTGCAAGGAGATCCAACCAGTCCATTCTGAAGGAGATCAGCCCTGGGATTTCTTTGGAAGAAATGATGCTAAAGCTGAAACTCCAATACTTTGGCCTCCTCATGTGAAGAGTTGACTCATTGGAAAAGACTCTGATGCTTGGAGGGATTGGGGGCAGGAGGAGAAGGGGACGACAGAGGATGAGATGGCTGGATGGCATCACTGACTCGATCACTGGATGGCATCACTGACTCGATGGACATGAGTTTGAGAGAACTCCGGGAGTTGGTGATGGACAGGGAGGCCTGACATGCTGTGATTCATGGGGTTGCAAAGAGTCGGACACAACTGAGCGACTGAACTCAACTGAACTGAACTGATGGCAGAAAACAAAACACTGTAAAGCAATTTTCCTTGAATTAAAAAAAGAGAAAATTTTAGCAAATTGGCTAGACTGAAGATCAGACATAAACTATAATGTGTGTATACATAAGCAAAAAACATCTGGGACACAAATTTTAAAAGATGGCAACATTAACCTAACAACAGAAATATTCAAGTGTTTAGGATAAACCAACAAAGGATGAGATAAATTAAAAATGGTGAGATACCCAATGTTCATGGATATAAATATAATTATCTTCAAATTAATCTATATAATGAAACTCCAATAAAAATCCTGACATAATTGTAAATGTACATTAATAGCTTGTTTTAAAGTTTATAATTCATGTGGAAGGGTAAAGTCTAAGAAGAATATGGCAGATAAACTTACCCTCAAGATACAAAATCTCATTATGATGTTATAGTAATTAAAATTCAGTAGTGCATATTCTGAGACCAAAAAAAAAAACAAAACTGGATTGGTAATGGATAATTGATAGTGGAATAGAGCTCAAGATTAAAGCTTTATATTTATATATATATATATATGGACCTTTGATACTTAACTGTAGTGGCATGGGAAATCAACAGGATGAGGAGCTTTTCAATAAAAGATATTTGGAAAAGGGCTATCCATAAGAAGAAAAATAAAACAAGAACTCTACCTCACATTTCATACTTGAAAACTTTTAGTTTAAATAGGGATATTTCCAATAATTGTAAACAAGGTAATATGGTCCTCTCAATGAAAAAAAAAATAAAAATTTACAACAAAACATTTTCAAAAAGGCAGAGGAACCAGAGATCAAATTGCCAACATTCAGTGAATCATGGAGAAAGCAAGGAAGTTCCAGAAAAACATCTACTTCTGCTTCATTGACTATGCTAAAGCCTTTGACTGTGTGGATCACAACAAGCTGTAAGAAATTCTTAAACAGTTGGGAGTACCAGACCACCTTACCTCTCTCCTGAGAAACCTATATGCAGGGTCAAGAAGCAACAGTTAGAACTGGACATGGAAAAACAGACTGGTTCCAAATTGGGAAAGGAGCACATCAAGGCTGTATATTGTCATCCTGTTTATTTAACTTATATACAGAATACATCAAGTGAAATGCTGGTGTGGATGAAACACAAGCTGGAATCAAGATTGCTGGGAGAAATATCAATAACTTCAGATATGCAGATGACACAACCCTTATGGCAAAAAGTGAAGAGGAACTAGAGAGGCTCTTGATGAAGGTGAAAGAGGAGAGTGAAAAAGCTGGCTTAAAACTCAGCATTCAAAAAATGAAGATCATGGCATCTGGTCCCATAAGTTCTTGGCAAATAGATGGGGAAACAATGGAAACAGTGACAGATTTTATTTTCTTGGGCTCTAAAATCACTGCAGATAGTGACTGCAGCCCTGAAATTAAAAGATGCTTGCTCCTTGGGAGGAAAGTTATGACAAACCTAGACAGTGTATGGAAAAGCAGAGACATCACTTTGTCAGCAAAGGTCCCTATAGTCAAAACTATGATTTTTTCAAGTAGTCATGTACAAATCTGAGAGTTGGACCATAAAGAAGACTGAACACTGAAGAATTGTTGTTTTCAAATTGTGGTGCTGGAGAAGACTCTTGAGAGTCCCTTGGACAGTAAGGAGATCAATCCAGTCAATCCTAAAGGAACAGTCAATCCTAAAGGAAATCAACCCTGAATATTCACTAGAAAGACTGATGCTAAAGCTTCAGCTTCAATACTTGGCCACTTGATCCAAAGAGCTGACTCACTGGAAAAGATCGCAAAGCTAGAGAAGATTGAAGGCAGGAGGAGAAGAGGGTGGCAGAGGATAAAATGGTTAGATAGTATCACCCACTCAATAGTCATGAATTTGAGCAAACTCTGGGAGATAGTGGAGGACAGAAGAGCCTGGTGTGCTGCAGTTCATGAGGTCACAAAGAGTGGGACATGACTCAGTGACTGAACACCAATGTATTTGTATAACTGAATCACTTAGCTGTATACTTGAAACTAAAATTTTATAAATCAACTAGGGATTTGATTTTACCCATATTCTAGGATAAAATAAAAATTAAATTAAAAAATAAAATGGAGATAAATTATTTTATTAAATATCTGGAAATTGATGATGTGTTACAAATTTTAAAAATACAAAATGAAATGTGAAATAAGTCATTAATAATGGAATAGTCTGTTATATATCTGTCATCAGAATTAATATAGTAAAGGCTATTTCATGTTCCTATAAATATAAAAATCAATATTAAAACCAGTTCCAGTTCAAGATGGTGCAGTAGAAGGATGTGAACTCATCTCCTCCTGCGAAAGCACCAAAATTGCAACTAGCTGTTGAACAACCATCTATAGGAGGTTTCTCAGAGGACACCGAGGAATCCACCAAAAAAAGATACCTCATGTCCAAAGACAAAGAAAAAATCACAGCGAGATGGTAGGAGGGCCACAATCACAGTAAAATCAAATCCCATACCAGTCAGGTGGATGACCCACAAACTGGAGAACAATAATACCAAAGAACTTCTTGCACTGTTGTGAAGGTTCTGAACCCCACATCAGGCCTCCCAGCCTGGTTATCTGACAAAGGGATTGGGAATCCCCAGGAAATCTGGCCTTGAGAGCCAGTGGGATTTGATTATAGGACTTCTAGAGGACTGGGGGAAACATAGGCTCGTCTTGGAGGGCACAAACCAAATTTTGTGCACACAAAGACCCAGAAGAAATGATCAATGACCCTATATGAGACTGAACCAAAAGTACCTGTGTGTTGGAGGGCCTCCTATGGAGGCATGGGTCAGCAGGGGCTCAACACGGGGATGGGGACATTGGCAGCATCAGGCCAGGAAGGTCCCCCTTGGCATAAACTCTCTTAGGGGTCACATTAACCTTACTCTAGAGCCCATAGGACCCAGGGCTGGGTCATCTCAGGCCAAACAAGTACCAGGGAGGGAGTGCAACCCCACCCATCAGCAGATGTGAAAGTGTTAGTCACTTAGTCATGTCCGACTCTTTGTTATCCCATGGACTATAGCCCACCAGGTTCCTCTGTCCATGGGATTCTCCAGGAAAGAATAGTAGAATGGGTTGCCATTCTTTTCTCAAAGGGAATCTTCCTGACCCAGGAATAGAACCCAGGTCTCCCATATTGCAGGCAGAATCTTTACTATCTGAGCCACCAGGGAAGCCCTCATCAGCAGATAATTGGATTAAATCTTTACTGAGCAAGGCCCTGCCCACCAGAAAAAGACCCAGGTTTTCTTGTCACCAGTCCCGCCCATCAACAAGCTTATATAGGCCTCTTGGCTTCATCCAGCAGAGGGCAGATAGAAGAAGCATAGTCTCACAGTGGCTACAACAAAAACCATATTACAGAAAGTTAATCATGATGAAAAAGCAGGTAGTTATGTCCCAGATGGAGGGACAAGATTAAAACCCCAGAGGAACAACTAAATGAGGTGGATATAGGCAACCTTCCAGAAAAAGAATTCAGAATAATGATAGTAAAGATGATTCGGGATCTCAGAAAAAAGAGTGGAGGCAAAGATTGAGAAGATACAAGAAATGTTTACCAAAGACCTAGAAGAATTAGAGGGCAAACAAACAGATGAACAATACGCTAGAAGGAATCGATAGAAGAAGAACTAAGGCAGAAAACCAGATAAATAACCTGGAGGACAGAATGGGGGAAATCACTGCCACAGAACAGAATATAGAAAAAAAAAAAAAGAAAGAAAAGAAATGAAGACAGTCTAAGAGACCTCTGGGACAACATTAAACACCCCAACATTCACATTATATCGGGGTCCCAGAAGGAGAAGAGAGAAAGGACCTGAGAGAATACCTGAAGAGATAATAGCTGAAAACTTCCCAAACACGGGAAAGGAAATAATCCAAGTCCAGGAAGCACAGAGTCCCAGGCAGGATAAACCCAAGGAGGAATACACCAAGACACATAGTAATCAAACTGACAAAAATTAAGACAGAGATAAACTATTAAAAGCAACAAGGGGAAAACAACAAATAACATACAAGGGAACTCCCATCAGGCTACCAGCTGATTTCTCAACAGAAACTCTACAAGCCAGAAGGGAATGGCATGATGTATTTAAAGTGATGAAAGAAAAGAACCTGCAACCAAGAATACTCTACCCAGCAAGACTCTCCTTCAGATTTGATGAAGAAATCAAAAGCATTCCAGACAAGCTAAAGTTAAGAGGATTCAGCACCACTAAACCAGCTTTACAACAAATGCTAAAGGAACACAAGAAAAGAAAACACATTCAGAAAATAAACGGAAAACAAGAAAACGATAATAGGATCATCAGTTCAGTCATGTCCAGCTCTTTGTGACCCCATGGACTGGCAGCACGCCAGGCCTCCCTGTCCATCACCAACTCCGTGAGTTTACTCAAACTCATGTCCATCGAGTCAGTGATGTCATCCAACCATCTCATCTTCTGTCCTCCCCTTCTCCCACCTTCAATACCAATAATTAACTTAAATGTAAATGGATTCATTGCACAAACCGAAAGACTGGCTGGGTGGATGAAAACATATGCACTTCCACGTACCACATCTCTCTGCTTGGCCCCCTAAATTATATGTAATTATTTTACATTGTTAAGTTAATCCTGTTCCCATTATGGATTGTAATTGTTTTTTTGTCTGACTATTGATTGTGAAAACTGACAAACATTTTTACTATTGTAATTATGTAACTATAACTCACTTAATAGCATTGTATCATGATTGGACAAGAGAAAAATTATAGAACTCTATATCACCAAAAGAACAATTTAGTAGAAAAACCTGTAATCACTTTTTAAAATCTATATGCATGTCAGCATTATCTTGAAATTTTTTGAAAAATACAAATGCCCAGGTATTGCTTTTTTTTTCTCCAGAGCTCCAGCTGTGTTTCTAATGAGCAGCCATGTATAAAAACAACTGGACTATATGATGATCTTTTACTTTTATCTAGTTTGTTTCACATTTTCTATTTCATATTCAGTGCTCCCATTTCATTTAGTTTATGTTTTCCAGTTTCTCCATCTCTTCTTTTTTTGATGTTCTTTCTCAAGCCTTTATGAAGTGTAATAGAAAAGCTTTTGTATACATATATATAAATATGTATAATATGTATAGTTTAGAAAACATGAACTTTTGCCTAACTAAAACAATTATGACATTTTGATTCTACTTCTGCCAGGGTCCAGCCCTGGTGGATCCAGGGTAATTCAAAGGGGAGACAGAGTAGGCATCCTAGGAAAAAGCTATTTAATTAGAAATATAAAGAGAGGTTAGAGAAGAATAGTGTAGTAGAAAAATTAGTGGAGAAAAAAATGCTGAATAACTTGGTTTATGTGGAATACCAATAAAACTCCAAGACAAGGAATTTGCAACATCTACGTAGGCCACCGGTGCCCACTTGAATAGTGGAGGGTGCGCTGCCCTGGGCTCCCTCTCGCGCGGATCTTAGAAGCCAGGGCAAGTAAGTAGACATGGCAAGCATCCATGCTCCAGATGGGAATTCAGCCAGAAGGGGAAAGAAAGAACGACACGGGGGAATCAGTCTTTCCAGAAACTAATCCGTTTTCTTTATTTTCAGGTTTACTTATATACATTTTGTTATACATAGGAATGAATACAGAGTCACATGGGGTCAGCAGACCTGACCCTTGTCAAAATCAGGTGCTTCATATAAAAGTATACAAAGGTCTTAGGGGTTTTACATCATCTTCTGGCCATGAGGCCTGCTGACATTTTATGGCCCTTTTTGATAATGGTCAGTCAACCAGAAAACTTATTTTTTCCAGGGATGATTTTTTCTTAAACTAGGCGCCACCCTCCGAAGGTACCAGATGAAGTTGCATTCCTATAGGGTGAGAATGCAGGGGGTTATAATCAAGAAAAGGAAGTTACTTAGCCTAAGGTTTAACATGATTAATATCAAAGGTTAATACTTATTTCTCCCATATGCTAGTTATATTCATTATAAGGGCAGGGAATATGGAGATTTAGCAGCAAATATTGGCTCAACAAATGAAAAACCCTTCACCAGTATAATTTCTAATCAACCCACTATACTATACTAATAATTTTCTAACTTCTCAAGAGAATCTGTATTTAGAAAGTTTACAGCATCTCATGCCTCTCACGGTTGGGAGGCTGTAAACAATCACATGTGGCCAGACGAACCTGCTCAGGCAGGCTAGAGAACCTTCAGAGGAGTTTGTAAGTTGAAACACTCTTGTAACGCCCAGGAATTTTTATTGACTGGAGCTGCAAGTTAACTCCTTCTCTGAGAGAGGTGGTGGGGGTCAGCCCTCCGTAAAGTCAGAGGTGTCGGTGAGAGCATAAAACACTAAAGTAGGCAGACCCTGGTTTGGGGGTAGATGCTCGGGAACAGGGGGTCTCCTGAGGCTCAATCCTGCCTTTGCATATTGCCGTGCCTCCTTCCTCATGACCTTTGCCACAGGTGGAGTTCCTCACACTGGCTCCCGGAATATTTCATGAACAAAATGCTAGATTTCTTTTTATTTTTTAGATTTCTAATTAACAAATAGGTATGCAACAAGCAACAAAGGTTTACTGTATAGCACAGGGAACTCTATTCAATATCATGTAATAACCTATGAAGGAAAATGATTTCAAAAATAATATATGTGTATTTCTATAACTGAATCACCTTGCTGTACACCTGAAACATTGTAAGTCAACTATACTTCAATAAAATATGTCTATTAAGAAAAAGAACCAAATCCAGCAACATATAAAAAGAATTGTATATCATGATCAAGTGGGATTTATTCCAGAGTTGTAAGGATGATTCAATATTCACAGTGTGAATTCAATTAATATGACACATCACATTAACAAAAGGAATGTAATAACATAACAAAAAATCACATGATTATCTCAATAGGTGCAAAAACCAGACTTGACAAAGTTCCACATTCATTCGTGATAACAATTCCCATCACAGCTGGTATAGTGGGAATATGTCTGAATGTAATAAAGGGCATTTAAGACAAACTCTTAGCAAACACCATTCTCAAATGTGAAAAAGTGAAAGTCTTTCCTCTAAGTTCAGAAACGACACAAAAGATGCCATGAAATTAAAAGACACTTGCTCCTTGGAAGGAAATCTATGACAAACCTACACAGTGTATTAAAAAGCAGAGACATCACTTTGTCCACAAAGGTACATATAGTCAAAACTATGGTTTTTCCAATAATAATGGAAAAACCATTCTAGTAGTCATGGAAAAATCATAGTGCTTTGAGTTGGAAGAATTAATATTAGTAAAATGTCCATACTACCAAAGCAATTTACATATATAATGCAATTTCTATCAAAATATCCATGACATTTTCCACAGAAGTAGAACATGTAATCCTAAAATGTATATCAAACCACAGAAATAGCATGAATTGTCAATGCAATCTTGAGAAAAAAGAACAAAGCTTGAGGTATTACAGTCTCTGGCTTCAGACTATACTACAAAACAACAGTAATCAAAACAGCATGGTACTGGCACAAAAACAGACACACAGATCAATATAACAGGGAACCTAGAAATAAACTCACACACATATGGTCAATTTATGATAAAGGAAGCAAGAATATGCAATGGAGAAAAGACTGTCTCTTCAACAAGTGGGGCTGTGAAAACTGGACAGCTACATGTAAAAAATGAAATTGGAACTTTTCTTCACCTCATATACAAAAATAAATTCAAAGTGGATTAAAGACCAAAATGTAAGACCCTGAAACCGTAAAATGCCTGAAGAGAACATAGGTAGAACATTCTTTGACATAAATAGTAGCAATATTTCTTTTGAAATCTGTCTCCTAAGGCAAAAGAAAGAAAAGCAAAAAAAAATAAATAAAAATAAAAATAAATGGGACCTAATTAAAATCTTTTTGCAGAACAAAGGAAACCATCAGCAAAACAAAAACACAATATACTGAGTGGGAGAAAATATATGAAAATGACATAACTTTCAAGAGTTAGCACACGCTAGTAAAGTAATGCTCAAAATTCTCCAAGCCAGGCTTCAGCAATACATGAACTGTGAACTTCCTGATGTTCAAGCTGGTTTTAGAAAAGGCAGAGGAACCAGAGATCAAATTGCCAACATCCGCTGGATCATCAAAAAAGCAAGAGAGTTCCAGAAAAACATCTATTTCTGCTTTATTGACTATGCCAAAGCCTTTGACTGTGTGGATCACAATAAACTGTGGAAAATTCTTCAAGAGATGGGAATACCGGACCACCTTACCTGCCTCTTGAGAAATCTGTATGCAGGTCAGGAAGCAACAGTTCGAACTGGACATGGAACAACAAACTGGTTCCAAATAGGAAAAGGAGTACGTCAAGCCTATATATTGTCACCCTGCTTATTTAACTTCTATGCAGAGTACATAATGAGAAATGCTGGACTGGAAGAAGCACAAGCTGGAATCAAGATTGCCAGGAGAAATATCAATAACCTCAGATATGCAGATGACACCACCCTTGATGAAAGCCTCCTGATGAAAGTGAAAGAGGAGAGTGAAAAAGTTGTCTTAAAGCTCAACATTCAGAAAATGAAGATCATGGCATCTGGTCCCACCACTCCATGGGAAATAGATGGGGAAACAGTGGAAACAGTGTCAGACTTTATTTTTTTGGGCTCCAGAATCACTGCAGATAGTGATTGCACCCATGAAATTAAAAGGCGCTTACTCCTTGGAAGAAAAGTCATGACCAACCTAGATAGCATATTCAAAAGCAGAGACATTACTTTGCCAACAAAGGTCCGTCTAGTCAAGCCTATGGTTTTTCCAGTGGTCACATATGGATGTGACAGTTGGGCTGTGAAGAAAGCTGAGCGCTGAAGAATTGATGCTTTTGAACTGTGGTGCTGGAGAAGACTCTTGAGAGTCCCTTGGACTGCAAGGAGATCCAACCAGTCCATTCTACAGGAGACCAGTCCTGGGTGTTCACTGGAAGGACTGATGCTGAGGCTGAAACTCTCATACTTTGGCCACCTCATGCAAAGAGTTGACTCATTGGAAAAGACCCTGATGCTGGGAGGGATTAGGGGCAGGAGGAGAAGGGGATGACAGAGGATGAGATCACTGGATAGCATCACCGACTCGAAGTACATGAGTTTGGGTGAACTCGAGGAGTTGGTGATGGACAAGGAGGCCTGGCGTGCTGCAATTCATGGGGTAACAAAGAGTTGGACACGACTGAGTGACTGAACTGAACATAGAAATATAATACCTTTGATAATAACAGCATAAAAGTTGTGGGTGGGTAAGTAAATAACACTGTATGGGAACACAAATTCATAGGAAGACATGAACATAGAGATGGTAAATGAGAAAGTTAAGCTGCAGGGGCAGGGGCTCTGGGTGCAGCAGACCTGCGTATGGCATAAGTCCTCTTGGAGGAGGTCGCCATTAACTCCACCACAGAAACACCAGAACATACTCAGGACTGATAATCAGACTCTTGGAGCTTGTATGCACCAGTTTCCAGGAGAAAGGAGCAGTGACCCCACAAGAGACTGACCCAGACATGCCCATGAGTGTCCAGGAGTCTCTTGTGGAGGCATGGGTCAGCGGTGGCCTGCTCCAGAGTCAGGAGTGGCCTGCACTGAGTGCAGCAGTGGGACCTTTTCAAGGAGGTATTCATTATCTTCATTACTTCTGCCATAGTTTGGCCTCAGGTCAAGCAACAGGGAAGGAACACAGCCCAGCCCATCAACAGAAAATTGGATTAAAGATTTACTGAACATGCCTTCCTCCCCCCACCTCCCACCATCAGAACAAGACCCAGTTTCCCCTCAGTCAGTCTCTCCCATCAGGAAGCTTCCATAAGCCTCTTATCCTTATCCATCAGAAGGCAGAAAGAATGAAAACCACAATCACAGAAAACTAACCAATGTGATCTCATGGACCACAGCCTTGTCTAACTCAGTGAAACTATGAGCCATGCCATGTAGGGCCACCTAAGAGGGATAGGTCATGATGGAGAGTTCTTACAAAACGTGGTCCACTGGAGAAGGGAATGGCAAACCACTTCAGTATTCTTGCCTTGAGAACCCCATGAACAGTATGAAGAGGCAAAAAGGTGAAAGATGAACTCCCCAGGTCGGTAGGTGCCTAATATGCTACAGGAGAAGAGTGGAGAAATAACTCCAGAAAGAATGAAGAGATGGAGCCAAAACAAAAACAACACCCAGTTGTGGATGTGACAGGTGATGGAAGTAAAGTCTGATGCTGTAAAGAGCAATATTGCATAGGAACCTGGAATGTTAGGTCCATGAATCAAGGCAAATTGTAAGTGGTCAAACAGGAGATGGCAAGAGTGAACATCGACATTTTAGGAATCAGTGAACTAAGATGACCATTATATCTACTACTATGGGCAAGAATACCTTAGAAGAAACGGAGTAGAAATTACAGTCTACAAAAGAGTCCAAAATGCAGTACTTGGATACAATCTCAAAAATGACAGAATGGTCTCTGTTTGTTTCCAAGGCAAATCATTCAATATCGCAGTAATCCAAGTTTATGCCCCAACCAGGAATGCTGAAGAAGCTGGTGTTGAACGGTTCTATGAAGACCTACAAGACCTTCTAGAACTAACACCCAAAAAAGATGTCCTCTTCATTATACGGGACTGAAATGCAAAAGTAGGAAGTCAACAGATACCTGAAGTAAGAGGCAATTTACTCCAAACAGAAATTTGGCCTTGGAGTACAAAACAAAGCAGGTCAAAGGCTAACAGAATTTTGCCAAGAGAATGTGCTGGTCATAGCAAACACCCTCTTCCAACAAAACAAGAGAAGACTCTACACATGGACATCAACAGATGGTCAATACCAAAGTCAGATTGATTATATTCTTTGCAGCCAAAGATGGAGAAACTCTATACAATCAGCAAAAAACAAGACCAGGAGCTGACTATGGCTCAGATCACGAACACCTTATTGCCAAATTCAGACTTAAACTGAAGGAAGTAAGGAAAACCACTAGACCACTCAGGTATGACCGAAATCAAATCCCTTATGATTATACAGTGGAAGTGACAAATAGATTCAAGGGATTAGATCTGATAGACAAAGTACCTGAAGAACTATGGGAGGAGGTTCATGATATTGTATAGGAGGCAGTGATCAAGACAATCCCCAAGAAAAAGAAATGCAAAAAGGCAAAATGGTGTCTGACGAGGCCTTACAAATAGCTGAGAAAAGAAGACAAGCTAAAGGCAAAGGAGAAAAGGAAAGATACACCCATTTGAATGCAGAGTTCCAAAGAACAGCAAGGAGAGATAAGAAAGCCTTCCTTAGTGATCAGTGCAAAGAAACAGAGGAAAACAATAGAATGGGAAAGACTAGAGATCACTTCAAGAAAATTAGAGATACCAAGGGAACATTTCATGCAAAGATGAGCACAATAAAGGACAGAAATGGTATAGACCTAACAGAAGAAGAAGATATTAAGAAGAGGTGGCAAGAATACACAGAAGAACCATACAAAAAAGATCTTCACGACCCAGATAATCACGATGGTATGATAACTCACCTAGAGCCAGACATCCTGGAATGTGAAGTCAAGTGGGCCTTAGGAGGCATCACTATGAACAAAGCTAGTGGAAGTGATGGAATTCCAGTTGAGCTATTTTAAATCCTGAAAGATGATGCTGTGAAAGGGCTGCACTCAATATGCCAGCAAATTTGGAAAACTCAGCAGTGGCCACAGGACTGGAAAAGGTCAGTTTTCATTCCAATCCCAAAGAAAGGCAATGCCAAGGAATGCTCAAACTACCGCACAATTGCACTCATCTCACATGCTAGCAAAGAAATGCTCAAAATTCTCCAAGCCAGGCTTCAACAGTACATGAACTGTGAACTTCCAGGTGTTCAAGCTGGATTTAGAAAAGGCAGAGGAACCAGAGATCAAATTGCCAACATCCACTGGATCATCAAAAAAGCAAGAAAGTTCCAGAAAAATATCTACTTCTGCTTTACTGATTATATACCAAAGCCTTTGACTGTGTGGATCACAATAAACTGTGGAAAATTCTGAAAGAGATGGGAATACCAGACCACCTTACCACCTTACCTGCCTCCTGAGAAATCTGTATGCAGGTCAAGAAGCCACAGTTAAAACTAGACATGGAACAACAGACTGGTTCCAAATAGGAAAAGGAGTACATCAAGGCTGTATATCATCACCCTGCTTATTTAACTTATATGCAGAGTACATCATGTGAAATACTGATCTGGATGAAGCACAAGCTGGAATCAAGTTGGTGAGGGAAATATCAATAACCTCAGATAAGCAGATGACATCACCCTTATGGCAGAAAGCAAAGAACTAAAGAGCCTCTTGATGAAAGTGAAAGAGGAGAGTGAAGAAGTTGGCTTAAAACTCAACATTCAGAAAACTAAGATCATAGCATCTGGTCCCATCACTTCATGGCAAATAGGTGGGGAAACAGTGACAGGCTGTATTTTGGGGGGCTCCAAAATCACTGCAGATGGTTATTTCAGCCATGAAATTAAAAGACACTTGCTCCTTGGAGGAAAAGCTATGACCAACCTAGACAGCATATTAAAAAGCAGAGAGATTAGTTTGCCAACAAAGGTCTATCTAATCAAAGCTATGGTTTTTCCAGTAGTCATGTATGGATGTGAGCTGCTGCTGCTGCTAAGTCACTTCAGTCATGTCTGATTCCATGCGACCGCATAGATGGCAGCCCACCATGCTTCCCCGTCCCTGGGATTCTCCAGGTAAGAACATTGGAGTGGGCTGCCATTTCCTTTTCCAATGCAGGAAAGTGAAAAGTGAAAGTGAAGTTGCTCAGTCGTGTCCGACTCTTCACAACCCCATGGACTGCAGCCCACCATCTCCTCTGTCCATGGGATTTTCCAGGCAAGAGTACTGTAGTGGGTTGCCATTGCCTTCTCCCATGGATGTGAGAGTTGGACTATAAAGAAAGCTGAATGTTGAAGAAGTGATGCTTTTGAACAGTGGTGTTGGAGAAGACTCTTGAGAGTCCCTTGGACTGCAAGGAGATCCAATGAGTCAATCCTAAAGAAATAAGTCCTGAATATCCATCAGAAGGACTGATGCTGAAGCTGAAACTCCAATACTTTGGCCACCTGATGCAAAGAACTGACTCACTGGAAAAGATCCTGATGCTGGGAAAGATTTACGGCGGGAGGAGAAGGGGACAACAGAGGAAGAGATGGTTGAATAGCATTTCCGATGCGATGGACATGAATTTGACTAAGCTCCGGGAGTTGGTAATGGACAGGGAAGCCTGGAGTGCTGCAGTCACAAAAAGTCGGACACAACTGAGCGACTGAACTGAACTGACTGAACTAGAACTGTATGCTTGCTCTTCTTTCTTCCCTAAGATTCTTTAAAGGACATCAATTATATGTCCTTATAGGACAAAATTAATAATTATAGCCATGTATTATTGGGTTTGTAACACACACACACACACACACACACACACATATGCAGGGTTCCTAACTGGCACTAGTGGTAAAGAATCCACCTGCCAATGCAGGAGACATAAGAGGCTCAAGTTTAATCCCTGGGTCTGGAAGATCCTCTTGAGGAGGGCAGAGCAACCCACTTCAGTATTCTTGCCTGGAGAATCCCATGGACAGAGGAACCTGGTGGGCCACTGTCCATAGGGTCACAAAGAGTCAGACACAACTGAAGCAACTTAGGACACATGCAATATGTACAGTAACAATACAACAAAAGGGGGGAGAAAATAGAACTATAAAGGAGTAAAGTTTCTATATGTTCTTGATTTAAGTTAATATAAATCATATTATAAATCATAAATCATTCTTGATTTAAGTTAATATAAATCTGGAGTCCATTTTGATAAGATTTATACAGGCATATCTCATTTTACTGTGCCTCACTTTATTATGTTTTACAGGTTTTGCTTTTTTTTTTTTTTTAACAAATTGAAGGTTTGTGACAATCCAGTACCAAGAAAGTCTTACTGGTACCATTTTTCCAACAGCATTTGCTCATTTTATGTCTCTGTGTCACAGTAATTTTTGCAGTATCATAACCCCTTCACCAACAGAAAGATTATGAATGGTTAAAACATAATTAAAATGCAGACATTATCAGACTAGATAAAACAAAACAAAGATCCTACTATTTACTGTCCCCAAGTGACACACTTTAAATTCAAACATACAAACAGTAAAAGGATATAAAAAAACATATACCAAGAAAACCATAGAAGAACTAGAGTAGCTATACCAATACCAGACAAAATGCATGTTAAAACAAAAATATTACTAGAGATAAAGAAGGACATTCAAAACCTATAAAAGAGGCAATTCATTATGAACATATAGCCATCAAAGTGAAGGAGTCCAAAATTCATGCAGCAAGAATTGACAGAACTGAAGAGGAGAAATAGACGACAACAATGGCAAGAAGAATACTTTAATAATCCATTTCAGTAATAGATATAGTTGAAGATAAACAATGACAAACAAAACTGGCACAACAGCATAAACCAGCTAGACCTAGGATCTATAGAATGCTCCATCCAACAACAGCAGAATACACATTTTTCTCTAGAGCATGTGGGATGTTCTCTAGAATAGACCACATGTGATGTCAAAAAATAACCTCAATAAATTTAAAGAATTGAAATCCTATCACTGATACCCTTTAGCCAAAATGGAATTAAGTCTGAAATGAATAGTAGAATAAAAGCTCAGAAATTTACAAATATATGGGAAGTAAATAACAAATGAGTGAATTTATAAATATATGGAAAGCAAATAACCACTGGGTCAAAGAAAATATGACAAGGTAGATTAGAAAATACTTTGAGATAAGTGAAAACATCAAAAGACATCATAACACATCAAAACATGATATGTTAAAGCAAGTATTAAAAGTAACTTTATAACTTCAAATGCCTACATGGAAAAATAGAAAATTCTCAAATCAACAATGACCTTTAACAATAGGAAAGAAAAGAAATTAAACCCCAAATAAACAAAAGGAAGGAGTTGATAAAGATGAGTGAATCAATAAAATAAAAGAATAGAATACAAAATAGAGAAAATAACCAAAAATTAGTTCTTTGAAAATATCAATAAAATTGAGAAATCTTTAACTAGACTGACAGTGAAAAAAAAAAAAAGAATCTGGAGTGATTTACCAAAGAAAAAATAAGTTTATGAGGGAATACTATGAACAATGGTATGTCAACAATGAGATAATATAAATGAAATGGACAGGCTCCTAGAAAGGCACAGAGAACTCAGACTCAAGTAGAGAGTGTCTGATTCGATCTATTACAAAAGATTGGAGTAGTAAGACTTTCCACAAAGAAACGCCTAGGACTAGATGACTTCCCAGGTGGCGCTAGTGGTAAAGAACCTGCCTGCCAACGCAGGAGACAAGAGACGCAGGTTTAATCCCTGGGTCAGGAAGAGCCCCTGGAGGAAGGCATGGCAACCCACTCCAGTATTCTTGCCTGGAGAACCCCATGGACAGAGGAGCCTGGGGGCTACAGTCCATGGGGTTGCAAAGAATCAGACACTACTGAGGTGAGTTAACACAACACAGATGACTTCAATGGTAAATTCCACCAGAAATTTAAAGAAAAATTAGTATTATTCACAAATTCCTCCAAAAATAGAAGAGGAGGGGGTACTTCTCAATTCATTCTTTGAGGCATTTCCCTGATACCAAAGACAGACAATATCATCACAAGAAAACTACAGATTATTGTCTCAGAAAACATATACATAAAAATTCTCAGTAAAGGGACTTCCCTGGTGGTCCAGTGGTTAAGACTCTGTGCTTCCAATGTCGGCGGCATGGGTTCAATCCCTGTTTGAGGAACTAAGATCCCCATGCCACTATGTAGAAAAAAAAAGTATATATATATATATATATACTATATACTGTATATGCTATATACTATAGTGTATATATATATATATATATATATATATATATATACTATATGTATATTTACACACATTCTCAGTAAAATACTATCAAACTGAATCTAGCAACAAAAGAAAAGAATTATACTCCATGACCAAGTGGGATGTATGCCAGAAATGCAAGGTCAAATTAATACTCCAAAATCAATTAATTTTATAAATCATATTAATAGGTTAATAACAAAGTCTACATTAGAATCTCAATAGATACAGAAAACCATTTGAAAAAATTCAATACCTTTTCATAATAAAATATTCAACAAACTAGTAGAATATAGAAGACTTCCTATAGGAGCCTAGTAGAATATAAAAAATTTCCTCAATGTGATCAAGACTGTCTGCAAAACCCCCACAGTGAACATCCTACTTAATGGTGAATGACTTACTGGATGCTTTCTCCATAAGATGAGGAACAAGACAAAGATGTCTGCTCTAGCCACTTCTTTTTTTTTTTTAATTTATTTTAATTGGAGGATAATTACTTTACAATATTGTGATGGTTTTGCCATACATCAAATATGAATAGGCCACAGGTATACATGTGTCCCCTCCATCCTGAACCCCCCTCCCATCTCCCTCCGCACTGCATCCATCTGGGTTATTCCAGAACACCAGTTTTGGGTGCCCTGCGCCATGCATTGAACTTTCACTGGTCACATATTTTATATACGGTAATGTACATGTTTCAGTGCTATTCTCTCAACTCATTCCACCCTTGCCTTCTCCCACTGAGTCCAAAAGTCTGTTCTTTATATCTGAGTCTCTTTCCTGCCCTGCATGTATGATTGTCAGTATTGTCACATCTATTTAGCATTTTGTTGGATGCTCCAGCCAAGGAAATTAGGCAAGAAAAGAAATAAAAGGTATCCAGACTGGAAAATTTGAAGTACTGAACAACTAAAGTAAAATTAATAAAATGATTCCATTTACAATAGCAACAAAAGAATAAAACACTTAAATAGAAGTGGAAGCTTTGTACACTGAAAACCATAAAGCGTTCTAGAAAGAGTTTAAAGAATATCTAAAAAAGTGTTAATATAAAAACATTCAATGTTCATGGACCAGAAGACTTAATACTGTTAAGATGGCAATAGGCTCCATATTGATCTATGGAATCAGTGAAATTTCTATCAAAATTCTAGCTGCTTGTTTTTTCATAATTCAAAATGAATTATGATGATGATGCTGATCCTAAAATCTATACAAAAATTTAAGGATTCAGAACTGAAAAAAAATTTTTTTTCAAAAACCCAAGGTTGGAGGACTCATACTTCTTGAGTTGATTTTAAAACTACAAAATTGTACAAACACAGTGTGGTGCTGGCATAAAGATACCATACAAAAAAAATAGCTCAAAATGATTATAAACACCTAACTGTAAAAGCTAAAGGTCTAAAACTTTTAGATGAAAATATAAGATTAAATCTTCATGATTTGGGGTTTGTCAATGTTTTCTTAAATGTGATATAAATCACACTTCATTATGGTATATAATCCTTTTTATGTATTTTTCTTTATTAAATGCTCCTTGGGATGTGACATAATTTTGATTGTACTGAAAAAGTTGATTTTGACAACGTTTGATGCTGCTTTATGGAGAAGAGGACTTTCGAGAAGGTATGAGTCTCAGTTCAGTTTAGTCGCTCAGTGGTGTCCAACTCTTTGCAACCACATGGACTGCAGCATGACAGGCCTCTCTGTCCATTACAAACTACCAGAGTTTAATCAAACTCACGTCCATTGAGTCAGTGATACCATCCAACCATCTCATCCTCTGTCATCCCTTTCTCCTCCTGCCTTCAATCTTTCCCAGAATCAGGGTGTTTTCCA
The DNA here is from genome assembly GCF_014754425.2 of Oryx dammah. Taxonomy (NCBI): domain Eukaryota; kingdom Metazoa; phylum Chordata; class Mammalia; order Artiodactyla; family Bovidae; genus Oryx; species Oryx dammah. The sequence continues at coordinate 104,206,475 of NW_024070189.1, read as the reverse complement.
ATGAGTCAGTTCTTTGCATCAGGTGGCCAAAGTATTGGAGTTTCAGCTTCAACATCAGTCCTTCCAATGAATATTCAGGACTGATTTCCTTGAGGATGGACTGGTTGGATCTCCTTGCAGTCCAAGGGACTCTCAAGAGTCTTCTCCAACACCACAGCTCAAAAGCATCAATTAGTCAGCTCTCAGCTTTATGCTTTCTAATATGCTGTCTAGGTTGGTCATAAGTTTTCTTCCAAGGAGCAAGGGTCTTTTAATTTCTTGACTGCAATCACTATCTGCAGTGATTTTGGAGCCCCCCCAAATAAAATATTTCACTGTTTCCATTGTTTCCCCATCTATTTGCCATGCAGTGATGGGACCAGATGCCAAGATCTTAGTTTTCTGAACATTGAGGGTTTTTTTTTAATTTTATTTTATTTATTTATTTATTTTTATTTATTTTTTATTTTACTTTACAATTCTGTATTGGTTTTGCCATACATTGACATGAACATTGAGTTTTAAGCCAACTTTTTCACTCTCCTCTTTCTTTCATCAACAGGCTCTTTTTAGTTCTTCTTCGCTTTCTGCCATAAGGGTGGTATCACCTGCATATCTAAGTTTATTGATATTTCTCCCTGCAATCTTGATTCCAGCTTGTGTTTCTTCCAGCCCAGCGTTTCTCATGATGTTCTCTGCATATAAGTTAAATAAGCAGGGTGACAATATACTGCCTTGACATACTCCTTTCCCGATTTGGAACCAGTCTGTTGTCCCATGTTCAGTTCTAACTGTTGCTTCCTGACCTGCATACAGGTTTCTCAAGAGGCAAGTCAGGTGGTCTGGTAGTCCCATCTCTTGAAGAATTTTCCACAGTTTGTTGTGATCCACATAGTCAAAGGCTTTGGCATAGTCAATAAAGCAGAAATAGATGTTTTTCTGGAACTCTCTTGCTTTTTCGATAATCCAACAGATGTTGGCAATTTGGTCTCTGGTTCCTCTGCCTTTTCTAAACCCATCTTGAACACCTGGAAGTTCATGGTTCACATACTGTTGAAGCCTGGCTTGGAGAATTTTGAGCATTATTTGCTAGCATGTGAGAGGAGTGCAATTGTGCAGTAGTTTGAGCATTCCTTGGCATTGCCTTTCTCTGGGATTGGAATGAAAACTGACTTTTTCCAGTCCTGTGGCCACTGCTGAGTTTTTCAAATTTGCTGGCATGTTGCATGCAGCACTTTCACAGCATCATCTTTCAGGATTTGAAATAGCTCAACTGGAGTTCTATCACCTCCACTAGCTTTGTTCATAGTGATGCCTCCTAAGGCCCACTTGACTTCGCATTCCAGGATGTCTGGCTCTAGATGAGTGATCACACCATCGTGATTATCTGGGTCGTGAAGATCTTTTTTGTATGGTTCTTCTGTGTATTCTTGCCACCTCTTCTTAATATCTTCTGCTTCTGTTAGGTCCATAACATTTCTGCCCTTTATTGTGCTCATCTTTGCATGAAATATTCCCTTGGTATCTCTAATTTTCTTGAAGAGATCTCTAGTCTTTCCCATTCTATTGCTTTCCTCTATTTCTTTGCACTGATCACTAAGGAAGGCTTTCTTATCTCTCCTTGCTGTTCTTTGGAACTCTGCATTCAAATGGGTATGTCTTTCCTTTTCTCCTTTGGTTTTTGCTTCTCTTCTCTTCTCAGCTATTAGTAAGACCTCCTCAAACAGCTATTTTGCTTTTTCGCATTTCTTTTTCTTGGGCATGGTCTCAATCCCTGTCTCCTCCTGTACAATGTTATGAACCTCCATCCATAGTTCTTCTAGGTACTTTGTCTATCAGATCAAATCCCTTGAATCTATTTGTCACTTCTACTGTATAATCATAAGGGATTTGATTTAGGTTATACTTTAAGTCTGAATTTGGCAATAAGGGGTTCATGATCTGAGCCATAGTCAGCTCCTGGTCTTGTTTTTGCTGACTGTATAGAGCTTATCTATATTTGGCTGAAAAGAATATAATCAATCTGATTTCCATATTGACCATCTGGTGATGTCCATGTGTAGAGTATTCCCCTATGTTGTTGGAAGACGGTGTTTGCTATGACTAGTGCATTCTCTTGGCAAAACTCTATTAGCCTTTGCTTTCCATAGGCCAAATTCACCCATTAATCCAGGTGTTTTTTGACTTCCTACTTTTGCATTCCAGTCCTCTATAATGAATAGGACATCTTTTTTGGGTGTTAGTTCTAAAAGGTCTTGTAGGTCTTCATAGAACCGTTCAACTTTAGCTTCTTCAGCACAGACTTGGATTACTGTGATATTGAAGTCTAAAGGGACAGTATTAGAGCTCCTTAGAGGTAACAAAGCAGTTCTGTATCCTGATGATTGTTGTGAGTCTATTAATGACATCCAATTGCAAAGAACTAGATGCATGCACACGTGAACCACACTCACACTAATGTGAGTTTTTAAAAGGCCAAATTGATTAAAGTCTGTAGTCTAGTTCTCTGTATTGTATCAATATCAATATTTTGGTTTTGATATTATACTAGTGAAAAAATGTCAGTCTTTGATGAAAGGTACCTGGGTCACTTTAATTGCACAATAAAAATTAAGAGGATGGGAAGTGGGAGGGAGGTTCAAGAAGGAGGGGACATAAGTACACTTGTGATTAATTCATGTTGATGTATGGCAGAAATCAAACCAATATTGTAAAGCAATTATCCTTCAATTAAAAATAAATTTTTAAAAAATTAATAAAAGAAAAAAATGTCTTTCCCAAAGAAGCACTTTTAAAATGCTTATATAGATATCAATTAGGTCTAACTGGTCCATGGTATCATTTAAAGTTTGTATTTCCTTGATATTTTCTGTTCAGGTGATCTATCCATATGTGTGAACACCCCAGCAATCAGAGAAGAAAAAGAAATAAAAGGAATCCAGATTGGAAAAGAAGTAAAACTCTCACTGTTTGCAGATGACATGATCCTCCACCAGAAAATTACTAGAGCTAATCAATGAATATAGTAAAGTTGCAGGATATAAAATTAACACAGAGAAATCCCTCACATTCCTATACACTAACAATGAGAAAACAGAAAGAGAAATTAAGGAAACAATTCCATTCATCATTGCAATGAAAAGAATAAAATACTTAGGAATAAATCTACCTAGAGAAACAAAAGATCTGTATATAGAAAACTATAAAACACTGATGAAAGAAATCAAAGAGAACACAAATAGATGGAGAAATATACCATGTTCATGCATTGGAAGAATCCATATAGTGAAAATGAGTATACTTCCCAAAGCAATCTATAGATTCAATGCAATCCCTATCAAGATACCAATGGTATTTTTCAGAGAACTAGAACAAATAATTTAACAATTTATATAGAAATACAAAAAACCTCAAATAGCCAAAGCAATCTTGAGAAAGAAGAATGGAACTGGAGGAATCAACCTGCCAGACTGCAGGCTCTACTACAAAGCCACAGTCATCAAGGCAGTATGGTACTGGCACAAAGACAGAAATATAGATCAATGGAACAAAATAGAAAGCCCAGAGATAAATCCACACACCTATGGACACCTTATCTTTGACAAAGGAGACAAGAATATACAATGGAGAAAAGACAATCTCTTTAACAAGTGGTGCTGGGAAAACTGGTCAACCACTTGTAAAAGAATGAAACTAGAACACTTTCTAACACCATACACAAAAATAAACTCAAAATGGATTAAAGATCTAAATGTAAGACCAGAAACTATAAAACTCCTAGAGGAAAAAATAGGCAAAACACTCTCTGACATAAATCACAGCAGGATCCTCTATGGCCCACCTTCCAGAGTAATGGAAATAAAAGCAAAAATAAACAAATGGGACCTAATTAAACTTAAAAGCTTTTGCACAACAAAGGAAACTATAAGCAACGTGAAAGGACAGCCTTCAGAATGGGAGAAAATAATAGCAAATGAAGCAACTGACAAACAACTAATCTCAAAAATATACAAGCAACTCCTGCAGCTCAATTCCAGAAAAATAAACGATCCAATCAAAAAATGGGCCAAAGAACTAAACAGACATTTCTCCAAAGAAGACATACAGATAGCAAACAACCACATGAAAAGATGCTCAACATCACTCATTATCAGAGAAATGCAAATCAAAACCACAATGAGGTACCATTTCACACCAGTCAGAATGGCTGTGATCCAAAAATCTACAAGCAATAAAAGCTGGAGAGGGTGTGGAGAAAAGGAAACCCTCTTACACTGTTGCTGGGAATACAAACTAGTACAGCCACTATGGAGAAAAGTGTGCAGATTCCTTAAAAACCTGGAAATAGAACTGCCTTATGACCCAGCAGTCCCACTGCTAGGCATACACACCAAGGAAACCAGAATTGAAAGAGACACGTGTACCCCAATGTTCATCGCAGCACTGTTTGTAATAGCCAGGACATGGAAGCAACCTAGATGTCCATTGGCAGACAAATGGATAAGAAAATGGTGGTACATATACACAATGGAGTATTACTCAGCCATTAAAAAGAATACATTTGAGTCAGTTCTAATGAGGTGGATGAAACTGGAGCCGATTATACAGAATGAAGTAAGCCAGAAAGAAAAACACCAATACAGTATACTAATGCATATATATGGAATTTAGAAAGATGGTAATGATAACCCTATATGCGAGACAGCAAAAGAGACACAGATGTAAAGAACAGTCTTTTGGACTCTATGGGAGAGGGAGAGGGTGGGATGATTTGGGAGAATGGCATTGAAACATGTATAATATCATATAAGAAATGAATTGCCAGTCCAGGTTCGATGCAGGATACAGGATGCTCGGGGCTGGTGCACTGGGATGATCCAGAGGGATGGTATGGGGCGGGAGGGAGGAGGGGGCTCAGGATGGGGAACACGTGTACACCCGTGGTGGATTCATGTTGATGTATGGCAAAACCAATACAATATTGTAAAGTAATGAGGCTCCAATTAAAATAAATAAATTTAAATTCGTTTTAAAAATTCTACAAACAATAAATGCTGGAGAGGGTGTGGAGAAAAGGGAACCCTCTTACGCTGTTGGTGGGAATGCAAACTAGTACAGCCACTATGGAGAACAGTGTGGAGATTCCTTAAAAAACTGGAAATAGAACTGCCTTATGACCCAGCAATCCCACTGCTGGGCATACACACCAAGGAAACAAGAATTGAAAGAGACACGTGTACCCCAATGTTCATTGCAGCACTGTTTACAATAGCCAGGACATGGAAGCAACCTAGATGTCCATTGGCAGATGAATGGATAAGAAAGCGGTGGTACATATACACAATGGAGTATTACTCAGCCATTAAAAAGAATACATTTGAGTCAGTTCTAATGAGGTGGATGAAACTGGAGCCTATTATACAGAGTGAAGTAAGTCAGAAAGAAAAACACCAATACAGTATACTAACACATATATATGGAATTTAGAAAGATGGTAATGATAACCCTGTATGCGAGACAGCAAAAGAGACACAGATGTAAAGAACAGTCTTTTGGGCTCTGTGGGAGAAGGCAAGAGTTGGATGATTTGAGAGGGTAGCGTTGAAACATATATATTATCATATGTGAAGTGGATCGCCAGTCCAGGTTTGATGCATGAGACAGGGTGCTCAGGGCTGGTGCACTGGGATAACCCTGGGGGATAGGATAGGGAGGGAGGTGGGAGGGGGGTTCAGGGTGGGGAACACACATGCACCCGTGGCTGATTCATGCCAATGTTTGGCAAAAACCACTACAATACTGTAAAGTAATTAGCCTCCAATTAAATTAATTAATTTTTTAAACCTAAAAAAAAATTAAAATGCATATATTATCAGAAAATAAGAAAGCAAAAGAAGTAAGCAAAGAGGTTCACTTTTAAATTTTCAAAATATTTAAAGGCCATAAAGTGGCATAAGTTAAAGCTCATACTATTCATGGGATTAAAATTAATCTCATAAAATTAGAAAAAATATTATTAGGAATGCAGTGCTGGTAATAACAGATATCATGAAATGTTAGGGTATAAAGCATGTTGAGCCATTAGAAATGGCAAATGTTTTTAGCTTTCCCTCCTCTTTAATATTTAATGTCCAATTGCTTGCTTTTCCATAGTTTATTGATTGATATACATTTATTTTAATATATCACCACTGCAAATAATATTTTAGTGAATTTTCTTATCATATGTCTTCTTATTATAGTAAAATATACATAATTTTTAAATCATTGTTAATAATTTAAAAGGAAATGCCACAATTGAGTGGCATTAAGTACATTCATAATGCTGTGCAACCATCACCACCATTTATTTCCAAAACTTTTCATCACACCAACTAGAAACTGTGTACCCATTAAATTATTATCACCCTCCTCCTCCTCCCAATCCCTAGTAACCTTTCTTCTGCTTTCATGTCTATGAATTTGCCTCTTCTAGGAACTCCATATAAGCGGGATAATACGATATTTGCCCTCCTATGTCTGGCTTCTTTCACTTAGCATAATGTTTTCAAGGTTTATCAACAGTGTAACATGTATCAGAATTTTATCTCTATTTAAGGTTGAATAATATTCCATCATATGGATATACCACTTTCTATTTATCCACCCATCAACTGATGGACACTTGGGTTGTTTTCACTTTTTGACCTGAGGCAGAGAGTTCTAGGATAGCTTGGGAGAGGCAGGAAGTTTTGAGGCCTGAGGGTGGCAGGGACCTCTGAACTTTCCTGGGAGGCAACCAGGGCTTTTGTTTGGTTCAAACTTAGAGTTAAGGTAAGAGTTGGGGGAAAAGCAGGCCACTCAAGCTCCCAGCATGGTAGGTCCACCTTGCACCTGCCTTGTGGGGACACCACATAAATATCCTTTTATTGGTGAGGTGGCCATGGGTGAGCAGAACTGTGGAGGCCTGAACCCTGAATTTTAGGTGAGCACAGAGGTTATGGGAGGATCTGCTGAGAAGACCTGAGAGCTCAGAGGCCCTAAGTGTGGGTCAGCCAGGAACTGAGTCAGTACAGAGAACCATGTTCCGGGTGCAGCTGAGCCAGAGCTGCTCCACCAAGCTCAGAACCTGAATCAAGTCTGCTGCTAGGACCCTGGTCAAAGGGTCCTGCAGCACCTTCATGGGTCAGAGTCCTTCGATCAGAGCAGAGCAGAGGCCGTGCCTCGCAGGCCAGTGACCAAGGCCTGGAAGCCAAGGGCAGCAGGGGCAGACACACGCAGATCAGCCACCTGCCTTTGAACTTGGGAAAATGGGGCAGACATCTGCGATCGAAAAGGTATCTGATGATGAGATACTGAGGGCCAGTGGCTAGCTATGCTGACTTCTTTCTGGTGCTTTCATTCCTGTTTTCCATTGAGCCTCCATGAGTCCTGGGGATTGGGATCGGAGCGCCAGCGATGACAAAATACAGCATCATTGCAGACGTCTGCTACTCTGGGGTTGGCAGAGGGACTTGAGAGGCTGTTGCCCTTTCCAGGGCTGCGAGGGTTCTGTGCACTGCGCTGGCCTGTGCCCTCACCCAGGACACTGGGCAGCTATTCACGGAGCTGTCAGAGACTGCTGTCCCTAGGGGCCGCACAGATAGGCTGTCCAGGCATGCCTGACCTGAAAAAGTTCCTCCTCTTCCCTCCTCCGACCCCCTCACCTGGCAGAGTTCCCTCCGCAAAGGCGTTCAGAGAAGAGCATCGCATTGTGAGGTGGGGCCTGGCCAGGTGCTTGTTGACGGGAACTCCTGGCTGCCTTCCGAGGAGGAGCCAGGAGCCGGGTCAGCCAGAGGCCTCAAAAGGCTGCCGCCAGGCAGGCTAGGAAGGCCGGGCAGCGGCATCCGCGGAATGTTCTCTAATCCGCCTCCCGGGTTAGCCAGCCACGGGTGAGGCCCCCTCCCCTCCGCTGCTCCAGCTCCACCATCTCCCAGCTAAGACTGTCCCAGTTCCTCCACGACCAGGCAGAGGCCCCAACCCTCACGCCCATCACTAGGGGTATAGTGTGTAGATACAGGTGGAAAAAGGTGTGGACCCACTTAACACAGAGAAGTATGCTCCACATAACCAACACAGCCTTTCACAGATACTATCTCAACTCCCTAATAAAATCACAGTTTTCTACTTTTACAAATGATGCCACATTCTTACACTCACAACACATATTCCTGTGGGATGGATTTTTTGAAAATAGCAATTGCTGGTTGGAAGGATAGCATATTTAAAAGTTGGTGGGCACTGTCAGATTCCCCTAAAATGACTGTTCTAGCTTAAACTCCCACCAATACACTGCCAAAGAGTTTCCTAGAAGAATCTGGGCTGCCTGACAACATTTACCAGCAGTGCATGTGCTTGCATATCTCCATGGCCAGCTGAGTATTGCATATTGTTACATTTGCATGTTATTATTTTAAAAAACTTTACTATTCTAGCTCAAGTGAACACTCTGGTTTACACTCGCTTTGGGATTTCTTGCCATCTAAGAGTGATTTTATGTTTTTAAATGAATGAAAAAAAAAATATCATGGTGTGAAAATTACATGAAATTCAAATTTCAGTGTGCATGAATAAGGTTTTATTGAACCTAGTCATGCTCAATCACTTATGCTTTTCTGAGACAGCCACGAAGGGAAGAGTTGTGACTGTAGGGCCCAGGTCTCTGGCCCTTCAGAGAAAAGATTTGCTGACACAGCTCATGAAAACCGTAAGAATTCACTGTTGTCTGAAAGAGTGGGTCCTCATGTGAAGGCTGCTCCTTCCATCCCCCATTTCCCCTACTGAAGCCCCCAGCTCTTTCCCACGGGCCTGCTCCTTCCAGCCCGCCTGTCTCCTTCCCTTCTCACTAACTTCCCTGCAGGCCTACCCACTACCATCCCAAGCCTCCTGCATCCCTCATGCCTCCTTCCGTCCTCGTGGGGAGGTCCTACTCCTTCTGCCCTCAGGTCCCCTTCTAGCCTCTGACTTCCACCCACGGGCCTACTTCTTGCCTCCTCCATGTTCCCTCCTCTTCCCTCCACTTGTCCCCACAGACCTGCTCCTTCCACCGCAGGCTGTCCCCTACCAGTGCTTCCCACCCCTACGCTACGCTCTTCCGCAGTCCACCTTGGCCTGGGAGTCCGCCGTGGCTCCATAGACTCTCCCGACTGCCCTTTCCGCTTCACGCGCCTGTTTCTGCAGAGCCACCCTGGCCTCCGGCTAGTATAGATGGTGCCCCTGGATGGGAAGACTCAGGCCATCCCCAGGAGCCTGCCTGTGGAGGCTTTCTGCTAGGTGACCTCTCCCAGGACCAGTTCTGAGGATAAGGCTGGGCCTCATGGGTCTTTGTCAGGGAGGATGGGGTGTATGAGCCACAAGGTAGGCTGAGATCAGGCTGACTCTGATCCCCCGAAGTCACTATCTGAGGCCAGCGTAGCAGGAAAATGTCATAAACAGTACTGGGCTCCTGCCCAGAGACCAAGGCCCACCATGGGTCTTGCCCTCAGTGTCCGCTGCCCACCCTCCAGCCCATGAACTCCACGCCAGACAGACCCAGGACATACCTCGAGGCCAGGAAGGAGAGGCCTGGTCCTGCAATAGGTCCTGCATGACTGTGAGTGGCCAGAGCGTCTCAGGTCCAAGCATGAGCACCAGGAGTGGTCATCACTGCTCCTCAGGCCTGATCCAGATCCAGTCTGTGCTCCTCTACTCAGAGCCTGGACACAGAGAGCGGGCACATCAGCTCCGCCCTGCCCCCTGCTGGGAAGCCCCTGCATCACGCCTGTCAACCTTCCTAGGAACAAGCCTACACAGACAGACCTGTGAGCTACTCCTGAGTGCCCCAACCTGAGGGGAAGCTGCAACTGTACTAAAAGGAAGGGAAGCCAACAGGAACAAGCCGAACATGCAGGTCTCACCCTGGGGAGCACGGAAACCAGAGGGGCAAGGAGGGCCAGCTGGGAGGCACCAGACCAGGAGCCAGGTCAGCCCTGCTGGAGAGCTTTGCTGGGGCCTGAGGACAGTCCCCCTGGGCAGTGACTTCAAAGAGAAGCCATCTGGAGGCCTGGCTCAAGGATCCCCATCTACAGTCTGTGTGGAGGTGCCCTGGACATGGATCTCTTGTGGCTCACCTCCCTGGACCTCAGTTTCCCCAGCTGTAAAAGGAGGGCTAACAAGTCTTCCCCAGGAGATGACTTGAGCAGAGAGTACGTGGCCTGTGCTCCTTCCAGACACAGCTTCCCCCTCCCACAGCTGGTTCCCATTAGAACAAGGCTTGGATCCCACTGGTTAAGCGAACTTGTCAGGCAAATGAGGAAACCTGATCCTTCGCTCATTCCACATTCCAGCCTTGGGAGCAGGCAGGAGCAGCATGCTCCTGTCTCCTCAACCCTGCCCTTCTGGACCTTGACTCTCAGCCGGCTCCAGAGGGCAGGCAGGGACTCTCAGGAAAAGGAGCCCTGGATCTGGCCCATTCTAGTAAGAGAGCGATTTGGAGACCCCCTTCTTATAGCCTCCTCCTCTAAATGGCAGCCCACTCCAGTTTAACCCCATGGAGAAGAGCCTGGTGGACTGGAGCTCCATGGGGTCGTAAAGAGTCAGGCATGGCTGAGCATAGCACAGATTTTTGTAGCCCAGCTTTTGACTGGCTTTTGACTGGAGTCCTGTTGACCTAAAACAAATAGACTGCCAGCTAGTTCTCCAGCAAAGATGCGTTTATTTGGGATCAACAGAGAATTGAAATTCAGGGTCTGCAACCATGGCAGGCCGTGTGCAGGTTCTTGCACAGCCAGGGGAGGATAACTCTTTTATAGAGGGCGAAAGAAAGTCTGCACGGCTACAGTAAACAGGGAATCCATGACTGTTCATTGGCTGAGTCCTGGCCAGAAATGAAGAGGAGTTTTTCTTCTTCCTCTTGGGCTGTACTGTTGTCACAGAGAGGGAGAGCTCCTCTTTCTGGTGTCCCAACTCGATTTAAGTCAGGTTTCTGTTTATTAGTTTTGCACATTGCTCCACTTTTGAACTTTGAGAGTATCACAGATCAAGAGTCAGGTTTTCCGGTTTCAGCAGCAGCTTTTTGTCCTTCAGTGCCAAGAAGGACCTTTCCTGGGTTTAGCGCCCCATGTTGGAGGGTTGGAAACACAGATTGGAAACCTATTGAGGTTACACTTGAGTAACAAGAGAGGGTAAGAGGGGGAATTCTCAGGCCTTTTTTTATCCAAAGTCCATATGTTATCAAGAGTATATCAAGGAGATTGAGATTAACATATATACACTACTATGTTTAAAACAGATAACTAATAAGAACCTACTGACTAGGCCAGGGAACTCTACTCGATGCTAGGGTTGTGACAAAGAGGGGATATATGCATACATACAGCTGATTCGCTTTGCTGTGTAGCTGAAACAACACGACACTGTAAAGCAACTAAACTCCAACAATAGCAACAAGAAAAGATCGGCTCGAGGCCCAGGCTGAATATCTTCGGGAGGCCGTCTGTTCAGGTGTCATCGGCTTCAATTCCAGCAGATGCTTTCAGGTCACCAGCCGGTCTGCAGGTCCAGTCAGCTGCTTCCTTTAGGTGTACCATGTGAATCCAAGGATCTGTTTCTTGGAGATTTTTGGCACAAGGGTCGGTTAGAAATATTTAGTGGGGCGTTTTTAGTGAGGTTGAAAAGAGTCCTTCTGGAGGTATCTTTTCCGAGAGACAAAGTCTCCAGGTTTGAAGGTATGATGCTTAAAGTCTTCATCTCTTGAAAATATGCTGTGAAAAGATTGTTCTATCAAAATATGGCAATGTTAAATAGAAACAATTAGGTCTTTGCAATATTGGAGTATCTCTCCTTTTATCAGTAGTGGGTAAAAAGTGATAGGAGGTAAGTACATTGGGCATCCTGTGACTATCTCTGTGGGTAATAATTCATGAGTTCCAAAATGCTTTTGATATTTAGAGAATCTCCGTGAACTTTAAGTTGCGTCTTAATAGCGCCAGTAGTGCATTCAGCTAAACCAGAGCACTGAGGGCGGTAAGCGCAGGAAAGGGGCTGCTTTAGTGGCTCACCGGGTGAAGAATCCTTCTACAGTGAAAGAGGCACTTGTTTGATCCCTGGGTCAGGAAGATTCCCTGGAGGAGAAATGGCCACCCACTCCAATATTCTTGCCTGGGAAAAAAAAAAACCCATGGACAGGGAAGCCTGGCAGGCTACAGTTCTAAGGATAGCAAAGAGTCAGACATGACCGAGCACACACAGGCAGGCAAGTCCAGTAAAAGTGTCATAAAACCAGCCAACCTGTAGAGACCTGTTGAAGCACCTGACCAATGAAATGGGTACCTTGATCACTATGATTCAAGAGGAATTCCTCACGTAGGATAATTTTTTAGGAAAGACTTTTAGCCACAGGAGGTAGTAGCCTGTCTGCATGGGAAAGCTTCAGTCCAAAGTGAAAATAGACCATGATTAAAACATACTTATATCCACTCGACAGAGAAAGTTGTATGAAAGCCATCTGTTGCTGTTGTTCAGCTGCTGAGCTGGAAACGTGTCTGACTGTTTGCAACCCCATGGACTGCAGCATGCCAGCCTTCCCTGTCCTTCACTGTCTCCTGGAGTTTACTCAGATTCATGTCCACTTAGTCAGTGATGCTATCTAATCATCTCATCCTTTTGCCTTCGATCTTTCCCCACATCAGGGTCTTTTCCAATGAGTCAGCTCTTTGAACCAGGTGGCTAAAGTTTTGGAGCTTCAGCTTCAGCATCAGGCCTTCCGATGAATATTCAGGGTTGATTTCCTTTAGGATCAACTGGTTTGATCTCCGTGCTATCCAAGGACGTCTCAAGAATTCATGTTGATGTAATACAAAACCAATACAATATTGTAAAGTAATTAGCCTCCAATTAAAATAAATTTTGAAAAAATAGTCTTCTCCAGCACCACAATTTGAAAGCATTAGTTCTTCGGCGCTCAGCCTTCTTTATGGTCCAGCTCTCATTTCCATATGTGACTGCTTTGCCAGAACTCACATGGTCCATTAGGCAGTTTAAAATGCCCAGGAGCAGTATGAGCAGGCTTCTTCCGGCTGTGTTTTGGACAAGCAGGGCAAGTGAGGTCAGTGTTTTTTGCAGCCTTGTTAATGCTTCCCCACCAATATGGATTCATGATTCTTTTTTCGGTAGATCAATGGATTACTGCATGTACAGTGGTGAGGAGTGAGAATTTTAGAGTCTCTAGTAGGATTGGGCTATTATTTGGGTTGAACCAGAGCTTTCCCTTTTTGTTGAACCAACAGTTGTTGGATTTCCAATCTCATTTTTCCCTTTCTGAGGCCAATTATTGGGCTTCTCTAGCCAGTATTTCTAAGTTTTCCTTTGGGGGAAATATTCCTTTGGACCATGACAGAGGTTTGGCTGCTGTTGGTTCCTTTAAGGACAACATTCCTTGCAGAAATGTCAGCAAGGTGATTCCCCTTAGCTTCCAGAAGTCAATTTTAGGATGCCCCAGAATCTTAATAATAGCTAAAACATCAGGTACAATGTTTTATCCAATAATTCCTGGACCTAGGGGCCATTTTAAATTTTATTTCTGCTGGAAGTAAGGAAGTCACATTGCTTCCACAATACCCCTGGATCATGGGCTACTCTGAAAGCATATCTACTATCACCATAGATATTGGCAGTTAGTCCTTGGCTGAAGTGCAAACCCATGTAAGAGTGTATCAGGCTGAGGTAGCCATAGGTAAAGATGCTGCCTCAACAACATCAAAAGCAGTTGCAATAGCTTACCCAGCACAGTACTTACCATTGTTACCTTTAACTTAAAAAAAAAACACAAAACTGCTGTAGTTTCAGCAGTTACGGCACACAGGCTTAGCTGCCTCATAACACGTGTGCAATCTTCCAGGACCAGGGATCAAACCCATGTTCACTGTATTGACAGGAAGATTCTTAACCCCTGGTTCACCAGGGAAGTCCCAAGGCTGCTACATTTTAATCCAGAATTATGTGATTATCCCCAGAAAGGTAAGAGAAAAATGTATAAACTGATGGCTATCTGGCATTATAATATGATGTTATTACTTCTAAGATGATATTAAACCTCATTTTAAAATTTACTTTTTCTTAATTTTTATTGGAGTATAGGGGCTTCCCAGGTGGTACTAGTGGTAAAGAACCACCCCCCTGCCAGTGCAGGAAACAGAAGAAACCTGGGTTCAATCCCTGGGTCGGGAAGATCCCCTGGAGGAGGAAATGGCAACCCACCCCAGTATTCTTGCCTGGAGAATCCCATGGACAGAGGAGCCTGGCAGGCTACAGTCCACTGGGTCACAAAGAATTGGACACGACTGAAGTGACTGAGCACGCGTGCATAGTTGCTTCACAGCGTTGTGTTAGTTTCTGCTGTACGGCAAAATGAATCAGCTACACATATACATACATCCCCTCTTTTCTGGATTTCCTTCAATCCCATTCCTGAGCATATACCCAAAGAAAACCGTAATCAAAAAGATATATGCACCCGAATATTCACTGCAGCACTATTTACAATTGCCAGGACATGGAAGCAACCTAAACGTCCATCCAAAGAGAAATGGATAAAGGTGTGGAACAGGTATACAATGGAATGTTATTTAGCCATAAACGGAACAAAATCATGCGATTTGTTGTGGATGGACCTAGAGACTGTCATACACAGTGAAGTAAGTCAGAAAGAGAAAAAAAACATTGTATAATAGTACTTATATGGAATCTAGGAGAAGGCAATGGCACCCCACTCCAGCACTCTTGCCTGGAAAATCCCATGGACGGAGGAGCCTGGAGGGCTGCAGTCCATGAGGTGGATGAGGGTCGGACACGACTGAGCGACTTCATTTTCACTTTTCACTTTCACTTTCACGCATTGGAGAAGGAAATGGCAACACACTCCAGTGTTCTTGCCTGGAGAATCCCAGGGACGGGGGAGCCTGGTGGGCTGCCGTCTATGGGGTCGCCCAGAGTCGGACACGACTGAAGTGACTTAGCAGCAGCAGCAGGAAAATGATACAGATGGCTTTATTTGCAAAGCAGAAATAGAGACATAGATGAAGAGAACAAACTTTTGGATACCGAGAGGGGAAGGAGGGGTGGGATGAACTGGGAGACGAAGGCTGTCTGTCATAAACTCACTACTGTGTATTGGAAAATAGATCACTAATGAGAAGCTGCTGTATAGCACAGGGAACTCTACTCAGGGCTCTGTGGTGACCCTTGTTACCTTTTAAATGAGAACGCAACCATCAGACTCAGCATTACCCAGAGGAGCTTCATCACAGGAGTCAGGAGGTGACTCATCAGCTTTAAGCAACTGAAGAGGAGTAACAAGGGTAAAGTCATCCCTGTATAACAGCAGTACAAGCGGAGCAGTCAGCAAGAGGGCTTCACAGGATGGGAGGCAGCTGGCTGAGAAATGTTAAGTGTGATGAAAATTCAGGAGGCCTTCGACTGTTTGAGGTACAAAATTGGTTAAGGAAGATCCCACAATGCTTTTCTCGGTGCCCTTAATCAAAAAAGCAATGGCAGTAATGGCACTAAGGCAAAGTGGGTTATCCCCAAGTGGCAAGGTCTGGCTTCTGGCTGTTACACTCTATGGGTTGCTCTTTCCCCGGAGGCCGGAGGCTTCGGTGCATTCAGGATTCAGCTCTACCCATCACTACTGCCATGGCCAAGGAAGGCATTGTTGCTGGAGATGTCATGGACCTTCATACTGCTCTGCAAGAGATGCCTGAAGACCGCCCTCATCCACTATGGCCTAGCACATGAAATCCGCGAAGCTGCCAAAGCCTTAGATAAGCGCCAAGCCCATCTGTGTGTGCTTGCATCCAACTGTGATGTCAAGTTGGTGGAGGCCCTTTGTGCTGAGCACCAAATCAACCTGATTAAGGTTGATGACAACAAGAAAGTAAGGGAATGTGTAGGCCTCTGTATAACTGACAGAGAGAAAAAACCCCTGTACAGTGGTTGGCTGTGGCTGTGCGGTGGTTAAGGACTATGGCAAAGAGTCTCAGGCCAAGGATGTCATGGAAGAGTACTTCAAATGTAAGAAATGATGAAATTAAAAAACTGGGTTCTTGTTTAAAAAAAAAAAAAAGCTCTGTGGGTTGATGATGGTTCCTTTATTTTGGGGTGAGTACCTTAAGGGCATTCCCTTTCTTTTCACATACAAAAAAAAAATAAAAGGAATCTGATAATTACTATGCCCAAGAATAGGTTGGTTCATCAAACTCTCTTTTAAGGCCTTAAAGGTTATATTATTCAGTTCTTCCCATAAAATCGGGTAGGGGTTATTATTCTTTAGTTAAAAGAAAAAATACAGAGGTTTGGCCATAAAACAGACATTTGGAATCCAATTTCACTAATAACTGACTACACCCCAGAAAACCTTGCAGTTGGGTTTTGGGAAACTTAGGACACCATGAAGCCTCTCTGGATCAAGGTGTAGCCCTTCTGATATCAGAGGCCCTTAATATCAAACCTGGGTTTGATCAAATTGCAATTTTTCTTTGGTGATCTTATATCCCTTTAAGGCTAAAAGTTTTAGCAAGTAGAGAGTGTCTTCCTGTGAGGAGGCTTGAGAAAGAGAGCAAAGATGCAAATCACGCACATATTGCAATTGAATAGAACCTCTTGAGAACCTAAGTCATACAGCCTTTAGGATTTGTGAGACTCCCAGTGAAACCCCGAGGCATTACTGTTTCAGGTGAAGTAATTTTCTTCCCAAGTGAGGGCAAAAGGTATCAGCTAGCTCTACCAACTGAAGTTGGAGGACTTCCCTGGTGGCTCAGACGGTAAAGCGTCTGCCTACAATGCGGGAGACCGGGGTTCAATCCCTGGGTCGGGAAGATCTCCTGGAGAAGGAAATGGCAACCCACTCCAGTATTCTTGCCTGGAAAATCCCATGGGCGGAGGAGCCTGATGGGCTACAGTCCATGGGGTCACAAAGAGTCAGACACGACTGAGCGACTTCACGTTCACATTCACCAACTGAAGTATGGAAGAACTGAAGCGCAGCACGAATCAATTACAGTAAAGAATGGGCTTCCGGGGGAATGGACGTTAGGAATGGATGTTAGGACGAGGGTTAGGAACAACAGGTGTCAAGGGATAACAATGACAATGTTGTTTATTGCTCAGAGGTTTGGACACACCTCCACCCTTGGCCTTTAGGTTTCATCACTGATAAAACAGGAGTGTTACAGGAGCTAGTCCAGGAGATAACAAGGCCCTGAACTTTGTAAGCTTCTATAATGGGCTTTATGCCTTTAAGGGCTTCTTATGGCTCAGATGGTAAACCGTCTGCCTACAATGCGGGAGACCTGGGTTCAATCCCTGGGTTGGGAAGATCTCCTGGAGAAGGAAATGGCAACCCACTCCAGTATTCTTGCCTGGAAAATCCCATGGATGGAGGAGCCCAGTAGGCTACAGTCCATGGGGTCGCAAAGAGTCGGACACAACTGAGCGACTTCACTTCACTTCATAGTGCTATATACATACATTCTGGGAAGAGGTTTTGAAGGATATATTTGAATCTTGATGAGAGACACACGTGAATTTTTCCAAAGTCAGTTGGACATTTTGTCCAAAGGAAGATGGTACCTAATCCAATATGGATAAATTATCAAGTGTTTGACTGACAAAGAATCATCCCTGCCATCAGAGACAGCAAATAAAAGGTGTCAGAAGGTTATTTAATTTACCTGATTGACCACTTTGATGACTGCTGCCAAATTCTGGAATTATTTCCTCTCTTTTTTTGAGAAAATTCTAGCACGATACTTCTTTAAGAAGTCTCAGCCTATTACTGTCCACCTGGAACTATCACAACATTGGCTATACGCCAGTGCAAAATAAAATGTAAAAAAAAAAAAAAAAAAAAAAAAAAGTCTTGGCCTAATAAGTAGATAGGGGCAGAGAAACTAAAGAGAAAAGGGTGTGGATCTTTCATGGTGCTTAAGCAAAAAGGACTAGGTTCATTAACAGGAACCTGTAGTGGTTCATTAGAGATCCCCTCTTTTTAAACTGTTTTGCTTTATTGTAGTAGGTTGAGCACTGAGAGTGTGGTTCTCTTGACAGTTAGGACTGGAAGAGACACATTCCTAATCTGAAGACGTATTTCTGCAAGTTGATTAAGAGGATATGTCAGGAAGTGCCTCTGTAGTTCCTTCAATCTTGTCCTTGAAAACTGGAGGGGACATTGGAAAGATTGGTTAAAGGTCTGCAGGAGCCTGAATCCTTAAATTTATAACGATCTCTTTCCAACATCGTGTGTGTGTGCTATCACTTCAGTCATGTCTGATGCTCTTCGACCCAATGGACAACTCTCCATGGGCTTATCCCAGCAAGAATATTGGAGTGGGTTGCCATCTCCTCCTCCAGGGGATCTTCCTGACCCAGGGATCAAACCTGCGTCCTCCTGAGGCTCCTGCATTGGCAGGCAGATTCTTTACCACTAGCACCAGCTGGGAAGCTGTCTTCCTTTTAGGTGACTCATTTAGAGTGTGATAAAGTTTGTTTTCCAGATTAGCTAAAGGTGGATAGGCATAGTTTCCCATTCTGTCCTGCTTCATTTGACTAGAAAAGAAAGACTTTGATTCAATCCATTAATAAACATAGAATTAAAAGCTACCCTGGTGGAATCAACATCTGAAGGAAGACCAGAATTTTCTTTAAAAATAATCTGAAGTAAATTATAATAGTCATGAAGATGTTCTTCAGATATTGGTGTTCAAGCCTGACTTTTATTCCAATCAAAAGTCTTCGGAAAAGCCCTAGGAATTATTTGATGAAGTTGCCTAGTGAGTGTTAGCAGGCTGAGCTCCTGGTTGTAATACTAGAGCCTTTTCAAGGTTTCCCCAGTTAGCAGTTCTCACCCATTGCTGTATCTGACGCTCAATGACAAGCACATGAATTAGCTAATGTAAGTCAGAGAAACCAGGCTGGTGAATTTGAATGACTACATTAAATTCCTCAGAAAATATCTGAGGATTTTTGGTTACTTTGGGAAATTCCTTAACTATGATTCACAGTTAGGCTTTAGTCTAGGGAATACGAGAAATTAAGGATTTAGCCTCTGGGTCCTCAGAAGGCTTAATTTTAAAGGAACAGATTCTAACAACTTTAAAGGAAAGGGGAGTGGAGAGAGTTTCAGAGAAAAGGGAAATTTGGTGAAAGAATTATGATAGGAGAATTGAGAGGATGGCCTCAAAGTACCAATCGAAATAGGCATTCCATTCAGTTTGGAAAATTTTAGAGCTATGGTAGTCTAATTTGGTTTTAAGAAAATTAATTTTGGGGATTTCAAATTTTCCCATAATGGTTATTAATGTTCTAAATTTTCTTGGTTAGGTTGGTCCATTTAGTTAGAATTGTGAAGGAAGGACTGTGGTTTTTAAACATAAAATTAGCCCAAGTCCCTGTGTCAGGGGGACAAGCTCAAAATATATAGGTAACTAGCATCCCATTTATTAGGATTTCTTCTCTAGAATGGAAGAATGATTTTCAAATGGCCAAACAGCCTACAGTTTTAACAGCTTACAGTTCAAACAGTTTAAACAGTTCAGATAGCTCAGGCAGCTTGCAACTCAAATGGCCTGCAGGCCTAATACCAGCTAGTTCTAAGGAAACAGCTTTGCCTGAAGGAGGCAAGCTGAAGGTTTAGCCCAGTTCCCACTGGCCAACCCCTATCACAAATGAATGGGCCGAAGGCTGAACTGGCACAGCTCCAATGAATTAGCCTCTCACTCTCCCCCCACCCATCCCCACCCCATTCCCAAAGGAATGGGTTGAAGACTAGCCAGTTCCAGGGGAAACAACCCCTGTTCCAAAGGGAATTTGTTGAAGGCTAGCACATGATGCCAAAAACGAGTACTCATGTACAGAACAGACCTTAACCAGAAAGGATAAAACTTTAAACTGATCTCAAATGAAAACTGGAGAGCTTCAAAATACAAAGAGAGCATGAATTTGGATCCAAGAGAAAGATGTATCTTCAAGCCCCAAGGTCAGTAAGAAAAGCCATGAGTGACAGTGGGGTCCTACACCTGTTTGCTTCCCAGCTCTGGAGCCTTCTCTACCCCAATGTGGGCTACCAAAATGTTGACCATCAGTTATTTCTCCAGCAAAAATATGTTTACTTGGAATCAGCAGAGAATTGAATTTTGGGGTCTGAAACCACGTCATGCAAGTCCCTGTATGGCCAGTACAGGAGAACACTTTTACAGAGGGGGAAAGGACTTGGGAGGGCTATAGTAAGCAGTGTCTATGATCTTTCCTTGGCTGAGTCCTTGCCAGGAAAGAAGAATTGAAGGGTACAAGAGCTCCCCCTTCTGGTCTCCTGACTATTTAATTAAGGTTTCTGTTGATTAGTTTTTTTACAGCCCTAAGAGAGGCTCCAAAATCACTGCAGATGGTGACTGCAGCCATGAAATTAAAAGACGCTTACTCCTTAGAAGGAAAGTTATGACCAACCTAGACAGCATATTCAAAAGCAGAGACGTTACTTTGCCGACTAAGGTCCGTCTAGTCAAGGCTATGGTTTTTCCTGTGGTCATGTATGGATACGAGAGTTGGACTGTGAAGAAGGCTGAGCGCCGAAGAATTGATGCTTTTGAACTGTGGTGTTGGAGAAGACTCTTGAGAGTCCCTTGGACTGCAAGGAGATCCAACCAGTCCATTCTGAAGGAGATCAGCCCTGGGATTTCTTTGGAAGGAATGATGCTGAAGCTGAAACTCCAGTACTTTGGCCACCTCATGAGAAGAGTTGACTCATTGGAAAAGACTCTGATGCTGGGAGGGATTGGGGGCAGGAGGAGAAGGGGACGACAGAGGATGAGATGGCTGGATGGCATCACTGACTCGATGGATGTGAGTCTGAGTGAATTCCAGGAGTTAGTGATGGACAGTGAGGCCTGGCGTGCTGCGATTCATGGGGTTGCCAAGAGTCGAACACGACTGAGCGACTGAACTGACCTGAAGAGAGGCTAGGATGCTTGCCCCCCTTCTAGGAACCAAACACCGCCCTGTCCTCTGCTGTGAGAGATATATATCCATCCCCTTACTCTGAGAGGGCCCACCCAGTGAGAAGGAAGGGCAGAAGCTGCCCAGGAGCCCTGGAAGCCCACCCTTCTTGTGCCTATAGAGTTATAACTCAGCTCTGCACACACTCGCTGTAGCCCCACCTCTCCACCTGCCCCAGCCTTCTTTCCCCATTCTGCCCACCTGGCCTGTGTCTGCCCCCAGCCTGGCCAAGCCACGGGGCATTCTCTTGTCCAGGACACCCAGACTGGAATGACCAGGAGCCAGTGTCCTTGCTTGCTGCAGAGCTCCCTGCCGCCCGTGCCTGGAGGCTGCTACGTCTTTCCCAAACCACTGTGGGGGTTCTTTGGCATTGTACAGGTGAAGGTTAAAGGGACAGAGAACTGACCCTAGGGAAGCTGGTCCTCAGGACATGCCATAGTGCACAGCAGGGACTGTGGTCATGCTTTGCACACATGGGAACTGTCTGTGGGTACGGGGGTTGTACCTTGTGTGCTTTTCTTGGGGGCACCATGAAGGGGCAGTTAGTGCCTTGACCCCGGCTCTCAGCCCCTCGATTGGCCCTGGTAGTGGGGAGGTTCACACTGGCATGTCCCTCCAAGAGAGCAGAGGCCTCGATCCCTCCTTCTGAGGCCCACAAGGGAAACTATCATCAGTATTCATTCTCTCCAACAGGAAATGAAGCTTGCATGTGGCCAGGCATGCTGCTCCTCCTGGGGCACAACCCCAGGGCTTTCTGACCCCATAGCCTCCTAGTGTTGCACTAGGTCTCATGGAAGAGAGAGCGGAGACTGTTTTAGGTCCTGGGACCTTTCGTCTTCAGGCATCAGGGCTCTCGTAGCTGTAGGGGAGGACCTAAGGCAGCACAGACTGGGTGACTGGTGACCCTGGGAGGTCGTGGGGCTTAGGACTCTGGAGACAAGAGCCATCCAGGCTGTGCTGAAGGAGTGGCCCAAACGTTAGCTGACACCACCAGGGACTCAGGAGGTGGGCTTGGCCCTGGCCCACTGTGCTGCACAACGGGAGCCAGTCAGGACCCCTCCTTGAGTGGGACTCTTCAGGCCCAGGTCCACCCCAGGCATTGCATTCTGTGATTCCAGATTACTCAGAACCTGGCAGGGCAGGGTCTCTAGCTCCCAAGTCCTGAGACCTCTTGACTTTCAACTAAGGATCACCATTTCCCTCGGGTACCCACCTATCTGCCCATTTCACTTGTGCTCTGGGCAGGTGCTTCTTACTGTTTGGACCATGGCTCTCGGCCTCCATCTGACCCTGGTCCCCACCCCCTGACTCCTAGGAGTCTGTCTGCACAAACCCATAGCGATTCTGCTCCACACCCCAGGAGGCCTCACTGATGTTGCAGGATGTCCACCTGGAGGGTTTTGCTGGAGCCCCTACCCTTTATCAACCATCTAGAGCATTGGTCCATACTGGACACACGGCAGGCACTTGGGAATGCACACACATGCTCGTATGTATGCACTGTGCACACATATTCACACCCTTGCACTCACACATGTGCGAATAAATGAACACTTGCATATGCACACACATGCACTTGTATGTGCACTTTTACAACACACTCACACACTTGCACTCCCACAAGCTTCACCCACACTAACACACTTGCGTGTGTGGGCACAATGGCACACATGCAGTCAAGTGCACACAATACACAGCATACACACATGAGGATTTTCATGGATGCATTCCCCTGCATGAACACATATTCACTGCACACACGCTGGCATGCTTCCACACATGCAGTCATATGTATACATCACACCCACACACATGCGATCACACACAAACACCTGCCAATATGCACACTTGTACACATATGCATGCATTTGCACATGCACAGGCCCACTTACACACATGTGACGACACTCACAAGAACTGATAAGAATTCAGGTTCACTTGTGCTCTGGCAAGACCAGCTGTGCCCACCTTCTCCCATACAAGCCATCCTCTTTCCTTCTCTGGACTTTGAGTTTCAGTTGCCTCCCATACCCTACCTGTCCCCTGTATCTGCTCAGCTTGTGGTAAGCCCATAGGGTCCAGTTCCTAAGAGCTTCCACTGTGCAATGCCAAGCCTCTCATGTGAGCCCCTATAGCAGTGATTATCTGTCCCCATATGCCTCTTGAGGACAGGAGTGTTCCAGACATATAACTCTACCCAGAAAATACCTGCCTGGCTTAATCAATAGTGACTTAGCCTGACTGCCATCTCCCCGGGGGCTCAGGCCCAGATGGGAGTAGAAATGATGGGCTCAGCCCCTCATGGCACTAGGTCACCCTCCACTACAGGGTGAGAAGCCGGGGTCAGACCACAGAAATGGTCAGGCTGGGAGCTGAGCACATGGGTGTGGGTGTCAGAACTGAGCCTTTATGTATGCACACACAGGCTCACCAACAAGTGCTGCATTCCCAGGGCTGGGGTGTCCCCATAGCCCCAGGGCTTTGATGGGGCCACACTTCCAACCAAGATGGTCATGGATGAGGGTGGCTGGACCTGTGCTCTGGGTCATGCAAATGGAGCAGGGACCCAGGCCCAGCCCTGCTCAGGAAAGGGCCAGCTGCATGAAGGCAGGAGGAGAGGGGGAGGGGGAGAAGAACTCAGTGCCCTCATAGAGGGGCACTACTCCGGATGGACGCAGGCAACCGTGGTGGAGAAGAGCCAGCACAGATACCCTCAGGCCACAGCTGGAATAGACTTAGACGGAAGCAAGTCTACCCCCTCTTCTTGCAGATAGAAGACTGGGGTCCAGGCAGGGACAGTGAATCAGAGGTAAAGCTGAGCAGAAGCTCAGGACCCAGATACCCAGGAAGAATGGGAGTCCTCGTGAGGCTGAGGGAACAGCCATGTTCAAACGCAAGGCAGATCATTGCACAGGGAAGGACACAGGACCAACGGGACAGAGCTGGGAGTCCAGGGACACACCAAGCCTCTATGGCCAATGGATTTCACCAGAAATACAAAGATCGTTTAGGGTAAAAAAGAATCTCACCCACAAATGATGCAGAAACAACTGGATGGCCACACACAAATGATGGAGTTGGACCCCTATCTCAATTAACCACCCACCCAGTTAACCAAAATGGATCATGGATGTAAAGCTATAAAACGCGTAGGAGAAAACACAGGGATACGTCTTCATGATCTGGGATTTGGCAATGAATTCTTAGGTATGACATATAAGTAATAAAAGAAAAATAAGATTTCATCAAAATAAACTTTTGTGTATCAGAGGATATTATTAATAAAGTCAAACACAAGGCGCAGAATGGGAAAAGTTTTGCAAATCATATATCTGAAAAGAGTCTTGTATGCAGAATTTAAAAGGATATCTTTCAATTCACCAACAAAAGGACAAACAACCCAGTTAAAAATGGGCAAAAGACGTCAACAGACACTTTAAAGAAGATATAACAAATGGTCAGCAAGCACATGATAAGAAGTTAATTATTATCAGTCATTCAGTTCAGTTCAGTCACTCAGTTGCGTCTGACTCTTTGCAACCCCATGAATCGCAGCATGCCAGGTCTCCCTGTCCAACACCAACTGCCAGAGTTCACCCAAACTCACATCCATCGAGTCGGTGATGCATCCAGCTATCTCATCCTCTGTTGTCCCCTTCTCCTCCTGCCCCCAATCCCTCCCAGCATCAGGGTCTTTTCCAATGAGTCAACTCTTCGCATGAGGTGGCCAAAGTATTGGAGTTTCAGCTTTAGCATCAGTCCTTCCAAAGAAATCCCAGGGTTGATCTCCTTCAGAATGGACTGGTTGGATCTCCTTGCAGTCCAAGGGACTCTCAAGAGTCTTCTCCAACACGCAGTTCAAAAGCATCAGTTCTTTGGTACTCAGCTTTCTTCACAGTCCAACTCTCACATCCATACATGACCACTGGAAAGACCATAGCCTTGACTAGATGGACCTTTGTTGGCAAGGTAATATCTCTGCTTTTCAATATGCTATCTAGGTGGGTCATAACTTTCCTTCCAAGAAGTAAGCATCTTTTAATTTCATGGCTGCAATCACCATCTGTGATTTTGGAGCCCCCAAAAATAAAGTCTGACATTGTCTCCACTGTTTCCCCATCTATTTGCCATGAAGTGATAGGACCAGATACCATGATCTTAGTTTTCTGAATGGTAAGGTTTTAAGCACAGGCGGCAGCGGCGGGCCAGCGCACTAAGCGCAGCCGAGAGCTACCCCGCATCTGAAGTCAGGGACAGCGGCCCACAGTGCCAGGCTGTGATGGCGCAGGAACGGCCGGGAGGAGCCACCCCGCGTCCAAGGTCAGGGGCAGCGGCTAAGAGGAGCTACCCCGTCCGAGGTCAGTGGTGGCCGGGAGGAGACACCCCACGTCCGAGGTGAGGGCGGCGGCCGGGAGGAGCTACCCAGCGTCCGAGGTCAGTGGTGGCCAGGAGGAGACACCCCACGTCCGAGGTCAGGGGCAGCCGGGAGAAGCCACCTCGCACCTGAGGCCAGGGGTGGTGACCCTCAAGAGCCACGCTGAGCCGGAGGCCAGGGGCGCCAGCTGGGCGGAGCCACCCACGCCCAAGGCCAAGGCCAGCGGCCCAGAGGAGCAACCTGAGGAGCGGTGGCTGACCAGGCACAGGAGGGCCTAGAGGAGCTATCCCATGTTGAAGGTCAGCAAGGGCGGCGGTAAGGAGATACCCCTCATCCAAGGTAAGGGGCAGCGATTGTGCTTTGCTGGAGCAGCCGTGCAGAGATACCCCACGCCCAAGGTAAGAGAAACCCAAGTAAGATGGTAGGTGTTGCAAGAGGGCATCAGAGGGCAGACACACTGAAACCATACTCACAAAAAACTAGTCAATCTAATCACACTAGGACCACAGCCTTGTCTAACTCAATGAAACCAAGCCATGCCTGCGGGGCAACCCAAGACGGACGGGTTATGACAGAATGTGGTCCACTGGAGAAGTGAATGGCAAGCCACTTCAGTATTCTTGCCTTGAGAACCCCATGAACAGTATGAAAAGGCAAAATGATAGTTACCAAAAGAGGAACTCCCCAGGTCATTAGGTGCCCAATATGCTACTGGAGATCAATGGAGAAATAACTCCAGAAAGAATGAAGGGATGGAGCCAAAGCAAAAACAATACCCAGTTGTGGATGTGACTGGTGATAGAAGCAAGGTCCGATGCTGTAAAGAGCAATATTGCATAGGAACCTGGAATGTCAGGTCCATGAATCAAGGAAAATTGGAAGTGGTCAAACAAGTGATGGCAAGGGTGAATGTCGACATTCTAGGAATCAGCGAACTAAAATGGACTGGAATGGGTGAATTTAACTCAGATGACCATTATATCTACTACTGCGGGCAGGAAGCCCTCAGAAGAAATGGAGTAGCCATCATGGTCAACAAGAGTCCGAAATGCAGTACTTGGATGCAATCTCAAAAACGACAGAAAGATCTCTGTTCATCTCCAAGGGAAACCATTCAATATCACAGTTATCCAAGTCTATGCCCCAACCAGTAACACTGAAGACACTGAAGTTGAACGGTTTTATGAAGACATACAGGACCTTTTAGAACTAACACCCAAAAAAGATGTCCTTTTCATTATAGGAGACTGGAATGCAAAAGGAGGAAGTCAAGAAACCGGAGTAACAGGCAAATTTGGCCTTGGAATGAGGAATGAAGCAGGGCAAAGACTAATAGAGTTTTGCCAAGAAAATGCACTGGTTATAGCAAACACCCTCTTCCAACAACACAAGAGAAGACTCTACACATGGACATCACCAGATGGTCAACACCGAAATCAGATTGATTATATCTTTGCAGCCAAAGATGGAGAAACTCTATACAGTCAACAAAACAAGACCAGGAACGGACTGTGGTTCAGATCATGAACTTCTTATTACCAAATTCAGACTCAAATTGAAGAAACTAGGGAAAACCGCTAGACCATTCAGGTATGACCTAAATCAAATCCCTTATGATTATACAGTGGAAGTGAGAAATAGATTTAAGGGCCTAGATCTGATAGACAGAGTGCCTGATGAACTATGGACAGAGGTTCATAACATTGTACAGGATGGAGATTAAGACCATCCCCATGGAAAAGAAATGCAGAAAAGCAAAATGGCTGTCTGGGGAGGCCTTACAAATAGCTGTGAAAAGAAGAGAGGTGAAAAGCAAAGGAGAAAAGGAAAGATATACGCATCTGAATGCAGAGTTCCAAAGAATAGTAAGAAGAGATAAGAAAGCCTTCCTCCACGATCAATGCAAAGAAATAGAGGAAAACAACAGAATGGGAAAGACCAGAGATTCTTTAAGAAAATTAGAGATACCAAGGGAACATTTCATGCAAAGATGGGCTCCATAAAGGACAGAAATGGTATGGACCTAACAGAAGCAGAAGATATTAAGAAGAGGTGGCAAGAATACACAGAAGAACTGTATAAAAAATATCTTCACGACCCAGATAATCATGATGATGTGATCACTAATCTAGAGCCAGACATCTTGAAATGTGAAGTCAAGTGGGCCTTAGAAAGCATCACTACGAACAAAGCTAGTGGAGGTGTTGGAATTCCGGTTGAGCTGTTTCAAATCCTGAAAGATGATGCTGTGAAAGTGCTGCACTCAATATGCCAGCAAATTTGGAAAACTCAGCAGTGGCCACAGGACTGGAAAAGGTCAATTTTCATTCCAATTCCAAAGAAAGGCAATGCCAAAGTATGCTCAAACTACCGCACAATTGCACTCATCTCACATGCTAGTAAAGTAATGCTCAAAATTCTCCAAGCCAGGCTTCAGCAATACGTGAACCATGAACTCCCTGATGTTCAAGCTGGATTTAGAAAAGGCAGAGGAACCAGAGATCAAATTGCCAACATTCACTGGATCATGGAAAAAGCAAGAGAGTTCCAGAAAAACATCCATTTCTGCTTTATTGACTATGCCAAAGCCTTTGACTGTGTGGATCACAATAAACCGTGGAAAATTCTGAAAGAGATGGGAATACCAGACCACCTGACCTGCCTCTTGAGAAATCTGTATGCAGGTCAGGAAGCAACAGTTTGAACTGGACATGGAATAACAGACTGGTTCCAAATAGGAAAAGGAGTACGTCAAGGCTGTATACTGTCACCCTGCTTATTTAACTTATATGCAGAGTACATCATGAGAAATGCTGTACTGGAAGCAACACAAGCTGGAATCAAGATTGCCAGGAGAAATATCAATAACCTCAGATATGCAGATAACACCACCCTTATGTCAGAAAGTGAAGAGGAACTAAAAAGCCTCTTGATGAAAGTGAAAGAGGAGAGCGAAAAAGTTGGCTTAAAGGTCAACATTCAGAAAATGAAGATCATGGCATCCGGTCCCATCACTTCATGGAAAATAGATGGGGAAACAGTAGAAACAGTGTCAGACTTAATTTTGGGGGGCTCCAAAATCACTGCAGATGGTGACTGCAGCCATGAAATTAAAAGACGCTTACTCCTTGGAAGAAAAGTTATGACCAACCTAGATAGTATATTCAAAAGCAGATATATTACTTTGCCGACTAAGGTCCGTCTAGTCAAGGCTATGGTTTTTCCTGTGGTCATGTATGGATGTGAGAGTTGGACTGGGAAGAAGGCTGAGCAGCAAAGAATTGATGCTTTTGAACTGTGGTGTTGGAGAAGACTCTTGAGACTCCCTTGGACTGCAAGGAGATCCAACCAGTCCATTCTGAAGGAGATCAACCCTGGGATTTCTTTGGAAGGAATGATGCTAAAGCTGAAACTCCAGTACTTTGGCCACCTCATGAGAAGAGTTGACTCATTGGAAAAGACTCTGATGCTGGGAGGGATTGGGGGCAGGAGGAGAAGGGGACAGCCGAGGATGAGATGGCTGGATGGTATCACGGACTCAATGGACATGAGTCTGAGTGAACTCCGGGAGGTGGTGATGGACAGGGAGGCCTGGCGTGCTGCGATTCATGGGGTCGCAAAGAGTCGGACACGACTGGGGACTGAACTGAACTGAAGCCTTTAAGAAGCTTTTTAGTTCCTCTTCACTTTCTGCCATAAGGATGGCGTCATCTGCATATCTGAGGTTATTGATATTTCTCCGGGCAATCTTGATTCCAGCTTGTGCTTCTTCCAGCCCACCGTTTCTCATGATGTACTCTGCATATAAGTTAAATAAGCAGGGTTAGGGTCATACAAATTAAAACCATGACAAAATACTACTTTACACCTGCTGAGACACAAAAAAAGGAGGAAAGTAACAAGTGTCAGCAAGATGCGTAGGAACTGGAGTCTGTGTAACTGCTAGTGAAAAGGTAAAGTGGTGCATCCACCGTGGAAAGCAGCATGGCAGTTTCTCTAAATGTTAAATAGAGAATAACCATATGATCTAGCAGTTTCACTCCTAGGTGATGGAGTCTTAGGACTGAAAGCAGGGACCTGAGCAAATACATATACACATGTGTTCACAACAGCACTGTTCAGAATAGCCAAAAGTGAAAACAGGCTAACATCCACCAATGGATAAAACATACCATGGAATATCATTCAGCCATAAAAGGACTTCCCTGATGGCTCAGATGGTAAAGAAGCAGCCTGAAATGCAGGAGACCCAGGTTCAATCCCTGGGTAAGGCAGGTCCCCTGGAGAAGGGAATGGCAATCCACTCCAGCAGTCTTGCTTGGAAAATTTCAGAGGAGCCTGGCAGGCTACAGTGTATGGGGTTGCAAAGAATCAGAAACAACTGAGCAACTAACACAGAGACACACACACACACACACACACAAACACACACAAGGAATAAAATACTGACATATGCCATAACACGGATGAATCTCAAGAACATTGTACTAAATGAAAGACACCAGGTGCAAAAGGCCACATATTATTTGATTCCATTTATACGAAATGTCCAGAGGAGGCCAATCCGCAAAGACAGAAAGCAAGTTGGTGGCTGCCAGAGACCAGGGGGAAAGGAAGAGGGAGAAACTGCTTATTGGTGTTTTATTTGGGGGTAACAAAACGTTCTGGAACTAGATAAAGATGGGACTTCACAAGATTGTGAATGCACCAAATACTACTGAACTTGAAACAGTTACCTAAAAACAGTTACTTTCATTTTATACAAAATGGACTGCAAGGAGATCCAACCAGTCCATCCTAAGGGAGATCAGTCCTGGGTGTTCACTGGGAGGTCTGATGCTGAAGCTGAAACTCCAAGACTTTGGCCACCTGATGCAAATAACTAACTCACTGGAAAAGACCCTGATGCTGGGAAAGAGAGAAGGCAGGAGGAGAAGGGGACCACAGAGGATGAGATGGCTGGATGGCATCACCGACTCGATGGACATGAGTTTGAGTGAACTCCGGGAGATGGTGGTGGACAGGGAGGCCTGGCGTGCTGCAGTCAATAGGGTCGCAGAGTTGGACACGACTGAGTGACTGAACTGAACTGGACACCTCAATAAAAAGTGTAAGGGCATGTGGGGTAGTTGGGGGTGACCAAGACAGGGTACACAGAGAGAGAACACCGGAGAAGAACAGAAACTGTCCTGCAGGAGCGAGGGGACCAGCAGTGGTCCCCTCAGAAAAACTGCTGACAGCCCACTCAGCATGGACCGGAGTCCCAGAAGGGGTGGGACCTCTCCCTGAGCACCTTGGCCTCACCAACACCTCTGCACCCCAGACCCCACAGGCGAGGAGCTGGAGAAGAGTCAGACAGGGCCAGGCCACAACTGCCTAGGGTAGGGTAGATAGCCAGGGGGCAGAATGGAGAGGGCGGCATGTCAGCACAGCTTTCCCTTAGTGTTGGCTTCTTCCAGTGGACACCAGACTGCTGCCTGAGGGTGGGGCCCAGGCCTTGGAAGCCCTTGGCCCCTGTACCCAGCGTCAGGCCCATCTGGGCCTTCCAGGGGCCACCTCCCACCCCAGGCAGGCGAGCTGGCCCACAGAAGTTCAGTGCTATCTGTCTTAGCGCCTGTGGGCCAACCCTCAGGGGAGCTCAGAGGTGTCCACACTGGCCAGCACTCTGAAGCGCCCTCCCCTCCCAGGACCCTGGCCCCTTTGTGGCCTTCCCAGCAATCTCCCTTGGCTCCTCCCTGCACCCCGAAGCC
Organism: Oryx dammah; assembly: GCF_014754425.2. Taxonomy (NCBI): domain Eukaryota; kingdom Metazoa; phylum Chordata; class Mammalia; order Artiodactyla; family Bovidae; genus Oryx; species Oryx dammah. Next base: position 104,175,329 of record NW_024070189.1, on the reverse strand, counting down.
CCAGGCCACACCCTCCACCCCCTACTGCAAGTGAGTCCTCTAGCCCACTCTACCCTGACCCCAGTCCTGAAGCCCATGGCCACGGCACACTGCCATGACGGGCGACCACTCCCTGGCTGTGCGGGTCATATGGAACAAGGAATACTTCTGTTGGTCTTTGTTCAGGGGATGGGTCTTAGCAGCTAGGTTCTTTTGCTTCTGGAGAAGGAGGTTCCCATGTCACAGGCCTCAGAATCAATAGGCTGCACATTCAGATCTCTGGGACCCATAGAGTTCTGGCCCTGGCCTGCTGTGGGGCCCAGGAATCTGTATTTATACCTTGAAACCCATGTGAAGTGGGGGAAGGGTGCGGTCTGAGCCCTAGACTCTGAAGGGCTGAGCCTCAGGGACTGGAGGGGCGTCACTCCCTCCTCCGCCATCTTCGCTACATCCCTGAAGCCCTTTCCTTCGTGACCCAGAAGCCCCTGCTGCTGTGCTGGGTGCTGCTGCTCAGCCTCCTCTTTCAACTGACTCTCTGAGTGAAGGGTATCCAGAAAACCACGACTGCCCTCAAGCAGCCCACTTTGGATGCTAAGACAGGCTTACACCAGAGAAGCAAGAAGAGGTCCTGCCACTCCTGTTCTTGAAGTCTGTTGAGGATATGTGAAATCAGACACTTTGAATATCTTACCATTCGGGACTTTCCAAGACTTTCAAGAAATGATACAGAGCCAGAGGCAGCAGCATTGAGTGAGACCCTAGACAGCAGCCCACCTCCTTTCAGGCCTTCTGAGGGATGAGACTCTGGGGTCCAGTGGGCCGGGGGGTTACACGGAGGAACAGTCTGAACTAAGCTCTGAGAGAAGGAGCTGTTCAGGTAGGCTGGGGTCTTGGCCAAGCTTCTATAGCAGGAAAGGGTAGGAGCAGGGGGCCAGGAACTGCTGGCAGAGAGAGATAGGGCCCCTGCCTGGGAGGGGTCTCTGGTTAGGTGGGGCAGGGCCAAGAGGGGCTGATGAGTTTAGCATCCTTGGTGTGTGGAACCCAGGCAAGAGTGGGGCAGGGCCTGGGTGGGACATGGTGGCCAAGTTGGGGCTGCAAGACCCACTGGTCCAAAGGATGAGATGCTGGGGGTACCTGGGAGATCCCAGCTCCTGACTGCTTGGAGCAAACTTGAGCCTCTCTCCAGCTGGTGGCTCAGTTGCTGAAGAATCTGCCTCCAATGCAGGAGACCTAGGTTCGATCCCTGGGTCGGGATGATTCCCTGGAGAAGGGAATGGCAACCCACTCCAGTATTCTTGCCTGAAGAATTCCATGGACAGAGAAGCCCAGTGGGCTACAGTCCATGGGACTGCAAAGAGTCAGACAGAACTGAGCAATTAACACTTTCACTTTTCACTTTCCTTCTGGTACAGTTGGTTCTCTTTCATGCACCACCCTCTCATTCATTCAGGAGCCCCATTTCTACCCAGAGAGAGTGTAATCAGCCTGGGGCATAGGAACCCCTCCAACAGCAGGAGGGGGCAAGTTAAAGGAGGTGATGCGTATGTCAGCCCCACCCAACCCAGGGGTTACCTAAACAAATGAACCCCCCCCACCCAACTGCAGAACCCAGACACAATTACCTAGGAAGCAGCAGAACTCAAGGCTGGGCCTGGCTGTGGGCCTTTGGCCCTCCTGTGAGTCATCTCTGGTGGCCCCAAAGGTCCTGGCCCACCCCAGGGGACAAGAGGGCAACTCCACCCTTCCTGGGAGCAGCAGGCCTGTCTAGTTCCAGTGATGTCATGAGGATTTTTCCAAATTACGTTTCTGGATCCATCACCCGGGTCAGAGGAGGCAAGAGGAACAGGCGGGACTTGGGCCCTTCCCTCTTTCCTCCAGACTACAGTTCAGACCCTGAGGTTCCACTGCTGCTGCTCTGCCCCCACAGAGCCCACCGGGTGCCCCTCCAGTATCTGGGGACCTGAGTCTGGATTCTGCCAAGAGGAACTGGGATTCAAGGTGACTTCCCAGTCCCTGGGCCTGGCCTCCCCTGCTGTCTCTGACTAGGGAAGTTCCAGCATGTCTTCCTGAGCCAAGGCCCCTCTGCAAACCCCTGCAAGCTCTGTCACATCCCAGCAGTTTGTCAGCAGTTCACGGGCATCCAGGGATGCAGCCCGTGGTCAGCACCCAGAGTCCCATGCAGGTCAGGAGCCCCCAGGCCTCCCCTTCCTCACTGCAGAGAGCCCAACTGTGAGTGTGCACCTCTGTGCAAGAGCGAGCCTATCCTGGATCCTGTTGCTCAGTCCCTTCTAAAGACATCACAGGTAGGTGTCATGAGGGGAACCTCCAAGCACCTCACAGTAGATCTTAGGTATCCATGAATGACAGGGATAGGAGCACGTCTAGAGGGGGAGGTTCCCGGGTGGCGGTTGGGAGGCTAGAGAAGGTGTAAGTGGAGAGGACTGTGAGGATGTGGGAAGGGTGTTTGTTTCAGGATGATCTAAGGGTGTATGTGTAAAATGATGAGATGATCTAGGACAGGGCTTGATGAACTATGGCTCATGGACCACGTCTGGCTGCCACCTGTTTTATAAATGAAATTTTATTGGAAGAACCACACCCCTTTGTTTCCATATTGTCACTGGTTGCGTCTACTCTCCTGCAGCAGAGTCAAGTATGTAGTGGTAACAGAGGCCATAATCAGCTCAGTTAAACTCAGCGGGGGCCACTGGAGAGGCTGGGAAAGAGTCACAGGATCTGCTCTTGTCCTAACTAAAGGAAACTGAGTGTTTGATGAGCTTTGGATGGACACATCAAAGTGACAGCTGAGCACCTCCATACTGCCCCTGGGGGGCTACAGCCGTGACAGCTCAGCGCGCTGTTGCTCAGAGAGTGAAACACACATGCGCAGGCCTTGGGCCTTCTCTTCTGGGGTCTCTGTCTCACCTCCTGTTCCACCTCACCTGGGCTGCTCCTCCTCACTCAGGCTGCCAATGAGACCCTACGTGCACCTGAGATGGAGCCTCCAACTCAGTCATCAATAATATCAATAATTTTGGAGAAAGTCTCAGATCCTATGGGTTTTATGCTGCAGTTGTTGGGTGGGGACAGATAAGGATTTAAACAAACAGGGGAGTCTCAGGATAATTGCTCCAGAGACCCTGGCAGGCTCCTCATCAGGCACCTGCCCCATGAGAAGCCTGTTCACTAGGTAGGCAGCTACCTTAGTTTTTCTTCTCTTCCACGATAACTTTTCCAGGCTGTCAGATGGCCTCTGCCAGTTGAGAACTTGTACCTGTTCTGGTCCGAGGTCCTACCTGTGGTCTCTGTTCCTCCTGTGTGAGCGTGGAGGCTGGCCTGACCAGGAAAACAAGCTCACTTAAAGGGTCCAAGAAGTAGCTGGCCCTTACTGACCAGATGGCCAGGCTGGGAAGGCCTAGAGAGGGAAGAAAATGCCTGGCACAGGGCTGCCCAGCTGGAACAGGTCTCTTGGCTACCAATCATTGCTCTGAACAAAAAGGGCAGAGATGGCAACACAGGGGGTGTCCTAACATGAGCTCCCCCGCATCCCTCCTTAAAATACCCTCTCTGATCTCCAAACCATATCTGGGCCCAAGAGAACAGCCCACAATGCTCCACCAATGGCCTTTGTTAACACCAAAGCCTCCGTATTCATCTGGGGCACGAGAGACACCAGACACAGGCTATGGGAGCAAAGTGCACCCACAGAGCCCTCGGGAAGGAATCCTGTTCTCTCACCAAGCGACTCCGACATGTGCCAGGCACTGCTTGGTGCCATGCTCCAGCAGGGCTTGGGGTGGGGGTGGGGTGGTTCCTGATGGAGGGGCCTGTACTCCACATGGAGACACCATCTAAAGATGCCAGGACAGGTGACTGGGCATGCTGCGTCTCATCTGTGACATGCAGGATAATCACACAGGAGGCCTCACCCAGGCACACGGGGAGTGATGCTTTCTGTTAACTTGTTCCTACCTCCAATCTGATGCCATTATACTTTTCCCAAATGTTCTTTCTTGTAACTTATTAGTTTGTGAGATATTTTATGCATCCTTTACAAGCTGCCCCAAAACTAAACAACAAGGTCCGCGGAGTATGTGCTGTGTGCGTGCCTGCCTGCGTGTGCCTGCAGGCCTCCGTGTGTCTGTGTGCGTCTGCACGTTTCTGTGTGTGTCTGCAGGTCTCTCCATGTGTGTGTCTCCATGAGCATCCCGTGCCTGAGTCTGCCTGCACACGTGTGCCTCTGTGTATGTATGCCTCTGTGTGCGCACACAAACGCACATGTGAAGAAATAACTGTGTAATTACATCTGAGTTGCTGGAGATGAAGTCCCCGAGCAACTCTCCCACACTGATCTAAGTGAGTTAGCACATGCTCCAGGAGCCGTGTGATGGAAGGCTTGCTTCCATAGAGTGGCCACCAAAGGTAACTGAGACACAGCCTCCTCCTTCTGGGCCCAGTTCCAAGGAAAGAAAGTTCGTGTGACCAAAGCTTGAATACACAGAAACATTGCACAACATTACAAATGTTCCTGACATCATAGGAAGACAGGAAGCTGGCCAGCAGCCCACAGTGGCCATTGCTCCCCAGGGCACGCATGGCCAGAAGGTTCTTCTGATGGCTTTTGGAGCACGGGTTTCTAGACTCACACACTCTAGCTGTGTCTACAAGTCAGAGTTTTGTCTGAAAATAACCTCCATTTCCTTATAAAGATAAAAAAGTAACTAGGGAAGAAAACTATTTTTCCAGCATAAATTTCCCCTCTTCTTTCCTTTCACAAAGAATATCTGCTAACATAGGTTTTGAGAATATCGCTCCAAGGTGTACTAAAAAGCAAACATCAGTTTTGGAGAGGAGGTGTGCAGACTCCCACCCTGCAGGGTACCTGGTGAGAATGTGTCTGCACGGTTACTACTGCAGATGGTTCTTCGGGAATTAGTGTTTAATAGTCAGCTCATAAATAAGATAAAAATTGCAACGGAGGAACAATCCCAGAGAGGAAGTTATGGATTTCAAGCTTGATTTCAAATAAATCTAATGATGCACTTACCATCATATGTTTAAACTGTGACTTTCACAGAGGTAGTCAAGGAAGAGGCTGTTTTAGGGCCAGTCTCAGCTACAATTTATTTTGTTGGTTTTACAGTAAATTCAACGTTTTAAGTTTGCCTTGCAATATCAAAACACTGATCCAGAAGCTCCAGGAAAGGAAAAGTTGTGTTGCAAAGCTCCACACAGCTGCTTGTATTTTTAATTATAAATAACAAAAGTCAGCAAGAAGCACCCAACACTTGCAAGGACCATGGAACCATCCCTAATCCATGCACACATTTAGTTCCAATGTTTGTGGGTCACGGAAGAACCAAGAGAGCTCCAGAAAAGCAGCACGCAGTTAGCACCTTAAAGGAAGACTCCAGACAGCTCTGCGTGGAAGGTGGCAGGTGGAGGAAAAAAAAAAACATTTCTCCCATAAACTCTTCAGCTCGCCCACGTCCATCCAGAGATATGACAAAAGTGGGTATTTACAGGCCCACTTGGCCTTGGCCCAGCCTCCTGAGGTGACTTCACCCAGTTTCCTGGTTTGTTTCCTTCTCCACAAGACAGAGTTTCCTAAGCTTTTTTCCAGTTTTAAGCGTTCCATATACATGTTTTTTACTTTAAGCCAGCATGATCCTTTCTGAGAGAAAGTAAACACAAACCATTAATTTGTTGACTGGTACGTTATCTGGTTATAGTGGCCCCTCATTATTTGCAGGTTCTGTATTTGTGAATTTTCCTACCTTTTAGTGCTGGTTTCCCTTTTTGAAACTTATTTGGCCCCTTGCAGTGAAGGCCTGAAGACACAGGACCAGGGCTGGGAGCAGCGCCTGCCCTGGGCGGGACGGTGGACTGGACGGTGCCCAGAGGGTGGACTCAGAGGCCGTCGGGCCCATGCTCCTTCTCGAGTAAGACTGTGTGTTTGGCTCTCAGCACGGCGAGGCCCTGGGCCGCCTTGGGAAGGTTCGCTCCACCTCTGCGGAGCCTCAGCACTGCCAAGGGTGGGGGTTAGACCGGGTGCCTTTCTGCCCCCTCAACCCTGCTCCACGGCCTCTCCTTCAGCTCTTGCAGTGTCGTCCGTCACTCAAAGAGAAGATGAGCCAGGCTTAGGAAAGGAGGGTGGGCAGCAGCCTCCCTTTCCTCAGCGGAAACCTGGCCCAAAGCCTTGCTTTGGCTGTGAGAAAGCACTGCACGGGCTGCAGCGAGGACCTGGAGAGGGGCTGACAGCACTCGGGGAGGACGGGGTCTGAGGGACGAGGGTGTGAATGTCCTGCTGCCCCTTGAAGTGAGGAGCTGGGTGGAGGCCCACCTGTAGCGGTCACCATCTCGACCGGTGCCTGGGCCTGGCTGACACAGTGTAGCGGCCTCATTGGACCTTCCCTTCTCCCATCCCTGCTTCTCAACCGGCCTGAGCAGCTCAGAGTGGCAGCCGCCTCGGGGGATGGGAGGATAGGATGATACAGAGGGTGGACTCAGAGGCCGTCGGCCCCATGCTCCTTCTCCGGTAAGACTGTATGTTTTAGACTCTCAGCACGGCGAGGCCCTGGGCCGCCTGTGGCCAGTTCACTCTATGGACTGAGGAAGATGGACTCTTGCTGGCCTGCAGAAAACCTGGGGTGCCACAGCTCCTGTCCTTCCAGGAGAAACTCCACATCTGACCCAGCCTCCTCAGTCTTTCACCGCTCGCCCCAAGTTTCCCTGGGTGGTGTGTTAAGAAAAGGACTCCTGGTATCACATGGGGCCTTGGGCCTCTCGAAGCCAGCCGCAGATGGGCCGAAGGGAGCCCCGTAGCATGCACACCCCACGCCCTTCCTAGCTAACCCTTGGCGTGCTCTGATGAGGACACAGTCCCTCCCCCTTGGAGGCAGGAAGCAGCTGGGGTGGAGCTGGGAGAGGGCAGGAAACTAGCATGCCCCACAGAGGGTGTGCCTTGCTTGAGAAACACAGGTGGGAGGTTTGAATTCTGTGAAGTCATTCTGGCTAATCATTTCTTTACCACTGTGCCCCTCCAGGGGGACTATGTGGACGGTGCATTCACTAGGGTCCCTCAGGTCCCAGGATACATGTCAAAGTCCCACACGCTGGGAAGCTTCTCCCAGGTGTGTGAAAGGTGCAGGGTCTTTGATTGAAGCAGAAGACTGGGAGAAGAGTAAAAAGGTCATAGGGTGGCCCCAAACGTGGTGAAAGGAGCACTGTCTAGTGCCTGGTGGATAGGGCATAGATTGCTGATCTTTCACAGGGACAGGACGCTGCAACCTGGGACTCACACTGGCGGTTCCCTTGGCTGCAGTGACGCAGTCCAAGCACTCGCTGTTGCACCCTGTGCTGAGACGGCACTAGTTAACCGTTGCACGGGGAATCACAGAGGATGAAAAAGAGAATGATGCTTACTAGCGCCAGCACAACCTGGCTGTCACCAAAAGGAAGGCTTCAGCAGTCAGACGGAAGGACCACACACCTGGCTGAGAAGCCAGAGCTCACCCAGAGCACACGCAGCATATGCTGGGTCTGGAGTGGGCGAGGAGCAAGAGTTGGCCACACACGTGGAAACCAAAGTCCAGCCCCTTAGACGGGAGCACTTCTGCCCAGGCATGGGTTCCATCTCCCTAGGGACACCACGTGCAGCTGAGACTGGTGGCTGCTAGGCGTCTTGGGCACACCACCCGAACGAGCACCATTCCCTTTACTGCCCTGGCTGAGAATACTCACATTTCCTAACTCAGATGTTGCGACGAGTGTGCTGTGGGTGGTAGAGGGGAAATTTTGGAGTAGACAGCTCCAGATCTATCCCTGCCCAGGGCTGTGCACATCTTCTCAGGGAGGTGCTGCCCGATGACAGAATGGGGCACGGCTGACCTCAGCTACTGGGAGGCAGAACTCCTTGTCCTGGCACAGGGCAGCCTGGGCCAGGCTCCCAACCCACCCAGACTCTCTCACACACACTTGTGCACACAGTCACACCCCAGCCCCTTCATATGCACATTTACCCCACACCCAAACCCATGTACACACTTATGTGTACATTCATTCACAGGCACACACACACCCAACTCTTGCACACACATGTACATACATACATGCACACGTAGGGCTTCCCTGTAGCTCAGTTGCTAAAGAATCTGCCTGCAGTGCAGGAAACCCCGGTTCAATTCCTGGGTCGGGAAGATCTGCTGGAGAAGAGACAGGCCACCCACTCCAGTACTCTTGGGCTTCCCTTGTGGCTCAGCTGGTAAAGAAGCCACCTGCAATGCTGGAGACCTGGGTTTGATCCCTGGGTTGGGAAGATCCCCTGAAGAAAGGAAAGGCTACCCACTCCAGTATTCCGGCCTGGAGAATTCCATGGATGGTATAGTTCATGGGGTCTCACAGAGTCTAACATGACTGAGTGACTTCACTTTCACGCACAAACACGCCTAAACTCACACACATATCCTTGCACACACACCTCCAAGTCCATTCACACACCCTCCATTGCACATATCGGACTCCACACATAGTGTACACACACCACCCAACACACACGCTCATGTCCACACGGCTTGTCCTGTGGTGTGAACACACACACACCCCCATACACTCACGCTCATGTATCCATACCACTTGTCCCGTGGTGTATACACACACACACACACACACGCTCATGTACCCACACCGCTTGTCCTGTGGTGTGAACACACACACACCCCCATACACTCATGCTCACGTATCCTTACCACTTGTCCTGTGGTGTGTACACACACACACACACACACACACGCTCATGTACCCACACCGCTTGTCCTGTGGTGTGTACACACACACACACGCTCATGTACCCACACCACTTGTCCTGTACACACACACACACACACACGCTCATGTACCCACACCACTTGTCCTGTGGTGTGTACACACACACACACACGCTAATGTACCCACACCGCTTGTCCTGTGGTGTGAACACACACACACACACACGCTCATGTACCCACACCGCTTGTCCTGTGGTGTGAACACACACACACCCCCATACACTCACGCTCATGTATCCATACCACTTGTCCCGTGGTGTATACACACACACACACACACACGCTCATGTACCCACACCGCTTGTCCTGTGGTGTGAACACACACACACACACACGCTCATGTACCCACACCGCTTGTCCTGTGGTGTGTACACACACACACACACACACGCTCATGTACCCACACCGCTTGTCCTGTGGTGTGTACACACACACGCTCATGTACCCACACTGCTTGTCCTGTACACACAAACACACACACACACACACACTCTCATGTACCCACACCACTTGTCCTGTACACACACACACACACACACGCTCATGTACCCACACCGCTTGTCCTGTGGTGTGTCTTCATCCAGGATCAGAACACTGACAGCAACAGCACCGAAGGAGCTTGGTGAGCTACAGGTCAGAGCACTCTCTCCCACTGGCTCCCCGGCCCTGGAGCCAGGCTAGCCCTCCCTCTTCTGCCTCACAAGGCTGCTCCCACTGCGTCCCTGGACAGCCCTAGGCATGCATCCCCAGGCCAAACCCAGCTCCGGAACAAGGAGGAAAAGAGCCAACGCTGAGCAGGGCTGCTGGTCAATATCCTTTGCAGATCCTGGTGGCCACGGCCTGAGCGGCTGGAGGTCAGAGGCTGAGGAGGCCACGGGGCTCGTCAGGAGGGGGACCTCCGGGAAGGAGCGGGAGCCTCCTGTGGTCAGCTGGCGTCTGCCCGGGCTGTGGGCAGCCTCCACGCAGACATGCTTGTCGGGAGGGCGCCAGAGTGTGCTCAGGCACCACCGCGTCACCTCGGGCACTGTTTCCAGAACACCGCCAGGGTTTCGCCCTGTCTCCCTGCCTAAGCTTGGTGCCTGGAGGCTGCGGATCCCTTGCTCCCCCTCCCCCTATCCTTTGCTGCTTACCAAAGACCTCCCTCCTACAGAAAGGGAGCTCGCTGCATCGTCCCTTCCCACCTTCAGACTCCAGCTGCTGGGAGATGCCACCCCAGCGCTACATGCTGCCCCCTCTTTCACCTGTTCTCTCCACTTGGATGCCCTCCCTCTGCCATGCCCAAATCCCCTGCCACTGACCATCCACTGCCCAGCCCACACTGCTTGGCCCCTTCTGCCTCGCTGTGGCTGTAAGCTCACTCTCAACCTTCCCAGTGCTCTGGAGACCCAGGCAAGCTCATATGCAGAGATGATAGAGCTCAACGTATGAATGAGGAAAATATTAATACTCCCTGCACAAAATTTTCATCTGGATCTGTTAGCACTATACAGATAGCAGGACTGTATTAAAATAGGCCTCAGACTGTACCTAATTTTTATCAGACTCTGAACATAAGGAACGAATTAAGCTCTGAAGGAGGTATCATTTCCAAATTTAAGCAGATTTTTGTTTTGGAACTTTCTCCCTTGAAAATTACCAAAAGCCAAAACTGACAGGCATGCTTTCTTCTGAAATTGCAGAGTAATTTATTTATTTATTCAGGCCATGTGCTCGCTGGGATGGCATCTGGAGATAAACATCTGCTTTTGGTGAGAGTCTGCAATTTAGTCATGCCAGGCGCACAGCAACTTCAGTCATGCAAATGCACAAAATATCTGGCCCTCTTTCTAAAATAAGAGACTGGCCAGAGGTGGGAGCCAAGTGTGGAGTCCTTCCCCATCCTGTGGCAGAGCTTGTCCCAGGCAATGGGTCTTCTTTACAGGAAGGGGCCTTAGGAATGCCTATCCTGCCCTCTCCCCAGGACTCGATCCCAGGCCTTCTACTTTCTGCCTCCTCACTCCTGCAATTCCATGCTCACCATTCCCCTGCTCAGAGACACACCCAAGCTGAAGGCTTAAGGCGTGGAGCAATAAAAAGTAACCTCTCCCAGTGGCATACCCTCAGAAGCTCTCCCCTATATCATCCATCTGAACTTCATGTAGCCAGGACCCTAAAAGAGTTTTGGTACACACTGTGTGCCAGGCATGCCCTTATGGGTGCAAACGGTGCCTACTCGACCCCTGGGAGGCCCCACTGGAAGGGTGGAGAAGCCCAGCTGCAGGCTGGTATAACTAATACACCTGGATCCTAACGAGGGCTCCAGCATCACCTCTGGGCCTCCTTGGGGCTCACCCTGAATGCCAACAAGCTGCAAGCTACCTGCCCGATCTCCTGTCCCCCCACATGGAGTTCCCGTAGTCGTAGTGCAAAGGGGAGAGGGAAGACTGTAGTCCTGAGGGCTTGAGAGTCTCCCTCTCTGTCTTCCAGAGACGCGCTTCGTGGCAATTTCCAAAAAGTCTCCCAGGCACTGGACAGGTGAGCTTTGCTCCGTGCAATCAGTCAGTTCATCACAAGATCTGTCAACCGCACTGAGTCCTTGTCACACACAGAATTTCAGACACCCCCGCTTGTTCTCTCCATTCTGTATCATTCAGAGGGAGCTTCCTAGTGCCCTGGGCACCATCAGATGATCTCTGCCCCATTTTGGCCTCGCCCCCTCTCTCCATGGATGGAAGAGCCTCTCTTCCCTCCCAGAAGCCAAAGGGTTTGTGTTGAACAAATTCCTGATCTCAGGACAAGCCAGGAGGGCCAGACTTGTCTCAGGTTTAAACATGAGCAATTGGAGTCAGGGACCCTCTTGACTGATTGGAAAAGACTGTGATGCTGGAAAGATTGAGGGCAGGAGGAGAAGGGGATGACAGAGGGTGAGATGGCTGGATGGCATCACCGACTCAAAGGACATGAGTTCAAGCAAACTCCGGGAGACGGTGAAGGTCAGAGGAGCCTGGCATGCTACAGTCCACTGCACCACGGAGAGTCAGACATGACTTAGCGACTGAACAACAAAAACACCATTTTTCTAGATTCCACATATATGTGTTAATCCATGGTATTCGTTTTTCTCTTTCTGACTTACTTCACTCTGTGTGATAGTCTCCAGGTCCATTCACGTCTCTGCAGACAACACAATTTTGTTCTGTTTTGTAGCTAATATTCATATGTACCACATCTTCTTTATCCGTTCCTCAGTTGATGGGCATTTAGGTTACCTAGAGAGCATCACCAGCTCAACGGATATGAATTTGGACACACTCCAGGAGATAGTGGAGGACACAGCAACTGAACAACAAATGCCCTGCTGTAACAAGCAGGCAGTAAGACGGGCTGTTGAACCACAGCATTACATGACGTTACATGGTGTTCAGGTCCCTGTGGCCATTTCTCTGGAGGAAAAAAAAAAAAAAAAGCGAGACCATCTCTAGCAGTCAGGAGTGCCCTGGCTTCCGGAACACCTCCAGTGATGGGAACATATCAGAAATGCTTAATGTCCCCAGTGGAAAGGAACTAAACTCAGGGGATCCTGCTTTCAAAACAGACAAGATGCAAGCCCCAGCGGGCAGGGTGCTCTGAGTTTGCTCTCTATGCGGGCAGCATCAAAAACACTTGGCAAGCATTAGCCTGCCTGTCTCAGCCACACATCTACAGTGTGCAGAGAGTGGAGGGACCCTACATGAGCAGAGAGAGCTCCATCGAGCACTCATCACTCTTCTTGCTGTCTTCTCCCTTTACACCCGTGCCAAGGGGGCACGCTGCACCCACAAACAGCAGCATACCGTGATGTCCCCTCTCAGACGCTTACTCCACTGGTCACTGGTAACTGGACAGCACCCTACTCACCCTATGGGGGTCCTGGGTCCACTATTACTTCCTGTCTCTCCTGACTTTACTGCTGCAAACACCAGGCACCACAATAGAAACCATCAAACTAAAAACATGCTGAACATGGGGAACAAATAGGAACATTTCCATAGATGGGGCTGGTGTCCAGCTGGCCATTTGCATTTTAAGCCCCCTGCTCTACCTCCCTGGCCCACTGCAGGTTCTGGTCTGGCTGTCACCTTGAAAATAGCCTGCTGGAACCCCAGCAAGAGGCTCCTTTTGCGATGACAAGGGCCCCTGGTCACCAGGCTGAGAGGGTGAGGGGGTTTCCTCCCCACAGCTGTAGCCCTCATGATTGCCTTCCTCATACTCCTGTCTCCTCAAATGTGTGATGGAGAGTAAGGGGACTTCTCCCAGGACCTCAGCACTAAAGACCTCCTGGAAAAGGCGTGGCTTCACAAAGCCCTTTGTTCGCTGTCTCCTAGCTCCTGAAGCCACCGTGAGGACATCTCACAGCCACCAGGGGTGGGGGAGTCTCACAGATAAGCAGACAGGAGGTAATGGCTTGGGCCAGGGGCTCTGGCTGGTTGTTAACAGTGGGCCTTTAGCATCCATACATTATCAGTGCAGAAATGAATCTTCAGAGGCGGGAAGTAACTTACAGAAGTCCTACAGTCGGGCAGCAAGGAGAACCAGCACTGTGAGCTGATGCATCGGCCCTGTGGGTGAGGAATGAGGGCTGCACCACCGCTTTCCTGGATGCAGGAAACAGACAGGGGGGTCCTAAGACACCCTCAGCATTCCTGCCCTTGTGTCCACACAGGCTCGCCCGGCTATTTGATCAAACACTGATGAGGTGCTGCTGCATAGAGATTTTGTAGATAGGATCAGCAGACCTTAAGACAGGAAGATATCCATGTTGGGCCTGACCCAATTACATGACTTCCTTTAAAAGTATTTTTCTCTACCTGGTTGCGGAGGAAGAGTCCTAGGTTCACAGCATGAAAAGGATTCGGCCTGCTTCTGCTGGTATGAAGATGGAGGAGGCCATGGGGTAAGGAACATGGGTCACCTCTAGGGGCTCAGAGCAGCCCACCCGAGAGCCCACCCGAGAGCCAGAAAGGAAACAAAGGCCTCGGTCTCACTGCTGCAAGGAGACGAACTCTGCCAGCAACCTGGATGAGCCTGGAAGAGCCCCAGATGAGCCCATATGAGGATGCAGCCTGGCTAACACCCTGATTTCAGAATTCTGGCCTCCAAAACGGTAAGAGGAAATTTCTGTTGTTTCAAGCCACCCAGTTTGTAGCACTTCGTTATGGCAGCCCTGGGAAACAAATACAGATTGTATTACTCGGGAGTGGTATGCCACTGCAACAAATACCTAAAAATATGGAAGCGGCTTTAGAATTAGGTAATGCCTTGACAAGTTTAGAGACGCATGATAGAAAAAGCCTAAACTGCCTCGAAAAGACTATTGGTAGAAATATGGAGGTTAAAAACTCTGCCAGTGAGTACTCAGAAGGAAATGAGTAACATGTTATTGGAAACTGGAGGAAACTTACTATAAAGTGGCAGAGAACCCAGCTGAACTGTGTTCCACTGTTGGGTGAAAAGCACAACTTGTAAACGAACACGAGGAGATTTCTAAGCAAACTTTCGAAGGGGCAGCCTGGTACCTCCTTGTTAAACAGAAACAAGCATCTGTTGATGTGGGAAACTCTCAGACTGTTCAGATAGCAAAAGAGGCTAAAATTAGGAGATTCGTGGTTTTAGGAAGGTATCCACTAGGGAAAAAGCCGAGTGTGGCTGAAGAGATGAAGGGTGTGACTCAACCATCTCAGCAGAAGCAAGGAAAAGAGATGGGGTTACCCAGGAAAGATCTAATGGAGAGATTTTCTTGTCTGTGGTGTGGATTCCCATGACAAACACAGGAGACCCACACGTTTTTTGAGAAGGTCAACCAGCAGAAGCACTGCCAGCTGGGACTGAAAAGGATGAAGTGAAAAAAAGGGCTGTTGGGCTTCTAAAATTCTACAGGCAGGACACAGGCTGATAGAGCTCCTGAGCTATTGGCGTGTTCAGTATTGTAAAGTAAAAAAAATAAATAAATAAAAAATAAAGAGCACACACACAAACAAATAAATAAAAAGGCAAAGTCAATAGCACCATACAAAAAAAAAAAAAAGAAAAGGAAGAGTGCTGGGCCTCGAAACGGAGTGGGATTTGCCTCGCTGGACTTTAGTACTGCTTGGACCAGAGACTGCTTTCTTTCCTTCCATCATCTCCTTTCCTCTTTCCCTTGTTTTTTTTCCAGTGGTCTTTGTTTCTTAGAGCGGTTTTAGGTTCACAGCAAAACTGAGTGCAAGGTATAGAGAAGGTAATCCCTGCCCTCCTGGACACAGCATCTCCTGCCGCCACAATCCCACAACAGGGGGCATATCTGTTATAGGTAGTGAGCCTACACTGACACGTCACTGTCATCCAAAGTTCACATGAGGGTTCCCTCTCGGTGTCATACATTCAATGGGTTTTGACAAACATAACCCTATTTTTTAGCAGTATCATACAAAGTGGTTTCGCCCTAAAAATCCTCTGTGCCCTGCCTATCTATCTCGTTCTCCCCGCCATCCCCAATCCCTGGGAACCATTGATCTTTTTATTGCCTCCTTGGTCCTGCCTTTTCCAGAACATTATATAGTTGGAATTATATAGTACGTATATTTTCAGATTTCCTTTCAGTTAATGTACATTTAAGCTTTTTCCATGTCACTTCATACGTCATAGCTCATTTATTTTTAATGCTGAGTAACATTTCATAGTCTAGATGTACCACAGTTTATTTGTTCGTTTTGTCCTTTGGATTACAGTCCTTATCAGGTATGTCTTTTGCAAATGTTTTTTTCCCCAGTCTGTGGCTTGACTTCTCATTCTCTTGACAGTATCCTTCTCAGAGAAGAAGATTTAACTTGTAACGAAACCCAGCTTATCCATTCTTCCTCTCATGGATCATGACTTTGGTAGTATATCTTTCCTAAGATCTAGGTTTTCTCCTGTTACCTTCTAGGTATAGTTTCGTGTGCTACATTTAAGCCTGTGATCCATTGTGAGTTACATTTTTGTGAACAAGGTCTGTGTCTAATTTTTTTTTCATGTGGGTGTCCAGCTGTTCCGGCACCATTTGTTGAAGAGTGTATTTGCTACATTGTGTCGCCTTTGCTCCTTGGTCAAAGATTCACTTACTATATTCAGGTGAATCTACTTCCTGGCCCTCTACTGTTTCATTGATTTGTCTATTTTTTCAACAATGCCACACTGTCTGGATTACTATTGCATTATAGTCATCTTGAAGTCAGTCCTCAGACTCTGTTCTTCTCATTCAGTATTGAGTTGCCTATTCTGAGTCTTTTGCTTCTCCAGATAAACTGTAGAATCAGTCTGCTGATATCCGCAGAATGACTTACTGGGATTTTGATTGGAATTGCATTGAATTTATAGATCGAGTTGGAAAATACTGATATCATAACAATAGTGACTCTTCCTATCCATGAACATAGAGTCTATTTAGCTCTTCTTTATAATTTCTTTCATTAGTATATTGTAATTTCTCTCATAGACCTCTTATATATATTTTGTTAGATTTCTACCTAAGTATTATATTGGGGGGCTGTGCTAAAGTAAATGACATTGTTAACTTCAAATTCTACATGTTCATCAATGGTATCTAAGAAAGTGATTGACTTTTGCATATTAACACTGTATCCTGCAACGTTGCTATAATTATTAGTTTCAGCAGTTTATTTGTTTTGGTCAATTCTGATTTTCTACATAGAAAATCATAACCTCTGCAAGCAAAAAAAGTTTTATTTTTCCTTTCCAATCACTATACTTTTTATTTCCTTTTTTAGTTTCATTGCATTAACTTTCAGAACAATGTTGAACAGGAATTGTGAGAAGGAACACTTTGTCCTTGTTCCTGATCTTAGCAGAAAAACTTCAAGCTTCACACTATTATGTATAATATTTCTTTAGATTTTTTCATAGATGTTCCTTATGAAGTTGAGAAAATTCCCTTCTGTTCCTAGTTTGTTGGAAGATTTTTTTATCATGAGTATAGGATTTATCATATGGTTTTTCTATATCTATTGACATGATCATGTGATTTTTTTCTTCATCTGTTGATGTGATGGATTATATTGATTTTTTAAAATGTTGAACCAGCCTTGCAAACATGGGATAAATCCCACTTGGTCATTGTGTATAATCATCTTATGCACTGTTGATGTGGTTTGCTAACATTTTGCTGAGGATTTGTGCATGTATTGGTACCCTGTAATACTTTTGTCTGGTTTCGTATTAAGGAAAGGCCGGCCTCATAGAGTGAGTTAGGAAGTTTGCCCTGTGAACTCATTTAATAGATATAAGAAGGGTTGTTTCTTTTCAGTTTGTTCAGCTTCTAATTTGTTGTTAGGATGGAGAAGTGACTTCCCAGCTCTTCTCATGCCAGACAGGAAACAGGAACTCTGGTGACCCTTCCTAACTTCCATATCCCCTCTCCCGCTTCTGGAGTAGGAACAGCCTGTCACTTATCATATGCCTGCCCCACTACTGTATTTAGAAGCAGATGATCTGTTTTCTGGCTTCACAGGCCAGAGACGGAGGGAAATTTTGCCCCAGGATGGACCATACCAAGTGTCTCACCAATACTAGATGTAAATGATTCAGATGATGAGATCAGAGCTGATGATATTTAGATGAGATTTTGGATGAAGAGCTCTTATGTAATGGGTTGAGACTTTTGCAGATGTTGGGATGGACGAATATATTTTCTATGTGGGATGAATGTGAATTTAGGAGGAACATAGGACAGATTATAATAGGCTGAACTATTGCCCTCAAAAGATATGTCCAAGTCCTAATTCCAGGAACCTGTAAATATGACCTACTTGGAAAAAGTGTCTCTACATATGCAGTTAGGTTACAAATCTTGAGATGAGCAGATCATATGGGAATTTTTAGTGGATGCTAAATCCACTGACAAGTGTCCTTTTAAGAAAGAAGCACCGGGAATTTTGAGGCAGACACACAGAAGAGGAAGAGGTAATGGGAAGATGCAGTGGAAATGGAGAAATGTGGCTTCAGAAAGTAGAGAGGCAAAGATTCTCCCCTAGAGCCTCTGCGGAGACCAGGGCTCTGCTGACACCTTGATTTCAGAATTCTGAACTCTAGAACTGAGAGAGCTCAAATTCTGTTGTTTCAGGCCACCCAGTCTGGGGTATTTTGCTACAGCAGCCCCAGAAGACCATACACCTCCATCCACTCTTTTGTACAGTTTGCAGACAGGCCCGGTAATGGGGAGACCCTATTCCATGCTGTGAGGTCTGTGAGTGAAGGGCGGGTGATGCGGAGACCCCACCCATGCTGAGGTCTGTGGACTGTGAGAGCACCCCACCCATGACGATGTTCCTGTGCTGGGCAGTGTGACAAGGGAGAGCTGAGCAAGCAGGAGTGGGTGGATCTGTGAGCAGCCTCAGGCTAGTTTATGAGGCCAAGAGGGCAGAGTGCTTACCTCACAGGATCCAGAGGGCAGAGTGGGTTGGAGCAAGATGCACGGTGTCTCTTCTTAGGAGCCCACTCCACAAGCACACAGGGCAAGTGAGGCTACAGGTTCAGGCATCTCCTCGTTTTGGGTTAAGCTGACAGGACAGTGAGTGACCGAGAAGGTATCTTGTTGCCTCCCCAGCTATTGCTTCAGCCCTCTCTGTGACCCTTCTGTGCTGAAGCAATGTTCTACACGAATAAGCCAGTTGGGAAGAGAGGTGGTCTCTAAGTTTAGCAAGCAGCTACTGCTTCCAAAAAGAAACCAATTTTCTATGACATGGGGCATAAAATGGGTGGGTTTGGATCTGTAAGTAACCCTGGTTTGTTCAGACCACACCCCGCGAGCTGGGACACTTCCCTTCTCTCCACACTGTTCTTCCTGTGGGTTCACTGACTGTTGGGCAGTCAGGATCTCAGCAGAGCCTTGACTACAGACCCTGGGTGGGTGTTAGGTATTTGTTTCCTCACTTGTCAGAAAGATAAACAGAGGTCCCCTCTGGGGAACTTCTGTGAGCACTCTGCAAAGCCAGCAGGCTTGTGCATCTGATTCACAGACAAACCATTTACTGGCCACTTTGGAACGGGATCCTTCGTCTCGCCTTCTGACCCACTGCCACCATCTTCATTCCTAACCTCCATTCCCAAACTGTGTATCTCTATGCTGCCGTCACATTAGGAAACAAACCGCCCTCTAGAGCATCACTTCCACTGGAGAAGGCAGAAGGTCCAAACAACTACATATAAGGGACTTCCCAAGGCTGTGCATTCTCTGCTGGTCCTCACTGTCCACGGTAGGAGAACCCAGTGCCTGCACCCCCGCTGCCACTCCTTTCCAGGGCGTCTGCCCCGATCCTCAAAAAAGGGTCCAGCCTCATTAATCCCAGCAGCAGCTCCACTGACCACAAGTGGGAACAGAACAGCGCTGCATGGGGGAAGCCGCCTGAGTAGGAGGGAGAGGCACGGGCAGCAGGCTTGGGCTGTCTGCACATCCTGGGAGGGCCCGATCCTCCTTTATGGATAGCTGGGTTTCTGCACCCTGCTCTTTACTCATTCTAGGGAACGTGCCCTAGACCTACTAACCCTCCAACCTCCAGAAGAGACAGATGGCGGAAATGAGTTGCCATTCCCTAGCTCACACCTCCTTCCCCAGGGTGAGAGAGAGGGACAGAGGTTGTGATAGAAGATGAAGGGAAAATCCAGAGGTCACTGAGGAACCAGTGCTGCCTCGGAGCTGGTGGGAGAGCACGTGGGACAGTGCGGCACTACTGCGCCCCAGGACAGTAGCTGCCCATGGTGGGACGGCCTGAATATGGCTGCCTACCCAGCGAGAGCCCAGGATGTGAGCCAGGCTCAAAGAACACAGCCTTGACCATGGTCGTGCTCACAGCTCCCCACTCCTGAAGCCGGGATCTCCTCACCTGGACACTGCACAAGGGCCTTGAGTGGCGCCTGGGTTGACAAGCAGCCTCTGCCGTCTTTGAATTGATGCCGTCTCTGCCCCTGCTGGTCTGTTTCTCACTGAGGAGGCTGAGGGATGAGACTGAGCAGTCCTTCTCGGAAGCAGGACCACCCTCGTCTTCAGACTAGCTGAAGGACCAACCTTGTGGCTTTTTACTTTCAATATGAATCGGGGAAAATTACTTCCTGGGCAAACCCACTGCTGTTCTGTTTCCAGATGGGTGCCAAAAGCTTGAGATACTATGTGGCTGTGGAAATAAGCTGCAAATGCGAAAACTGATTATAATTTGCAAGTTGTATTCAAACCCGTAACTAATAATTAAATCAGGAGCAGTGAGAGGGGAGGGGGCTCCTCATAGGTGAGGCCAGTGGGGCCTTGGAAGCTTGCAGCATGGTCTCAAGGCACGGCTGACATCCCAATCAATACAACTTCCTCCAAGAGGGCATTTCATCAAACCCAAACCAAAGCCCCCCACCCCAACTAACTGCCTGTAGTCAAGTTTCCTGTGTTATTTGAAAACGTCTCTAAGACTGACTTCTATCTTCTTCTCTCCGAAAATCTGTGCTGTTTTGGAGCCTCCAGAGATTACTTGTGGAAAACATTACCTGCCATTTCCCATCTCATTCTCTCTCTACCGTCCCCCATTTCTGCCTTATAAAGGAACAGAACTAGTGCCATCAATGCAGGCTTTGAAGCTCTGAACAGCTGAGCAGAGTCAGGAAACAAGCCGGTGGGTGTCTCCCAGCCTGTGACTGGTACCTGTGCTGTAAGCAACTTTGCTGCGAGCAGTTTGGTCTCACAATTGGCTGTAAGGCAATTGTTCCATAAAAGATAATTTACTACAGTCTTGCAGAGCATTAATTATCGATTCTTTAGCTAATTTAGATACAGAAGCTTGTTCTCTAATGCTTTCCTAACCAAATTATCCAATATTAGAAGCTGGAGGGAAAGAAGAATCAAGGACCTCCTAGTCCCCCCAACCCCAAAATACATGGTTATGTGATTCCTCATCAGCATAAGTTTCTTAAAAATGGTGACTTATTTGATAGCAGAGTACATGATGTAGCTGGAATCTGGCACATAATCTGGCTTAGATGATCTGGTTAAATATTAATATAAGGACTGGCCATGTAACGGAACATTTAAATATAGTCCAGGTATGTACTACAATATATTGATAAGAGCATCCTTCATCTGTTCATTTTACTTCCAGAAAAACGTCAAGACATTTCAGGTTTTTTTATATCATAGAGAACTTACAACTGACATTAGATCCTGAATCCTTAAATGATTGACTGTGAAGAAGGAAGTGTCATCACTTTCTAAGTTATACCCAAATACAACTATAACCATGAATCTACACATTCATGGCATTCAAATATTTTTAGCATTTTCATTTTTCCAAAATAAAATCTTTTAAAGATTTTGTCATTCGTTTTTCATGTTTCATTATGCCATTTTTGCCTTTTTATCTTTTATGGCAAAAATACCCAAAACCCTCCCAGCCTCAACCCTGGACTCAGTGCTGGCCGCCAGCATCAGTGCCACATGAAGGGCTCAAGCTGCGCTTGAGTTTGGGGCTAAGGAGGGAAGGGAGATGCCCTCCAGACAACACTCCCAGACTCTGATGTGAAGCTTCAAAGGAACACACCCATGTGGGCAGGTGAGTGCAAAGCCCTGCAGTCTGTTCTCCTATGGCTTGCAAGCTGGGGACATGTCTAGATATTCAAATGGTTGAAAGAAAATCAGAACAAGAATAACATTTTGGAACACATGAAATATATGAAATTCTAACTTCACAGGTAGTTTTGATGGGACATAGCATGACCATTTGTTCCTAAGTCTGGGCTGCCTTCATTTAACAGTAGACCTGAGACATTTCAACAGATACCACATGGCTTGAAAGATGAAGTATTTTTTACCTGGTCTTTTATTGAAAAAGTCTGCTGACCTCTGCCCTAAACAAACAAAAGAATCAGCCGTTTTTGATGAAATGTCAAAGCAGTTTCATTTCAGCTCAGTATTGGTCTCACAGCTGCATTAGATGTGGGTTCTTATTCTGCCCACCTTATAGAGTGTAAAACTGAACTTAAAGAATTATGTGTTTTAAGAACTGCAAACTCCTTATGGGGTGACAACAAACTGAACACAGTCCATTCCCTCAGTCAGAGGTTAAAGGGCAGGTAGATTCTGTTACTCATATGCATGAGCTTGACCCCCCGACACAAACCCAAAGTCAGTGTTAGAGGACAAACTCCACATCAGGAGAATAAAAAACACAATACACAACAGGCCCTGATCCAAACACCAGTGGTGATGACAGCGGGCTCGGTATGCCTTTCCTGCCACTCTCCAGAGGGTCTCCTCACCTGGTAGGATCCACCTGGTGCCAGCCGTCACACTTCCCACCTAGGCCGCCTGAGGATGGCAGGAGCGATCACCAGCTGACCTGCTCGTCCCCTTCCCTTGGCACTGCTTCTAGGAGCATCTCAACAGCTGTCCCCGTCGTGGCCTCCCCATGTCTAGAACATGGAGGCAGAGCCAGTGCACCATAGTTGCAGGGAGCAGTGGGAGGTGGAATTATTCCCCTGGGATAAGTGTGTCATGGGAGTCAGTTCCTGGTTTCATAGAGTTCTTGGCAATTTTGCTTCAGCCTTGGTGACTAACCATTTGGCAGATGGATTTTCTGCTACGGGAAGGTGTTAAGGTTAAAAAGTTAGTTCTAGGGTCAAGGTTTTTTAAAAAATAGCATAAAATGGTCTTTGATGGGCTTTTTTTAAAAAAACACTCTAAGTCTCCACATCAATTCAATTTAGCTATTCATGGGTGAGAAAGGGCCCAGAGAATTGTCCTCTAACAGTACAATGTCTTCTGTGCCACACACCTTCATGCTCAAGAGCATCTGGTGATGGATAAGGAGAGGGTGAGGCCCACAGAGCTCAGGGCATGTTCCTGGCAGGGGATTACCAGCAGAGTCCTGGCCCCTGCTTTCCAGAGGCCTGTTAGCAGCCGAGGTGTCTATGGCCCCGATGCCAGAGGAGTTACCTATTTCCTGGATGAGCAGAGGCTGGCTGGCTGCTGGAGACTAGGCTGGGGACCTTTGGCCAGTGCCCACCTGTATTCAGAAAAGCATCATGAGTGGCACAGATTTGTGTTCATGTCCGCTGCTCAGGGCTCTCCAGAGCTAGATGCAGAGAGCGCAGGTCTGATGGCAGCAAGTCACCTGATCATTAGAGACAGCTGGCTAATGCATGCACCCTCAGATGTCCTGACTCCGGGCCTGAGGTCAGGGTGTGTTGTGTGCGTGTATGTCTGTATTTTCTGAGTCCCAGGCACGAGCCCAGTGCGTGGCCATGGTGAGAACCATGTACTCTACCCCAGGGGACACACTCTTCGAGGGCTGCCATGAGAAGCTATGGTATTTGGGTGCAGCCTGCCCACCTGCACTTGCCTGTGCCCACATGTGCTAAATTGCTTCAGTTGCATCCAACTCTATGCAACCCCATTGACTATAACTTACCAGCCTCCTCTGTCCATGGGATTTTCCAGGCAAGAATACTGGAGTGGGTTGCCATGCCCTCCTCCAGGGGATCTTCCCAAGGGATCCAACCTGTCTCTCCTAAGTCTCCTGCACTGGCAGGCAGGTTCTTTACCACTAGCGCTACCTGGGGAGCCCATGCCCAGGGCACAGGCTGCCTTTCCTCAAGTGTTCCTCCAAGTTCCACAGGGATGTGATCAGCTGCAGCTGCTTCTAGGCATGAACTCTCAGTAACTGTCCTTGCTGACACCCCTTCACACCTGCTGTGTTCTCCCTGACTTCCCTGGTATCATGCACAAGGAAGGGCAGCATGGGGCTCAGACCCCATGGAATGGGCATGAGCTCTGAGCTTATCCATCACTTGATGCACAGGAAAGGTCAAGAGCAACTCTTCACCCGCCTGCATTGGTATGAGAAACCTTGAGAGAACAGGCCCAACTTCTCACTTTGGAGGTTAGTAAGTACAAACCAAGTAAGACAGAGACTAGGAATATAATTTACCAAACTGAATAAAGAAAAGAACTGAAAGACCCTTATGACCATTACTTTCTAGAAATGCTACTTTCCATGTCTTTTTGGAATGGATCACCTGTCACAAGGCTGGGCATCCCTAGGTGACCCAAAATCCATGCCCACTGGGAACCTCAGACCTAATGGGGCAATGGGGTCTCTGTAGACATCATCAAGGTAAAAAGATCTTGAGGTGGGATGACCCTGGATTAGGCTGGATCCTCATGAGAGAAAGGACAGGGAGTTTTGAGACACAGAAACGTGGGGAGATGGCCACAGGACAATGGAGGCAGAGACCTGGGGGATGTGGCCACAAGCCCAGGGATACCTGGAGCCACTGGTGACCTGGAGTGGCACAAATGATCCTCTCCTAGAGACACTAGAAGGATCGCAGACTGCCCACACCTCAATCCTGAATTTGTGGCCTCCAAACATGCATTCCTACTGCTGTAAGCCTCCTGTTTGTGGTACTTTATTAGGGCAGCCCCAGAAAACTAACACTGCAAATTAATTCTTAAAACCACCCAGGACTTAGTACGCAAGTGGAGTGGTGCACCAGGGCAGCACAGGGCTTGCAGGCACCATCCCAGGAGGGCTGCAGCGATGGCGCTTCACAGCAACACCCGTACAAGGCCTAAGTGAGCTCCTCTGGGCTGGGCTCCTTGGGATGCTATTTCAAAGCAGCCTGAACATGGCTTGTTGTGAGAATGGGAGGACGTCACCCACTTCTCTACTTTCCCCTTGTCTTCCCATGAGGGGCTCTCCCAGGCACACACTGTGCTGTGCTGTGCTTAGTCACTCAGTCGTGTCTGACTCTTTGAGACCCCATGGACTGTAGTCCGCCAGGCTCCTCTGTCCATGGGGATTCTCCAGGCAAGAATACTGGGGTGGGTTGCCATGCCGTCCTCCAGGGGATCTTCTCAATCCAGGGATTGAATCCAGGCCTCCCACATTGCAGGTGGATTCTTTACTGTCTGATCCACCAGGGAACACACTAAGACACCCCAAACCAAGCGAAAAGGCATCAATGTATAGCTTCAAACAACATTCTAAAACTAGCATTTCTGTCTCTGGATAGAAACGGGGCAGAAAAGCAAAGATTAACACTATTAAAATAGGTGCAAAAATAAAATAAAATAAAATAGGTGCAATTTCACCAGTCAGAATGGCTGCTATCCAAAAGTCTACAAGCAATAAATGCTGGAGAGGGTGTGGAGAAAAGGGAACCCTCTTACACTGTTGGTGGGAATGCAAACTAGTACAGCCACTATGGAGAACAGTGTGGAGATTCCTTAAAAACCTGGAAATAGAACTGCCATATGACCCAGCAATCCCACTGCTGGGCATACATACCGAGAAAACCAGAATTGAAAGAGACACGTGTACCCCAATGTTCACTGCAGCACTGTTTATAATATCCAAGGCATGGAAGCAACCTAGATGTCCATCGGCAGATGAATGGATAAGAAAGCTGTGGTACAGATACACAATGGAGTATTACTCAGCCATTAAAAAGAATAATTTTAATCAGTTCTAATGAGGTGGATGAAACTGGAGCCTATTATACAGAGTGAAGTAAGCCAGAAAGAAAAACACCAATACAGTATACTAATGCATATATATGGAATTTAGAAAGATGGTAATGATAACCCTGTATGCGAGACAGCAAAAGAGACACAGATGTATAGAACAGTCTTTTGGACTCTATGGGAGAGGGAGAGGGTGGGATGATTTGGGAGAATGGCATTGAAACATATATAATATCATATAAGAAATGAATCGCCAGTCCAGGTTCGATGCAGGATACCGGATGCTCGGGGCTGGTGCACTGGGATGACCCAGAGGGATGGTATGGGGAGGGAGGTGGGAGGGGGGTTCAGGATGGGGAACACATGTACACCCGTGGCAGATTCATGTTGATAAATGACAAAACTAATACAATACTGTAAAGTAATTAGCCTCCAATTAAAATAAATATATATTAAAAAAATAATAAATAAAAAAAATAAAATAGGTGCAATTTGTACTGTTTTCATGTTTGACTAAAAACTGAGCAGTAAAAGAATATTTCAGGTGTCTACAGGATGACCTCCAGGTGTACCAGGTGTATTCTTAGCTTTTGTTAGAACTTACAGTATAACCAAAAAGAAACTGACCTGCCCATCAGAGAAAAATGGAACAACGTGAAGGCAACGGGGTCTATGCTGAGCAGGCCATGCAGGAGAGGCAGGCTCAGGACTGAATGTGATTCTGGAGAAGAGATTTTCCTGACAAAGGATATGCCTGCAGTGTTCAAACAGGCAGAGGGTTAGAAATAAGCAGTTTCTTTCATAGAGACATAAATCATCCTTTTTATGGTTATCAAGAATGGAGACAGGATGATAATACAGCTAGTTGTGCACTGGAGACCCGGGACTGTGGCCAGGCAAAGTGGTCCCTGAGGCCTGGGTCCAGCTCACCCTCAGAATGAAGACGCCATGCTGCCGTGGCCTCTTTGTAGGGCTCAGCCTGTGAGAATGTGTGTGTGCTCCTGACTCCCCAGGCAGCCGGGGAGGGCCTTGCGGGTAGGCAGGTCACTGCATTTGTAGGCAGAACTCCTCCCGTGCACTTTCAGCTCCCTACAAGGGAATCCCTTGGTGGCAGCTACGATCACCCCAAGCCGCTTTCTTGGCAGCCCTTCATCCTGAGGCAGCTGTGCACCTCCTGGGACAGGCACTTGGAATGACTTCCCAGGGTCTTCATCTCAAAGGAAGCATGCAGGATCTGAGAACAGCACACTCAGAAGTGATTCTCATCAGAAGCAGTCACCCCTATGCTTTCCCGTTCTTCTAAGTCAGGTTTTTCATTCGTCGGGTATGCTTGTCGATGGTTAAGGTTCTCCGGTCCACAGCTGCAGTGATGCCGTCCAGGGCCTCATCCTGTCTCTCCAGCTCTGTCTCGGTGTCTAACGCAAGACCTTTGAGCTTCCTCAGGATCTGCAAGAGAAGCACAAATGATAGGAGGGGCTGCCTTTTCTCATGCTCTCAAAAACAGATAATGTATCTTTCCATTATTTTCATAATAGTTCAGAAACTGTGTAAGTTGATGGGGATAACCAACACTCTGAGCAGAGAGCCTCCAGCTCTGACCCAGCTTTGGGTCTCAGCGCTGCCGTTTTCTGGCACTGACCTTCAGCGAGGTAGGGCTGTCGGGAGATGATGCATCTGCTGTCTGGCCCTGCTCCAGGCCATAAACAAGGAGACTGACCACACAGCCCCAGGAGGTATGTCCCTGAGGCACTGCTGCTTCTAACCCACGATTTTGACGCTGACCGCCTTGCTGAGAATGTTACCACATCCACATGGAATTCCTGCAACAGTAGTGGCAGGGGGCAGGACCGGGAATCTGGAGGCTACAACTCAGGTCTGAGCTCCAGCTCTCACCTGATCACTGATTCATTCGCCTTCCGCATCCAAGTGCCTAACTGCAGACTGAAGCTGGAAAACCAAAGTTTAAAAAGAAAGGCAAGCCCCCTTTTTGGTCTGTATGTTTGATATATTTCACACACAAATACAAAAGGCAGGACAAAACAGGAGAAGTAACCAGAGGTGATGAAGCAGGTACACAACACAGCCCCATGGGCCTACTCAGAAGTGCTGGGAGACAGCCCTGTAAGTGCAGGCCCTGGAGTCCTCTAGGGAGGCAAAGGAGGCACCAGTGAGGGCAGGCACACGGAGGACACACAGAGACGCCATGAGTGCGGTGACGCCGCACGGAAGGACGGCGTCCCAGACCAAGGGAGTTGCCCAGGCTGGACGGCAGCTCCTTGTCCCATTTCCAGGACTCATGTCATACTTCATACGGTTTTATAAACTAGTTGAGAGCAACACTGTATTACAACTCTATTTGAGACTAGTCGCACTGTGAAATGTACTTTAATTATATACCTACTGAACTGGGCTTTAAAAATTTAATGTCTTTGACAACAAGAAGAAATGATTTTGAGAGAAATCTTAATGACCAACTACTTGCAATAAATATCAATACTGTTCCTCTTTTAGAGAAAGGTTCAGGAAAGGAAGGAACTGCACAATCTGAATTAAGACGAGCCCTTGGTGCCCGGTTAACTCCCGATGGACCAGCCTGCCTATGGATCCATGCAAAGTCCTTTATCACAGGAGGGTGGGTCTGACGATGAGCAGCCCTGGTGAGCACCAGAGGAGGACCCCGAATGCAGTCCTACCGATGACATATCACACTCCAGACTGAGAGCCACTCCCCCCACAGGACCCGCCCAGAGACACGGGCAGGAAAGCTCTGGGTTCCAGAGGCAGCCTGGGATAATCCTGAGCAGTGCTACTGCCTGGGAAAGGAGGCCACACCTCAAGGAGAGTAAAGTGCACCCACGTGGTATCTCAGAAGGCATAGTAGTACCTGTGAGGTCAAACGAATCAAAAAGGAATGCCTGAGCACCTGGCCCACCACCCACTGCCTGGGAGAACTCCTCCGTCTGATTAACAAGAAACAGAATAGGCAGGGAGATGGTCAGGAGGAGAATAAGATCAACTCCTTCCCTAAGAACGGTGGGGCTCAAATGAGATCACAAATGTGAACAAGCTGTGAAAACTATAACGTGCTATGTAAGGTGCCGCCGCCAAGTCTTCGAACGCTCAGACTGAAGGAACCCAGCAACACACCCCTGCTTTTTGGAGGGTGACGTGGAGACGAGGCCCACTGAGGTCATCCGCAGTTATACGCAAGTCAGTGACAGAGGCAGGATCTACCCCATCTCTCTTCAAACAAAGCATCATCACAGGGATCTTCGTCATGAGAAAGAAGAGTGAATCCTGATCCAAGTTAGCAGTCTGAGACACTGCCTTTCTGCGCCCTCTGGGAGCTGGTGGAAACTCCACACGTTGAGTCACTTGAAAAGCTGGACAGAGCTCTGGAAAGTATCCTGTGGGGTCAGTCAGCTCTGGAGGGGACGGGCCGGATGACCTCATACAGGAGGTCTTTTCCATCCCTCATTTCTATGATCTCATATGGCTGAGGCCCAGACAGCATAATAAAAAAGTCACCACTCACCACTGTGTCAGGCAGGTCCTTCCATGCTGTTCTCTCTGGTCAGCTGTTCCTCCCTTATTACCTCCATTTTAGTGTGATAAAAAGGCCATTCTACCAGAAACTCGCACAAAAGGCCCCCTTTGTTAGACACCTGCATCCTATCTGACACCTTTGAGGAGGTCTCTCTCCTACGTTGAGTGATTGGGCCACACAGACCCTGCGACTCTCTTTGCAACCTCTACATTCTTGTCAATCACATCAAAACGTGGTCAAGTTTATTTTCAACTGAACTGTTTTTCAGGACTACCAGGTTCTAAACTGTAAACAATCACTGTCTGCACATGCACTGACGGCAGGAGATGGGCTTTCAGCAAGGGAGCCACGTGTTCCCTTCACTGCAGACAGTCAACTGTTTTGTTCTGTTCTGATATTAACAGTGCACACAGAAAACCAGGAAACAGAACTTAGAAGAGATGATAAAAGTCCTCCAAAACCCAAATCCAAATTAGTGCCTGTTAGACAAGCACTGCTGATAATATTGGTTTCTCATCCCAACATCCAAACAGTCTCAAAGGAAAGTAAAACTGGGGATTAGAGTGTGTGTGTATATATATATTTATATACACACATATATACATATATATATATGCGTGTGAGCTCAGCTGGGTCTGACTCTTTGCAGTCCTTTGGACTGTAGCCTGCCAGACTCCTCTGTCTATGGGATTTTTCAGGCAAGAACACTGGAGTGAGCAGCCATTCCTCCTCCAGGAGATCTTCCTGCCTGAGAGACTGAACCCGCTTTGCAGGCAGATTCTTTACTGCTGAGCCACTGGGGAAGCCGCACGGATATATGATCTATATGTATGTATGTGTATATATATATATATGGCTTTGTTTTCTGTGTTCTCATTCCCCAGTTATCTGAAATAAGAATAGAATTTAGGGGACGCCTGCCATATGCCCTAACTATTCTCTGTTAATTCTCAATCTAACTCTGTTTCACAGATGAAGCTGAGAAAGGTGGGTGACTTGCTTGAGTTCCTGGGGTCTAGCTCCTACTGCTACTGCTAAGTCACTTCAGTCATGTCCGACTCTGTACAACCCCACAGATGGCAGCCCACCAGGCTCCCCCGTCCCTGGGATTCTCCAGGCAAGAACACTGGAGTGGGGTGCCATTTCCTTCTCCAATGTGTGAAAGTGAAAAGGGAAACGGAAGTCGCTCAGTCGTGTCCTACTCTTAGCGACCCCATGGACTGCAGCCCACCAGGCTCCTCCGTCCATGGGATTTGCCAGGCAAGAGTGCTGGAGTGGGTACTGTGGCCCTTATAACCAGTGCACAGACAAGAGATGTCACGGCCATGCCGCAGAGACTGCATCACTGAGACACTGAAAGAAACTGCCTAAGACCCTTAGAAACGGCAACAGGGCTCTCGCCAGGGATAGGCGGTCAATTCACATATCTTAGCACCTGTGTCAGCTCTGAGAGCCCTGGGCGACTATGGAAAGATATCCAGTTAGGGAGAGCCATACTCAAAATTTCAAATTTTCTAATAAAAATTAAATAGTATAATTAATTTAATAATATATTTTATTTAGACCAAATAACCCAAAACATTATCATTTAAACATGTGAGTGGGTGCTCAGTTGCGTCCAACTCTGCAATCCCAAGGACTGGAGCCAACCAGACTTTACTGTCCATGGAATCTTCATGGCAAGAATACTGGAGTGGATTACCATCTCCTTCCCCAGGGGAGCTTCCCAACCCACAGATCGAACCCGTGTTCTTGGTGTCTCCTGCAATTGGCAGGTGGATTCTTTACCACTAGCGCCACCTGAGAAGCCCCCCATTTAAACATGAAGTCAATAAACATTAATAAGAGGTTTTATATGCATTCTTCTTTTATATGAAGTTTTCACAAGCTACTTGCGAGAACTTGAGCCCACTGCTTTTCAAGAGCTCAGGACCCACGCGTGGCCAGTGGCTGCTACAGGCGGCTCAGGCCCGTGTCACCAGGCAACAGCACTCTCACCAAGGACCACTTCGTGTGATGGATGCTGTGTGTCCTACACTTCTACCAGCCAGCTTTCTCTAGCGGATGAATCAACTGCCTTTTTCCCAAATTGAAACAGTAGCAAAAGCAAGAACACCTATATTCTTGATTCTCAGCTTAATAAACACAGTAGTAAAAGGCACATACAACTTATCTTGTGAACAGGAACAGCTGACATGCCTACAAAAGTTGAGCATTTTAACTGAGTATATGAGTCAAATAAAGGCTGGTTCCTGTTGAGTTTCATTTGGAAAAAGTTTCACTGAGATGGTCTTAAAAATAGCACTCGTTCTATGCAGCCTGTTGAGACCCTTGGTTGGTCTGCCAAAACTGCACTTGAAATTAATTAATACTGCAAAAACACAAGTGAGATCTTTAAAGCTACTAAGTCTGCAAAGAAAATTACTGAGTAAACCTTCAAACTACTAGGACCTCTGGAATATTGGTTCAGCGTCTTTTTCCTTTAAGAAAGGGACTGAAGTAATTAAATGGCATCGTGTGCATTCCATATAACATGGGGATGGAAAGAATGGAGAATATGAGGTCTGGCCAAACCGTGAACCAGTTGTTACTTCTGCGGCCCAGGATGACAAGCTGTCTAGTCATCAATGCATGATGCTGCCAGCCTCTGGAATATCAACGGGGCTCTCAGACGAACCTTCACTGGGCTCTGACTCAAAGACTAGGGTCAAAGTTGACTCTTCCCCCAAGTCTCTGCTCAACTAATAAATAAACCCAGCAGCCAGCCATCATCCAGCTACATCTGTACCTACACAGAAATTATGTGATTAATAGTACATTGAGTTTTAGGGAAAACTTTGATAAATTCCCAAGAAATAGATAGTGCGCATAAGTACAAGTTAAGACAAAATAACATGTATGCCACTATCTCTGGGAGCAGCATCTTGAGAAAACACCATAGAAATGCTCAATGCTCTTCAGCTCAGGGGTCACAGGCGCTCAGCAAAGCCAGAGCAGGAGGCTTGGTTCCCCACAGGCAGGATGCTGGCCTCACCCACGAGCCTCAGGAACCAGGAAGTGGGAGAGCCAAGATGACTCAGGCAGGAAGTGGGAGGCACCATGTGGTCCCCAGGACAGAGCAGAAGTTTCTGTCTTCTCTGGAAGAGGAAGACCTTCTGCTCGGCCACATGCTACGGTGACCTCCATCTCTGCAATGTCACAGACCTCAGAACGGCGGCACAGACACCATCTGGGTCGACAGAAGAGCAGATACAGAGATCCTTTAGCTTTCCAACCATTTTCACTTTGTTTATAAAAAAAGAAAATAAATTATGGAAAAATGGCTTACCCAGTAGAGGAAGCTCCCTTACCAAAACAGATGTATGCCTCACGCCAGCTATCAAGGTGTGAAGGCCTGGGAATCAGAGGCCCCAAGCTCTGCTGTAAGTAGGGCCTGGAACACGTAGGCTTGTGCTTTTTCACTGCATCAGGACATGGCCTTAAAGTTTCTATAAAGCCTATAATACGCTAGCTGTTGCCTCACTTATAGTCTGAAAAAAGAGAGTGTTTTGTTCTACCTCACAATAAAACTCCAGTATTTAGACTATTAGTATATTTAAGTACCTAAAATGAGTAGCAGAAGGAAACGGCAACCCACTCCGGTATTCTTGCCTGAGAACCCATACACAGAGCAGCCTGGTGGCCTACAGTCCATGGGAGTGAGGGGATGTCACAACAAAGAAGTTGGAAACGGCTTAGCGACTGAACAACAGACAAAGTCAGTTTAATGTTAACTAGACTGTCTGCCTTGATCTTGCTATTAGACTGACCCACTGAAAGACTGCATTTTCTTGCAGTAAGAAACTAGCAACCATTTAAGAATAGAGCTGGGATAAATCAAGCTGTCTGCAGTTCTACCATTTGGGACTATTAACATGCTGTAGAGAAGGCAAAGAGGGAAAAGTTGGCTCCCTCTCAACCAAAGCTCTGGAGGCTGTATAGAACATTCTAGGCTACAATCAGTCACATTCAGCACTCACAGGCCACCCCTGTGCCCCACTCTGTCCTCTCTGCGTTCCCTGAGGTCCTGAGGGAGACCTGTGATGCACAGGGGCAGGAAAGGGTTCTCTTTTAAGGAGCACCTCTCTTCACAACCCCTTCGCGGCACAGAGAGTTGGGCAGAAACCTGCCTTACGCACCAGGGCTGTGTCTGTACAACAAGACTTTGAGAGTGAGTCTTCAGGGATCTGTTAGCCCTCACGTGAAGTCTGCTGAATAGCACAGTTACAGACACCCGCAGTGGCCCACAGCAAAGATGGCCCCTTTAGCTCACGGCCTGGGCAAGGAAAGCACCTCCCAGGACTATAGAGAAGTCCTGGGAACCAAGCTGCTATCAGACTGTAAACAGAGCTTCCCATGATGAGAACCATGTTTTTAAGAGAGGAATGGAATCCCTACCTAGTGAAATGCTCAATAAACTGAAGGTTCATCTTACATTAGGAAGGAAATGCCTCAGTGGGGACTTCTCGGGATATGAATAAAGAGAAAATGCATTAATTTGGAAGTTCTTCAGAGCTGACTGGGTCACAAACATTTGGGGCCCCACTGGTAAATTGTTTAGAACAGAATTCTGCTCCATATAGTACCAGCCTCACCTTCATTTCACAGCAAACCTCAAGCAGGGCCCTGTTTTGTAAGCCGTGATGGCAGCACATTTTCTGGGCAAAGTGCAACCTGCCGAAGGCCACACGGCTCGCCTGGCAGAGGCACTTCCTGGCCACGAGAAGCTATGTCCCCAGCAAGTAGTCTCCAGCCCGGTGCTACAGATGGGGTGGCCCGAGCACGCTGCCCACGGCCGTGAAGCTTCCCCAACACTGTGTCCACGTATTCGTCCCATTTTACATTTGCATACTGCAGAAGACCAACTTTCCAGCCTGAACCAAAAACCACCTACTCCTAGTTAACTATTTTTTTAAAGTTAAAAAATACGCTGGTAATGGATGAGATATCCCGATAGAAAATCAATAAGAAAACAAAAAACTTGAACACCAACTGCACCCAACAGATGTACAAAGCATACTCCACTCGAATCAGTGGAACCCGCGGTCTCCTCCAGGGCACACAGAACATCCTCCAGGACAGACCACATGGCAGGCCTCAAAATAAGCCTCAACTTAAGACTGAAGTAATAGAAAGTACCTTCACAGTGGAATGAAACTAGAAATCTGGAAAAATTAAAAAAAAAAACTCACAAATATGTAGAAATACAACACTCTTTAACAACCAATGGGTCAAACAGGGAAATTAGTAAACTCTCTAAGACAAATGAAAACAAAATACTAAATACAAAATACTAAAATACAAATAAAATACAAAATACTAAAAGAGTAGCAAACTGAACCCAAGTAGAATTTATCTCAGAATGCAAGGGTGGTCCAGACTTAGAATACAATATTGTAAAGTAACTAACCTCTAATTAAAATAAATAAATTTATATTTAAAAATAAAATATTTTTTTTTAAAAAGAAAATCAATTCATGCAATATACCATATTGTTAGAACAAACAGAAAAAACATATATAATCAACTCAACTGATGCAGAAACAGCAATGACAAAACCCAACATCCTTTCCATGAAAAAAACCTTAGAAAAGCAGGTGTAAGACCAGAAACTATAAAACTCCTAGAGGAGAACATAGGCAAAACATTCTCCGACATAAATCACAGCAGGATCCTCTGTGACCCACCTCCCAGAATACTGGAAATAAAAGCTAAAATAAACAAATGGGACCTAATTAAAATTAAAAGCTTCTGCACAACAAAGGAAACTATAAGCAACGTGAAAAGACAGCCTTCGGAATGGGAGAAAATAATAGCAAATGAAGCAACTAACAAACAACTAATCTCAAAAATATACAAGCAACTCCTGCAGCTCAATTCCAGAAAAATAAACGATCCAATCAAAAAATGGGTCAAAGAACTAAATAGACATTTCTCCAAAGAAGACATACAGATGGCTAACAAACACATGAAAAGATGCTCAACATCACTCATTATCAGAGAAATGCAAATCAAAACCACAATGAGGTACCATTTCACGCCAGTCAGAATGGCTGCGATCCAAAAATCTACAAGCAATAAATGCTGGAGAGGGTGTGGAGAAAAGGGAACCCTCTTACTCTGTTGGTGGGAATGCAAACTAGTACAGCCACTATGGAGAATAGTGTGGAGATTCCTTAAAAACCTGGAAATACAACTGCCATACGACCCAGCAGTCCCACTGCTGGGCATACACCCTGAGGAAACCAGAATTGAAAGAGACACGTGTACCCCCCAATGTTCATTGCAGCACTGTTTGCAATACCCAGGACATGGAAGCAACCTAGATGTCCATCAGCAGACGAATGGATAAGAAAGCTGTGGTACGTATATACAACGGAATATTACTCAGCTATTAAAAAGAATACATTTGAATCAGTTCTAATGAGGTGGATGAAACTGGAGTCTATTATACAGAGTGAAGTAAGCCAGAAAGAAAAACACCAATACAGTATACTAACGCATATATATGGAATTTAGAAAGATGGTAACAATAACCCTATATGCAAGACAGCAAAAGAGACACAGATGTATAGAACAGTCTTCTGGACTCTGTGGGAGAGGGCGAGGGTAGGATGATTTGGGAGAATGGCATTGAAACATGTATAATATCATATAAGGAACAAATCGCCAGTCTAGGTTTGATGCAGGGTGCAGGATGCTCGGGGCTGGTGCACTGGGATGACCCAGAGGGATGGTGTGGGGCGGGAGGTGGGAGGGGGGTTCGGGATGGGGAACATGTGTACACCCGTGGCAGATTCATGTTGATGTGTGGCAAAACCAATACAATATTGTAAAGTAAAAAAAAATAATAAAAATAAATTTAAAAAAAAAATAAAAATAAAAACCTTAAAACACACACACAAAAAAAAAGGAAAGTGGGACTAAAAGAGAACTTCCTTCTATGATAAAAGAAACCCAACCTATCCTTCTGAAACTATTCCAAAAAACTGCAGAGGAAGAAACACTTCAAAAAGAAAAAAAAGAAGGAAAAACTTCCAAATTAGTTCTATGAGGCAGGCGGATTCTTTACCGCTAAGCCGCTGAGGAAACCTCCTGCCCTGCCACCACCTGTTGGTGGGGATGTGAACTGGTATAGCCATTATGGAGAACAGTCTGGAGGTTCCTTAAAAACGAAAAACAGAGATACTCTATGATCCGGGAACCCCACTCCTGAGCACATACCTGGAGAAGAATCAAAATTCTAAAAGATACAATTCTAAAATTGGTAGTTCTAGCTCTGTGCAAAATGCCATTGGTGATTTGACGAGGATGCACTGAACCTGTAGGTTATTTTGGAAAGCACAGTCATTTTGACAATATTGACCCCGCTAACCCAAGAACATGACGTTCTCTCTCCATCTGTTTGTGTGGCTTTGAGTTCTTTCAACGGGGCCTTACAGTTGTCTGCATACAGGTCTCCTGTCTCCTTAGGCAGGTTTATCGCTAGGTATTTTACTCTTTTTGTTGCAATGGTGTTGCAGGGTTGTTTAATTTCTCTTTCTGATTTTTCACTGTTAGTATATAGGAACACAAGGCATTTCTATGTGTTAATTTTATATCTTGTGATTTTACTAAATTCACTGATTAGCTCTAGTAATTTTCTGGTGGTATCTTTAGAGTTTTCTATGTGTAGTATAATGTCATCTGAAAACAGTAGAGTTTTACTTCTTCTTTGCCAATCTGGATTCCTTTCTTTTTTTTCTCTGACTGCCATAGCCAGGCCTTCTAAAATCATGTTGAATAACAGTGGCAAGAGTGGGCATCCATATGACCCAGCAATCCCACTACTGGGCATATACCCTGAGAAAACGGCAATTCAGAAAGACACGTGAACCCCAGTGTTCATTATAGCACTATTTACAATAGCCAGGGCATGGAAGCAACCTAGATGTCCACTGACAGATAAAGACCTTGTGGTAACACACTGCCATACTGAAAACAGAGATCCAACAAGGACCTTCTGTGCAGCACAGGGAACTCTGCTCCATGTGGTGTGGCAGCAGGGACAGGAGGGGGGTCTGGGGCAGAATGGATGCACACACATGTATGTCTGACTCCCTTCCCTGTTCACCTGAGACTGTCCCAACACTGTTAACTGGCTATGCCCCAATACGAAATAAAGTTTTTTAAGTTGTACATATATGTAATAGAATATTACAGCTCGTTAATATTAATAATTAATATTAATATTACAGCTCATTGATATTACAGAACGTTAATACCTCAGCTATTAAAAGGAATGAATTTGAGTCAGCTGAATTGAGGTGGATGAACTTAGAGCCTGTTCTGCAAAGTGAAGTAAGTCAGAAAAACCCAACTATTGTATATTAACACATATATATGGAATCTAGGAAAATGGTACCGATGAGCCTATCTACAGGGCAAGAATAGACATGCAGATGACGAGAACAGATGTGTGCAGAGAGCAGGGGAAGGAGAGAGTTGGATGAATTGAGAGTAGCAGTAAATATATACATTGCCATGCACAAAGCAGATTGCTAGTAGGAAGCTGCTGCAGAGCACAGGGAGCTCAGTCCAGTGTGCTGTGACTGCCTGGAAGGATGGGGGCTTGGGCAGGGTGGCAGGAGTGGGGCTCAAGAGG
Organism: Oryx dammah; assembly: GCF_014754425.2. Lineage (NCBI taxonomy): Eukaryota > Metazoa > Chordata > Mammalia > Artiodactyla > Bovidae > Oryx > Oryx dammah. Next base: position 104,137,803 of record NW_024070189.1, on the reverse strand, counting down.
AAGGGGACACATGTATGCTCATGCCTGATTCAAGTGGGTGCATGGCACAAACCAATACAACATTGTAAAGCAATAATCCTCCAATTAAACATAAATAAAAGACACATGTACCCCAAATTCACTGCAGCACTATTTAAAACAGCCAGGACACAGAAGCAACCGAAACGTCCATTGACAGAGAACTGAATAAAGAAGATGAGGGACACATACGTATACACACACACACGCACGCACGCACGCACACACACACACACTGGAATATTACTCAGCCATTTAAAAGAATGAAATAATGCCACTTGCAGCAGCATGAATGAACCTGGAGATTATTATACTAAGTAAAGTCAGAAAAGGAAAGACAAATGTCTCTCTGACATTTCATATGATATTGTTCATATGTGGTGGTCGGTGTTCAGTCACTCAGTCATGTCTGACTCTTTGCGACCCCATGAACTGCAGCATTCCAGGCTTCCCTGTCCTTTACCATCGCCTTGCTGCTGCTGCTGCCAAGTCACTTCAGTCGTGTCCGACTCTGTGCAACCCCATAGACGGCAGCCCCCAGGCTCGCCCATTCCTGGAATTCTCCAGGCAAGAACACTGGAGTGGGTTGCCATTACCTTCTTCAATGCATGAAAGTGAAAAGTAAAAGTGAAGTCGCTCAGTCATGTCCCACTAGTAGCGACCCCATGGACTGCTGCCCACCAGGCCCCTCCGTCCATGGGATTTTCCAGGCAGGAGTACTGGAGTGGGTTAAGCTTGCTCAAACTCATGTCCACCGAGCCAGTGATGCCATCCAACCATCTCATCCTCTGTCGTCCCGTTCTCCTCCTGCTCTCAATCTTTCCCAGCATCAGGGTTTCTCTAATAAGTCAGCTTTTTGCATCAGGTGGCCAAAGTATTGGAGTTTCAGCTTCAGCATCAGTCCTTCTAATGAATATTCAGGATTGATTTCCTTTATGATTGACTAGCTTGATCTCCTTGCAGTCCAAGGGACTCTCAAGAGTCTTCCCCAACACCACAGTTCAAAAGCATCAATTCTTCAGCACTTAACCTTCTTTATGGTCCAACTCTCATATTCATACATTACTGGAAAACCCACAGCTTTGACTATACAGACCTTTGTTGGCAAAATAATGCCTCTGCTTTTTAATATGCTGTCTAGGTTTGTCATAGCTTTTCTTCCAAGGAGCAAGTGTCTTTTAATTTCATGGCTGCAGTCACCATCTGCAGTGATTTTGAAGCCCAAGAAAATAAAGTCTGTCACTGTTTCCCCTGTTTGCCATGATGTGATGGGACCAGATGCCATGATCTTCATTTTCTGAATGTTGAGTTTTAGGCCAGCCTTTTCACTCTCCTCTTTCACTCTCATCAAGAGGTTCTTTAGTTCTTCTTCGCTTTCTGCCATAAGGGTGGTGTCATCTGCATATCTGAGGTTATTGATATTTCTCCTGGCAATCTTGATTCCAGATTGTGCTTTATCCAGCCCGGCATTTCTCATGACGCACTCTGCATAGAAGTTAAATAAGCAGGGTGACAACATACAGCCTTGACATATTCATTTCCCTGTTTTGAACCAGTCTGTTGTTCCATGCCCAGTTCCAACTGCTGCTTCTTGAACTGCATACAGGTTTTGCAGGAAAGGTGGTTTGGTATTCCCATCTCTTTAAGAATTTTCCATGTGGAAAATTCTATGTAGAACCCCCCTCAAAAAATGATACAAATGAACTTATAAACAAAGTAGAAATAAGCACACAGACTTAGACAATGAACGTGTGGTTACCAGGGGAAAAGCCGGGGGTGGGGGGGTGGGGGAGGCGGGGAGATGCATTGGAAGTTTGGAACTGACATGTACACACTACTATACTTAAAACTAGATAATCAACAAGGACCTACTATATAGCACAGGGAACTCTGCTAAGTATTCTGCAACAATGTGAATAGGTAGTGAATTTGAAAAAGAACAGATACATGTGTAACAATCACTTTGCCACACACTTAAGACAAACAACACTGTTAACTATGCTTCAGTATGAAATGAAAAGTTTTGAAAATAGTAGATATGACATGAAGGCATGACAGATGGAAATCACAATGAAATACAAATGGAGCGCAAGACAGGAGAGAAACGAATCATTGAGATCATACGTAATGATTAGAAACAGAAGTGCCTGTAAGCAAGTAAAAACTTGGGAACATTGTTTAAAAAGGCACTTATGAAAAATTCATCTAATAGGAAACTCAGTAGGGAAGGACTGAAAGCTTCTGCAAATTAGGAGACAAGAATGCCTACTTTCACCACAGCTACACAGTACTGCTATGTACTGGAAGTCCTAGCCAGAGCAAGTAGGCAAGAAAAAGAAATAGAAGGCATCCAAACTGAAAAGGAAGAAGTAAAACTATCTCTATTTTTACATGTAACTAGCAACCTCTGCTAGCGCTCCTCTGTGTGAGACTCTTTGTGAGCCCATGGACTGTAGCCCGCTAGTATCCTCTGTCCATGGAACTTTACAGGCAAGAATACTGGAGTGGGTTGCCATTTTCTACTCCAGGGGATATTCACAACCCACATTTCTTGCATGTCTTGCCTTGACAGGCAGATTCTTTACCACTGTGAAGCCCCATTTTCATATGACATGATCCTGTACATAGACTATCTCAAAGAATGCACAAGAAAGCTAGAGCTAATTAAAAAGTTTAGCAAAGTTACAGGGTCAACACACAAAAATCAGTTGTGTTTCTATAGAGCAGCAATGAAGAATCTGAAAAAGAAATTAAGAAAATAACCCCGACAAGGAAATAACGTGGCAGCTAATTAAAAAGCTAAACATAAAATTATCCTACAACCAAGCGATTCTACTCTAAAGTATATGTACAGAAGAATGAAAGCAGAGACTCAGATACTTGTGCATGAAGGAGCATGGCAGCAGTGGTCGAAGGCTGGAGATAATCCAAGTGTCCGTCAGCGATGAATAGATAACACAAAGCATGTTTTATCCACACAACAGAAGATTATTCACCTATAAAAAGGAAAGAAGTACTGATTCATGCTACAAGACGGATCAGCCTTGAAAACATTAAGCTAAGTGAAAAAGCCCGAAACTAAAGGATTAAGTCCTTACAGGAGGTTCCTGTGCTTGCGCCCAGGGGCTCAGTCATGTCTGACTCTGCCACCCCATGGACTGTGGCCTGTCAGGCTCCTCTGTCATGGGACTTCCCAGGCAAGAATATGGAGTGGGTTGCCATTTCCTACTCCAGGGGATCTTCCTAACCCAAGGCTCGAACCCGCATCTCCTGCACTGGCAAGTGGACTCTTTACCACTGCACCACTTGGAAAGCCCATTGGAGGGTCCTAGAATAGGCAAATTCACAGAGACAGAGAGAAGATTAGACATTACCAGGAACTGGAGAGAGGTGAAATGTGGAGTTACTGTTTCACTATAACAGATTCTGTTGGGGGTGATAGAGAGCTCTGGAAATAAAACCATCAGTGGTGATGGTTGTGAAACATTTTTGAATGTAATTAATACTATTTATATAGTTGAAATAGAGAAAAAAAAATTTTTTAATAGTTAAAATGACAAGATTTTATTCTACATATTCTACCACAATAAAAAACATGGTTATAATATACATAACCTTCCACAGGCAGGTACTCAATCACAGTATAATCAAACACTTGATTATAAGACTTGAGGTTCATTCAAAAGCTGACCAAGAACACAGGAAAATGTTTTGAAGGGTGAACAAGTCATCCTCCAAAATGAAATGCCTGACCATCTGTTTCTTGCCCCTTGGCGTTCTATTTTCTGCACCACCAAGCAGCTGCTCTAGAATTTGTTCCCTGAGATGCTGGTACATTCTGGAATCACAAAATCTTAGGGTTCCTTATCTGCAGCTTCTTCCCTATCCACAGTTCCCAGGGGTAATACAAAGTATAGACTACAGCCCCAAGATTCATCTGCATGGGTATCTGGACCCGAAGGACAGGGGCCTCCCCCATGCAGCTCAGGTTCACACCACAGCCTCTATGTGGAGGAGGTCCAGTGTGCCCACATAGCTTTCTCTGTCAACTGCAGAGGATACACCACCACGCACTTGGACTGGCCCTCTCATTATGAACAGTCACTGTCGCAGACAACAAGGGCCTCTGCTAGAACAGTGACCATACCCAACATGATGGGCATTCTGAAGGCTGCTACGGAGAAGAGCTGGTTGTCCCAGGCAATTACAGAGGCCACCAGTGGGAGGCACATGAAACCACAGCAAGCAGGGCTGGGCTAGGCAGTGGGGGCACCACATGTCTGTCTGTCTGTCAAAGCAGTGCTCATGGTTACCAGTGACCCAGCTAACCAACAGAGCAGACAGGAAAACCAGAAATGAGTAAGTAAGGCATGGCATTTTCCTGTAACTCAGCTTTCATTTCACTGTGGCAGATTCTGCATTAGATGGTAGGTACTGGAACACACTGCAAGTCAATGCCTTTGCTTTTCAGAAGTGGAGACTGGGGCCAGGGGAGCGAAGCAGCCTTCCCAGGACTAGAGACAACAGGCAGGGCTGGGGCCAGCACCAGGATGCCAGGTTCCTACGCCAGGGCTCATCCTAGGCCACATGACCTTCCACTGAAATGTCCCCTGTATGTGGACAACAAAAGCTACTCAGTACCTCTTCCTCTTCTAATGGTTTAACATTTAGAAATGACATGGGATATGATGTCAGAAACATTTATCAGTAATTCACAATTAGAGTAACATATATTTAAATAAACGGCCTACTTCGTTTCTAATATTCAGATTGGTATCAAAACCATAAATAAAAATACTAACCTTCTAACTGTGCCTCGTAATTAACAAATGAAATGAACTGTCTGAAAAATATTCAGAAGGAAGCAGAGGACAATAACAAGAGAACCTGAGGAGAATGAGTAAAAACCTGAAATCATCTCATCTCTCCTTATTTAAAAATCTTCAGTGATTCCAAGCTACTTATAGGACAAAATCCAGACTCCTTTGAGTGGACATGTCCAGCTCCCTGTCCCCACTCCAACAAAGGTGATGGCACGCCCTCCCAGTACTGGTCAGTGGTCCTATAGCTGGTGGAATGTATTACCACTGCCTTTCTACTTTTGAAGGCCTACCAGTTTAGCCACTCCCACCTTCATCCTAAGAAGTATCAGTTCTAGAATGTGCATTTCTGAGGGGTGGTTTAGCCTACTGCCACAGCTGAGGAGAAGCATCATGGATTACCACCCCTCACTCATTATCTCATGACTCTGTCCTGACAATTATTCAAGGAAACCCAGATGTGTTGTCTTCTCCAAACAAACAAGTAAATACACTGAAGCCAGGGCTATACAATCCCACTAATTCAGACATTTGTTTTAGGCTAAACATCAGTTATGCAAGAAATGAAAGACTCTTTTTCTTCCTCACTAGGAAAGGAGACATGAATTGGGACAAATTGAAATAACTGGGGGAAAAGTACAAGGAAAAAGACCAGAACGGTGGAGTTACTGAAGACGAAACGCATTTTGTAATTTCTACAAAAAAGAAAGAAAAAAGGAAAAGAAAATAAGATTATCTTGTAATAAACCATAATGGAAAACAATGTGAAAAAGAATATAAATAGACACACACACAACATATAGAAAGAGAGAGAGAAAAGGACATTAATTTCTTAAGATAGTTAGCAAGGAGAGAGCCACAGCATCCTTTCTGGCCTTGAATTATTTCAGGAACGATCTAGTGAATTACCAGTGCAGATACATGTGGAACTTGGCTCGGCTCATCAACGCAGAGACAAAAGGCCTGGCCCTCAGTCATCTCCCCAGCACAGGCATCCACAGGACTGCCTTTTCAATAAACTCTTCTCCTCATGCCAGCTGACGAGCTAAGTTTTCCAGTAAACCAACTTTCTGACTGAAGTGAATGAATCACCTCCATTTTTAATTTTTGTGTTTTGCACTTATTGTTTATAAAGATACCACATACAGTAGGCAAGCTAAATGCCCAAGTGTAATCAAACAGAAAGTTCAAAACTATGCCCTAAACTCTTGCCATGAACCCACACTGTGTGCAGCCCTTTTTCCTGGAAATGATGACGCGCCCAGGGCGAGTCTTCCTTCACCGCTGTTCCGCGGCTGGGGACGCTGAAGAACCCAATGAACCGGAAGGCCAGAGCCAGGCCAGCTTTCCACCCTGATCCCTTCTCTGGTGAAAGACGGAGGAAGGGTGAAAAAATAGCAAGCACAAGACACGGAAGTGGAGATTAAGAAGTTATGAAGAAACTTTATACAACAGTGCAATGTCTGAGGACAGAACCGTGCCGTTTTTGTCTTATCACTTCCAAACGCTGTATCAAATACACGGGAGCCACGGAGTTAGTAACGAAAGAGCACGAGTTCTGAGGCAGGAAAGGTTAGCACATCAGACATTGGAAATGATTCACGGGATTCTGCCAAACCCCTCGGAGGGACTCTGGTTCCTCTCCCGGCCTCCTCCACCACGTGCCCTCCCACAGCGGATGGTGGACAGCCACAGCTACGCAGCAGATGGGGCCCAATTGTAGCCCACATGCCTGCTGCAGAGGCCCAGCACAGAGGGAGCTGGCACACTGTGCTGAGCACGCTGCTCCCTTAGGAAATCACGGCGCGTCTTCTCTCTAGCACCCCGACTGCACTTTAAGTCACCAAAATCCATTTTCACGTAATGACTTTAATAGCATCTGCAGCAGAAACCACAGATGAATGGAGGGAGATTTTCTTGCATTTTCATTTTCCCTAGAAATTTAACTCATTCCTACCTATGCCCGAGCTTCAGCTACACAGCTCAAAATTCTTCTCTAAATATGAAACATGTGTTTTACCTCAAAAAGACAACCTCGTATGAAACTACGTTCTCCCTGCAGGGAAGGAGAATGAGACTGCTAACCAGCACAAAGTCCCGCCCCTCCTGTGGGTAGATCCTGCCAGCCCAACCGCTCAGGGAGCACCACGTCCTCTGCCCCAAAGCCAGCATCCTGATTCATGACCACGGCATCTGCTGTTCCCAGCACGGACGCCACAGGGCCCACGGAGACTTGCTGATGACAGTCAGGACCAACCACACAGACACCGGCTTTCATGGGGAAGAATGGCGACCTCACTTGTTACTGAGGGATCTTCTTCTACTCTTAGCTGTTGGTGCCTCCATCTCGGTCTCTCCCATTCTATCCGTCTAGCTTTTGGGGGAAGGGCACACTGGACATCACAGCAGAGAGTGTTTATCTGAATTTGGAAGGGCCCTCTCAAACTACATGGCCACCAGTAGAATTAACAGATAAGGCTGTTACATTTCCCATGAAAAAGCCATGTTCTTGCTCCAGTCTCAGCCCAACGGTGGGACACAGGAGAACTCATCTCAGCCACAGACATCTTCGTTGGAGAGTGAGAGAAGGCACCCAGATCCTACCAGTCTGAGGCCTATATGTACTCTCATTCACTTTCACAAAAACAGGTTAAGTTTGCCTTCACAGTAAAAAGCTTTCTCAAGCCCCAAGACAGACAAGATCTGCAGTGTTCTGGAGTCAATAAGCCTATCCAAAGAAGGGATTAGTAAGCTGCAAAATTTGCTAGTTGCAGCTAGAAAGCGCATGTCTAACGTGTCATTACTAAAAGCGATTCAGTTAGATCAGAAGGAATAAGTGACAAATGACATATGTTTAAAATACCCCATAGTAAAAGATGAACACTTTTTTCCCCCAAAAGGAAAAAGCTGAACTTGAAGCAGTCTATGCCTATGTAGACACACAGAATAAAATTATCTAAAAACAGGTTTAAAAGGCATACAAGGCTTTGATGACATTTGTGGGGTGCCATCAGCAAAACAGTCTCTCCAAAACGGAGCCTGGATCTGATGGGGCCTCTAGAGCTACAAACTGACCTACAGGAGCGCCAAGGCAGAGTACACAGCTCACCACCTGCTGGGAGGTAGGGAGACCAAGGAAGCAATATCTTGCAAGGTGCAAAATTTTGACAGAGAAACAATTCAGCTTTTTTCATCAAATAAAGCACAAAAGAAGAAGAGATGACCGAGGAAAGTTGTGAATTAAAGGCACTTCACTAAATGCAATACAGGGGCCTTACGAGGATTCCAATTGGAACAAACATGTGACCCATTTTTCTAAACGAGGGAACTAAGGGAAACCTGAGCACTGGCTTGATGTCTGATGACACCAAGGAATCTACCTTTTACTTTTTTAAGGTGAGTATGGTACTGTGCTGATTTTTTATTTTTTTATTTTTATTTTTACTTTATTTTGCTTTACATTTGAATCAGTTCTAATGAGGTGGATGAACCTGGAGCCTATTATACAGAGTGAAGTAAGCCAGAAAGGAAAACACCAATACAATATACTAACACATATATATGTGCTGATTTTTTAAAACGGTTCTTTTAAAGCTACTGAAATATTTATGAATGAAATGACACAATGTCTAGGTATCTGCTACATAATTATTTAAAAAGGAGGAAGAAAAGGCCCCTGTGTTGTCCAGCATTAACACAGGAAGGTAAATAGAAAGTATTTCTATCAAATATTGTTTAAATTTCAATTTCCAGGACAAACAGTGGCAAGCCTTCTCAAGAACCAGTGTTCAACACTTGAGGGCAAGTGCTTTCAACTATACATGCCCAGGTAGTGCATACACAGATGGCATACACACGGGTGCTGCATATGTGTGCACACACCATACATGCATACATGTACATGTACAGAGCACACGTGTGCGCACACACACATACAAGAAGCAAGACTACTATGTGTGCACGGGAATGCTAAGTGTATCTGCACGCCACAAAATGAAAGGAATCAGAATGGGCAATGCCTTTATTCTCCTTTTTCGAGCCACAAGGAGCTGAGCAAGTCACATGGATGTCCAACATTTCTGTGTAGGTGAGAGGCAAGCATACATCAGTGGAAAGTTGTTTTTAGGCAAGAAAGAGAAGTTGCCTGCAGGGGAGGATATAACACTATGAATGCATGTTACCTGTCCCAGCTCCTGGGTGTCTTCCTCAGAAATTACTGGCTCACTTGTCTGTAGCTGGAATGGCCTCCCTTCCTGGCTCCCTGAGGAGGATTCACAGTGCATGGCTTGGTCCATCAGTCCAGATGCTGAAATGTAAAGTCAAACACAGTGGCATCTTCCAGAAGGTGTGAACGACACAAGCACATTCAGAACTTTAGAAAAAGTGGTGTTTAAGACCGTCAGAGCTCTTTAGGTTGACAGTGTTTTCACAGTCATCTATGGGTGCAGAGCCTCTGTGCTTGCCAGAGCAGTAAGTGTGGTGAACTCACCTGGCTGAGCCTCTGCTTAGCTGACTGAATGTGGGACCTGCCTGAGCCTTGTCTTCTATCCCAACCCAGGGCTGCCTCCTTACCCAACACTGATTGGAGTGTACAACACAGTAAATACTCGGGATCTTGTTCTATAACTGACTTTGAGAAGAAAGATCTTTTACCCAAGAGTATATATTATTTAGTCACTAAGTTGTGTCCAGCTCTTTTGTGACCCCATGGACTGTGTAGCCCACCAGGCTCCTCTGTCCATGGGATTTCCCAGGCAAGAACACTGGAGTGGGTTGCCATTTTCTTCTCCAGTTTATTAGGGTGCTGGAAAGATGCAAGCACATTGGTCTGAGAACCAGCATCTAGATTCCAGGACCAACTCCTTTGAGCAGCTTGCTCTGCTTCAGCAGAATGGGAGGGCAGAGATGGGACACCCTCACTTCCTTCCAAGGACCGTCAGGGCAGTAAGCAGCGCTGCCTTCTGGCAGAATGGCCTAGAGCAGCTGATCAGTGCATTGTTAGGAAAGGAAATTCATCTTGGGGTCCAGTTCTTGCCGGGCCTGAAGAGTAGGAATACAGCTGGTAACTCTAGGGTATGCTAACTGCACAAGTCCCTGCTCAGGGGAAAGAACAGCCACCTCCAACAGGTACACAAGTATCCCCTTATTCTTATTTCTTAAAAAATTCTTACACACTAACACTCCCTGAAATTCCCTAACTGAGCGGAGAAGACATGAGGATGAGAGCGTATTTACTAGAGTCTCAGTCAGATAGAGTGAGCTCAGGAACCAGCTGATGCAAAGCAAAACCTGCATGGAGGCAAGGGCAGGGTCTCCACACTGCAGACCTGAGCATTCCCCTGGGAAGGAGACCCTATGAGAGACTGCTTGCCTTTAAACTGTGCACACCTGTGAGAAGTGCAACCTACACAGAACTGCTACACCGTCACATATACCTTGGGAGTCACAACACAAAAACCTCAGTACATACCATGCACTCAGGTTGCTTTACTAGTCTTTATATAAAAGCTGCTTGCAACCAACCAAACTGATTTCACAACCCGTGTTCTACAACCTCCAAAGTGCCAGTACTTCATCATCCTAAGTGAAGTGAAGTGGCTCAGTCGTGTCCGACTCTTTGCGACTCCACGGACTGTAGCCTACCAGGCTTCTCCGTTCATGGGATTCTGCAGGCAAGAATACTGGAGTGGGTTAACATTTCCTTCTCCAGGGGATCTTCCTGACCCAGGGATTGAACCCAGGTCTCCTGCACTGGAGGCAGACGCTTTAGCCTCTGAGCCATCATCCTAAGGGCTTATTAAATAGAGAACTTTCCACAGCATACAACTCACTGTTGGTTGGTCTTACAAGACATAAATGTCACTAAGATGGTACCTAATAAAAAGCACTTTTCTAACATATTAGCAACAGAACACCATCAGAGCTAAACTGGACAACAGAGGATGTGTTCTACTAACTATTATCAGCCTAAAGGAAAAGCTAACTAATGCACATGACCTTAAAATGTTATCAGCGGTAACATGACGGCCAAGCGCACTTCATGTGTCTATGTAATAGTGGTTCTCTGGCCTAATAGGTGAAAGTGAATTCCTCGGCCAGCCTACACCCTTCTCCCTAGTCTGCTCCCTGACCCCGCACACTCCTGTTCCTGCCCCCCTGGCCTGACCCAGCATACTGGCCCTGCCCACCATGCACCCCACTGCACGTGCCATGCAGACAGACGTCCCCTAGCCCGAGTCTGGAGACATGTTCTCCACTCAGCCCTTTCATTCATTACAGCAATCTCCCGTCATCTGTCCTGGGGTCACTCAGTTTACACAGTGACAGTGACTCGCTTGGTGCTGCACTGCTCTTTGTCTTTTTCGGCATCTGCTGGAACTGGGCTCCCCCCAGTTGGGTTCTCCGGGAGCAAGGCCCACGTCTGATTCACACTCGTGCACTTGAGCCCAGCGCTGTGCTCCTTCAACGTCACCCTGGTTCCCATGCCAGCAGGTACAGCTGCATGACAGGCAGAAGCATACTACTTTTAAATTTTTAACAAGTGGGATTGAAAACCAGAAAATCACAATTGAGGACTTTTCTTCCTGGAATATGCTAATCAGAGATGTTTCTCACAATGAGCTGTGGCATCACCAGGGTCCCGCCTAGGACAAAACTCAGCCACCCTCAGAACTGTGTGCTGAGACCTGGGTTGCTGACTCAGTTACTCTAATGCTTTGAAATATCTTCTGAAAAAAATTAATTTGATGCAGTATAGGATGGTTTTTATCTCAGAAGTCAACAGCATTAATAGTTAAACAAAATAAGCACAAACTGTTCAAGCTACGTGAGAATTTACAAATGATCCCACTTTCTAAGGACAAGGAGGCATCAGGGGGAGCCCTGAGCAGGGACCGGACCGGCAGGGGCAGCACCAGACACAAAAGCACCCTTGTGCATTAGACACAAACTGGTCGCCTCAACGCAAGTTCAGAGCAAAGACCACCAGGGCCTGCCCTGCGAGCAGAAAAACTGCTTCAGGTCTAGTTACAAGCAAATCCTTCTCTCTGTCCTTGGGCCCCAAATGCCCCACTGATGACACAGGAGAATGCCTACTCTATCCAGCAGCTTATATAACTGGAGTGGGAAGCCCTTTCAGAAAAAAAACACAAAATGCCCCATGTCCTCAATGTAACAGGAGGTATAAGAGAGAGAAAGCTGAAATGGAGAGAGATAGTAGTCTCAACTAATTACAATTTTAAAAAAACTTACTTTCAAATTTACAAAATTATATTGCACACAGCTTAGACCTGTGGGTCCTTGGAAGCGATCAAGGGGCTGAGGGTCAAGCAGCTCTCTGAGGGCCTGTCAACAGTCAGGAGTCATCGTGCCCTAGTAACTGCACAGGGCCTGTGTGAAGTCAGCGCGGTGCTCGGGTCCTAGTGGCCACGTGGGGGTCTGTCGGCAGTTAGCCTGACGGCCATGGCCCAGAAGCCCCGTGGAGCCCTGCTGGCAGTAGGCACGGTGCTGTGTCCCAGGGTCAGAACCTCACTGTTTCAAAAGACGTTCCTACATTAATGGCCCTGTGCAGAGACTTCAATGCCCCAGAAGCTTACTTACCATTTTACAGAGATGCATGTGCTAAGCAAGATTTCTACAGGGTCAGTGAATGGGAAACCAGTCTTCTTAAATTAGATGGTCAGAGAAGGCCCCTCTCAGAAGGCAACAGTTAGCAAACAGTAAAAACAAAACTCAGGACCAAAAAACTCCTTAAGAATGCCATGCACGGACCTTGCTCTTATGATAAGAGCTCTGTGGTCTTCCTCCCCAAACCCATCACCCCAGTGGGTCATGAGACAACATGAGACAAGGCCCAGCTTGGGAAAAGGCTACAAACCTGACCACTGTCAAGATCATCAAACAAGGGGAGTCTGAGAATCCATAATAGTCAAAGATGAGTCCAAGATGAGACTCCAAAATATCATGTGGGATCCTGGATAGGATTCTGGAACAGTAAAACTTAAGGAAATCTGGATAAAACAGGGAATTTAGTGAGTAAAGATGTATCAATACAGACAGGTTCACAGTTGTGACAATGAACAGTACTAACGTAAGATGACAAGAACAGGGGGAGCTGGGTGTAGGAGACGCGGGTACTCTGTGCTATCCTCACAACTCTTCTCAAGTCTGAAACTATTCTAAAATTTAAAAGATTACTTTAAAGATACTGCACAGGCAAACAGCAATTTGCAACTCCTCTTTCCTAAGGTGGAATCTTCCCACCTGCATCATTTCCAGCCCTTGAAGCCCGGGAGACTCTCCTCCTCCCCCAGTCCCAGCCTGGCCACCTAGGCTTTCAATCTGTCTACAGTATGCATTACAACAAAGGTCTCTGGAAAGTTCTTCTGGACTCTGGTTCTTAACAAGCACTGGTCCACTGTTACTAGATCGCCACCTTCTGGCCACACACTGTACTAAAATAGCTCACTGAGGAGAGAGAGAGACGTTCCTGAGATGTCAAAGTCATGGTTTCTATCTCCACTGTTTCTGCTGTTTCCCATACAGAACAGTAAAAACAGAGGTGCTGACAGATGCAACACCAAGAAGGGTAACAGTGAGAAGGAAGTTCTCATCCTGGGCTCGACAGGACCACTGTGAAGTTCCAAGCAAATGAGATATCGCTTGCTCACTGAACTCCGCATGCTGGCTTCTTCCAAACGTAACTCATCACCTGTCTTCCTCCAAATCCACAGCTGTAAGGTACACCTGCCTTGCTTGGCAAGGCAGCTTCACAAGGGGAGGATGGCACTTCACGCTCAGTCCAGACTCAGACACACTGTAGGGATCCCACTCAGAAGCTAAAGTTAGCACTGAAATGAAAACCAATCTGTCACGGTGGATGTGGCTCAGCTCATTCCATATATATACAATCCATTCCTGGGATGGGTGAGGCCATAGTCCCCAGTTAGTCAATCCAACCCGAGTCGAGCTGTTGCTTGGAAGGTGTTTATAGATGTGGGGAAAGCTCTCAGTCAGTTAACTTTAGGGGAGGGGGTCTATCCTAGACAATCTGGTGGGCCTGGTTCAATCAGCTGAAAAACCTTAAAGGTATAATATCTGCAGCTTCCTTGAGAAGAAAGACATTCAGTCTCTGCTCGCAGCCTCAGTTTGTGAGCAAGAGGCCCATTTTCCCTTTCCAGATGGGCGGCCCTGCAAAATCTACAGTCGCTTAGCTTCCTGCAGTCCGATCACAGCTGCAGAGTCCCTGGCGCTCACTCCCTGCTGCTCTCTAGCCCCATCTGCCACCTGTATGCTTAAGAGCCAGAGCTTATCATCCCATCTTCCTCGGGATCTGCCCTCCGTGACAGCAAGGCCCAGCAAGCTTGCCCTCTTCTCACTTGCACAATATGACGTCGTGCCACACAAGACACACTCCCACCTGCCATCTCCTTTGTAACATTCTGTGCCACGTTCTCTCTCTGAAACCACCATGCCTAACAATGAATCGAATGTGGTAGAGCTCCATGACAAGAAGGATGGTTTTCAGGAGTACAGGTACCTGGCATCAAACCTGGTACAGATGGATTCTTCAACAGCACTGTTAAAACCAGTAGCCCACAGTGCTCTGCATCTGGGCCCACCAGCCAGGCCCTCCTTCCTCCTCTCACTGCTGAGGCTCCCCAGAGGAAAACAGCAGGGATGAGGACTCAAAGACTTGGGTTATCAGAGGAGCTAACCAGACTGAGCTTGCAGACGGCCTTTCCTGAAGGGTCCTTCTGCTCAGGATCTGATGTTGGCTGGTACAATCTACCCTTTTTAGGCCCTTTTATGTAAACAGATTACATACTGAAATCAATCACTTAAGAGGAAAAGGAAATGAAAGGAACTGGAATAGTAACAAACATACCTCTTATAAGCAAACTCTAACAACTGAAGTTAATAAGAAAAGATTATTACTTATTAGAAAAATCACTATAATAAGGAAGTAATGTCACCTATAATGTTAGTATTAGAAAATAGAAGAATATTTTATGACTTTGGGATTTCTTAAGCAGTGCTCAAAAATAAACTTAAGGGGAAAAGTGGTGGATCTGACCACAGCAAAATTAGAGGTTTCTGTAATGGAGGCTGACAGTCTGGGAGATGTATTTGTCACTTCTAAATCAACGAGGGATGACTATCTAGAATGAATAATGAACCCCTATAATTATATCAGAGAGAAAAAAAACCCTAGTAGAAAAACAAAGACAAACAGAACGAGCAACCCACAGAGAGAAATCTGCGAGACCAAAAAGTAACTAAAAGGTGTCTGATATTTCATCTCACAATCAAAAAATAAAAATTCCATCAAGATACCACTTGACACCCTCACATCCACATGTCCTGCCACCCACACTGGACCCTGGGGCAAGACTCAGCTATACCCTCCACACCCCACAGAGACCGGCAAGAGGATACTGAAGCCACACTGCCAAGAAAAGCAAAGGTTTTTCACAACCTTTGTAGATGCTAAAAATCACACAAAAACTATGCTGCATAGTTATCAAAAATTCTGACATCCAAACACACATCTGGAAGGTGGGCTTGGAAGACCTCAACCAAGTGCCAAGAAAACCAAGAGTGATGTGGGGTCCGGGTGGAGACACACCAGAGCAAGTGGAGATGATGCTAGCTAAGACCCTAAAGTGTTGGTTCTCAAATCAAACAGAGGAAAGAGGTGAAAACATCTAACTTGGGAGCTTTCCTTCTTCTGAAAGTGTCACCAAAACCTTTCTGACCTGCTTGGAAACCACACCTCTAAAGGAAATGATAAAACTGAGTGATCTGATACTCAGAGGGTAAACACCAAGCAAAACGGTCTGAAAATATTTTTATTTGCAAGCAAAGGGGCAGTCGCTAGTGAGCTGAAACCAGCAGTTGCTATGTGATGCACCATGGTCAGTATGCACCATGCGTGTGCTGAGTCTGACTGTGACTTTACAGGTTTTGTGCTCAGACTGTTTTGATGATCACTCACCTGCTTGCCAGACTGAGTAGCTTTTCTCTGCTAGGGAAGAGGTTCTAGCACTTCTGAGCATCATGGCGACTTCTAATAACTCGATCTTCTTGCTGAACTGTACTTCCAAAATGGGGATAACCTCTGGCATCTTGGCAGATATCAAACGATAAGTTATGTCTGGCTTCCCAATGAACCGCTGGCGGATGCTAATTTCATAAGGTGTGTGGACCTTGATATCATCCACATCTTCTCTTTCGAATCTGTGCATGAGCAAAGAATCTGAGTTGTAGATTTCCAACCCAGAAACAAGGACAGTGAGTCTTCCTGGTTTAACATGAGATTCTGTTCTTTGGGAAATAACAGCAGGAACTTGGATCACTATCCCTTCTTTTCCGAAAGCTTTGGAATCAGCCATGGAGGTGTCCCACTTGGGCTTTGTCTCCGATGGCGTCTTCCAAAGCTTGGAGCTAAAGGGCCACCAAGAAGGAGACTCCAGTTCGGTCAGCAACCTAAAAAAGCAAACAAAACACAGAAAGTAGACAATCAGGTGTTATTTTTTTTTTTTTTTTGGAAAATTGCTTTGACCTTTAGAAAGAATGTTACCATTTTATAGTTTTCTTTTCCACAAGCACTCCAAGAAGCAGCAAAAGCAGGAATTATTATCCTTATGTTTTAAAAAAGAAAACTGAGGCTAAGAGCAGTGGGACATTTGTCTACAGATACATAGATAACCAGGAGTAGACACACAACAAAAACATCTTCTGACTAGAATACTGCTCTTTTCACACTTGACCTGGGGTAGTCTGACCAAAATAAACCCTGATCATAACCTTCAGAGAGCCATCTAATAGAACTTTCTGCAGTAATCTGTATTTCCTAATCCAGCAATGGAGACGCGTGCCTACTGGGCACCTGAAATACAGCCAAAGCAGTGACGAACTGGATTTTAAACTTGACTTTAATGCGGTTAGCGGCTATCATATTGGACAACACAGCCCTAATTTAACCACTGATATATCAAGAGATGTATCTAAAAAGTCAGTAAGAAAGGAAAACAGTGGAAGGAAGAAAAGCAAAGCAAAGGAACAAAAGAACAAATCAAATGAACGGGAAACAAAGAACGAGACGGTAGAATTATCACAACCATATGTGTAATCATACCAGATGTAAGTGGACTAAATTCTCTAACTAAAAGGCACATGGTCAGTCTAAATAAAACACAGTTATATCCTGTTGACAAGAAGCACCGTGAAATATAAAGACACATGACAGACTGAAAGTAAAGGGACTGGAAAAGTAAAATAAAAAAATAGCATGCCAAAAATGAACTTTAAGACAAGAAATGTTACTGGGAAAAGAGGGACAGTGCATAATAATAAAAGGGTCAATCTAAAAAAAAGACTTAATGACAGTAAATATGCATGTATCTAAAAAGAGAACTTCAAAATCCATTAAGCAAAAACTGACAAAACTAAAAGTAGTTGCAGGTTTTAACAAATTTCTCTCCATAACTGGTACAGCAAGAAGACAAAGGTAATTAGTAAGAATATAGAAATTTTGAACAATACTATTCAACCATCTCAACTGATACCTCCAAATGCTGGAAGCACTCTTTGAAGTATATTCAGAACATAAACAATAACAACAAAAAGAATATGTTATATAATGGAGTGGTCAAGATGGCACAAAATGAACACCTTTACTTCCTCCCACTGCTGCTGCTAGGTCGCTTCAGTCATGTCCGACTCTGTGCGACCCCATAGACGGCAGCCCACCAGGCTCCCCCGTCCCTGGGATTCTCCCAGCAAGAACACTGGAGTGGGTTGCCATTTCCTTCTCCAATGCATGGAAGTGAAAAGTGAAAGTGAAGTCGTTCAGTTGTGTCCGACTCTTAGCGACCCCATGCACTGCAGCCTACCAGGCTCCTCTGTCCAGGCAAGAGTACTGGAGTGGGGTGCCATTGCTTAGGAAAAGAGAAATGTTTCTCTTAAATGATACAAAGTATCACATGCTCAGAGACCAAGCAAAGAAGGAGTAATTTCAAAGCAGTCTATATCAGACCTACCTGTTACACTTGGAGAAGCCTGCCAGGGAGGTAGGAGGCCACCAAAACTTCTGGGGACACAGATGCTGGTGGCAGCCATTTATGGGAGCTATTTAGGTTCCATCATGAGGATACTGAAGCTGGCAAGGGCATCAGTAGATGTACTTCTTTGGAGTCTAGACTATCAGCACTGGAACATGGCTCCACCCACCAGCAGGTGGCCAACAGTCCTGGGACCTCCCACACTGCACAGCCATAACCCTGACAACCAGCAGGCAGAGACCCCAGTCCTGGACCAACAGAGCTGTAGCCAGCCACACAAGAATCTGGCACCACCCACCAACGGATAACAATCAGCTCTGGGACCCCAGGCCCTACAGGCAACTATACTGGGAACAGGTTCCACTCATAATCAGGCAGGCACCAGCCCTAGGAGTCCTTGGTTCACATACTAGCAAGTACTGGGACTTGCCAGCTCTTGCAGACAGCAGTCCAAGGCTGGTAGGCCCCAAAGTCAACTGTACTGGGACCAGATACCACCTACCAGGAAACTATAAAATATTTGAAGTGAATGAAACTAAAAACATGATATACAAAAATATAGTGGAATGTAAACAGAGCAGTCACGAGAGGGAAATTCATCTCTCTCAATGCATATATTTGAAAACCTCTTGTTGTAATTCAGTTGCTCAGTCACGTCCGGCTTTTCGAGACCCTATGGACTGCAGCACACCCCCAGGCTTCTCTGTCCTTCACTATCTCCTGGAGTTTGCTCAAACTCATGTTCGTTGAGTCGGTGATGTTATCCAGCCATCTCTTCCTCTGCTGCCCCCTTCTCCTCCTGACTTCAATCTTTCCAAGCATTAGGGTCTTTTCTAACGAGTCGCCTCTTCCACATCAGATGGCCAAAATATTGGAGCTTCAGCTTCAGTCCTTCCAATTAATATTCAGAGTTTATTTCCTTTAGGATTGACTACTCAATCTCCTTGCAGTTCAAGGAACTCACAAGAGTCTTCTCCAGCACCATAATTAAAAATGATCAGTTCTTCGATGCTCAGCCTTCTTTATGATCCAACTCTCACATCCAAGGATGTCCACTGGGAAAACCATAGCTTTGACTATACAGACCTTTGTTGGCAAAGCGATGTCTCTGCTTTTCACTCTCTAGGTTTGTCACAGCTGTCCTTTCAAGGAACAAGCATTTTAATTTCATGGCTGCAGTCATGGTCCGCAGTGATTTTGGAGCCCCAAAAGAGAAAATCTGTTACTGTTTCCACTTTTTCCCCTTCTATTTGCCATGAAGTGATGGGATCAAACGCCATGATCTTAGTTTTCTGAATGTTGAGTTTTAAGCCAGCGTTTTCTCTCTCCTCTTTCAACCTTATCAAGCGGCTCTTTAGTTCCTCTTCACTTTCTGCCATTAGAGTGGAATCATCTGCCTATCTGGGGTTGTTGCTAATTCTCTCAGCAATCTTGGTTCCAGCCTGTGATTCATCCCACCCTGGCATTTTGCACAACGTACTCTGTATTTAAGTTAAATAAGCAGGGTGACAATATACAGCCTTGACATATTCCTTTCCCAATTTCGAACCAGTCTATTGTTCCATGTCCAGTTCTGACTATTGCTTTTTGATCTGCATATAGGTTTCTCAGGAGACAGGTCAGGTGGCCTGGTATTCTCATCTCTTTAAGAGTTTTCCACAGTTTGTTGTCATCCACACAATCAAAGGCTTGAGCATCATCAATGAAGCAGAAGCAGAAGTTTTCCTGGAATTCCCTTGCTTTCTCTATGATCCAACAAATGTTGGCAATTTGATCTCTGGTTCCTCTGCCTTTTCTATATCCAGCTTATATATCTGGAAGTTCCCAGTTCATATACTGTTGAAGGCTAGCTTGAAGGATTTTGAGCATGACCTTGCTAGCATGTGAAATGAGCACAACTGTATGGTTTGAACATTCTTTGGCATTGCCCTTTCTTGGGACTGGAATGAAAACTAACCTTTTCTAGTCCTGTGGCCATTGCTGAGATTTCCAATTTGCTGACATATTGCGTGCAGCACTTTAACACCACTATCTTTTAGGATTTTAAATAATTCAGCTGGAATTTCACAACTTCCATTAAGCTTTGTTCATAGTGATGCCTCCTGAGATCCACTGGACTTTACACTCCAGGACGTCTGGCTCTAGGTGAGTGATCACACCATGGTTATCCAGGTCATTAAGACCTATTTTGTATAATTCTTCTGTGTATTCTTGCCACTTCTTTTTAATCTCCTGTTTTTGTTAGGTCTTTGATGTTTCTGTCCTTTATCATGCCTATCCATCTCTGCATAAAATGTTCCCTGATATCTCCAATTTTTTGGAAGAGATCTCTAGTCTTTCCCATTTTATTGTTTTCCTCTATTTCTTTGCATTGTTTACTTAAGAAGGCTTTCTTATATCTCCTTCATATTCTCTGGAACTCTGCATTCAGTTGGATGTATCTTTCCCTTTCTCCCTTGCCTTTCACCTCTCTTCTTTTCTCATCTATTTGTAAAGCCTCCTCAGACCATCAGTTTGCCTTCTTGAGTTTCTTTTTCATTGGGATGGTTTTGATCAACACATCCTATACAATGCTAGGAACCTCCACCCATAATTCACCCACAGTTCTTCAGGCACTCTGTCTACCAGATCTAACCCCTGAATCTATTCATCACCTCTATTTTATAATCAAAAGGGATTTGATTTAGGTCAGGCCTGAATGGTCTAGTGGTTCTTCCCTATTTTCTTTAATTTAAGCCTGAATTTTGCAATCAGGAGATCATGAAAACTTCTTAGGAAGGTTAAAAATCAGTGGTCTAAGCCTCTACCTCAAAAAGTTATAAATTATACACAAAGAAAGTAGAAGGAAAAGTAGGAAATAATGAAAAGGAAAACAGAAAAATTACAAAACATTATCTCTGAAGTAATTTAAAAAATTAAACCCCTAGCAAGAAATAATAAAGAAAACAATTGAACAAGAGAGGGGACAAACAACCTAAAAGATAAAATAGGCTTAAGTAAATTTATTTTATCTTTTAATATAAATTTATTTTAATTGGAGGCTAATTATTTTGCAATATTGTATTGGTTTTGCCATACATCAACATGAATCCCATAGGGGCTGTACTAGTTTGCATTCCCACTAACAGTGTTAGAGGGTTCCCTTTTCTCCACACCCTCTCCAGCATTTATTGTTTGTAGACTTTTGGATATCAGCCATTCTGACTGACATGAAATGGTACCTCATTGTGGTTTTGATTTGCATTTCTCTGATAATGAGTGATGTTAAGCATCTTTTCATGTGTTTGCTCACCATCTGTACGTCTTCTTTGGAGAAATGTCTGTTTAGTTAGGCTATGGTTTTTCCTGTGGTCATGTATGGATGTGAGAGTTGGACTGTGAAGAAGGCTGAGCACCGAAGAACTGATGCTTTTGAACTGTGGTGTTGGAGAAGACTCTTGAGACTCCCTTGGACTGCAAGGAGATCCAACCAGTCCATTCTGAAGGAGATCAACCCTGGGATTTCTTTGGAAGGAATGATGCTAAAGCTGAAACTCCAGTACTTTGGCCACCTCATGCGAAGAGTTGACTCACTGGAGAAGACTCTGATGCTGGGAGGGATTGGAGGCAGGAGGAGAAAGGGATGACAGAGGATGAGATGGCTGGGTGGCATCACTGACTCGATGGATGTGAGTCTGAGTGAACTCTGGGAGTTGGTGATGGACAGGGAGGCCTGGCGTGCTGCGATTCATGGGGTCACAAAGAGTCAGACACGACTGAGTGACTGAACTGAACTGAACTGAACTGTTTAGTTCTTTGGCCCATTTTTCGACTGGGTCATTTATTTTTCTGGAATTGAGCTGCAGGGGTTGCTTGTGTCTTTTTGAGATTAATTCTTTGTCAGTTGCTTCATTTGCTATTATTTTCTCCCATTCTGAAGGCTGTCTTTTCATCTTGCTTATAGTTTCCTTTGTTGTGCAGAAGCTTTTAATTTTAATTAGGTCTCATTTGTTTTTTTATTTATTTTAATTGGAGGTTAATTACTTTACAATATTGTATTGGTTTTGCCATACATCAACATGAATCCACCACAGGTATACACGTGTTCCCCATCCTGAACCCCCCTCTCTCCTCCCTCCCCGTACCATCCCTCTGGGTCATCCCAGTGCACCAGCCCCAAGCATCCTGTATCATGCATCGAACCTGGACTGGCAATTCGTTCCATATATGATATTATACATGTTTCAATGCCATTCTCCCAAATCATCCCACCCTCGCCCTCTCCCTCAGAGTCCAGAAGACTGTTCTATACATCTGTGTCTCTTTTGCTGTCTCGCATACAGGGTTATTGTTACCATCTTTCTAAATTCCATATATATGTATTAGTATACTGTATCGGTGTTTTTCTTTCTGGCTTACTTCACTCTGTATAATAGGCTCCAGTTTCATCCACCTCATTAGAACTGATTCAAATGTATTCTTTTTAATGGCCATTTGTTTATTTTTGCTTTTATTTCCAATATTCTAGAAGGTGGGTCATAGTGGATCCTGCTGTGATTTACGTCGGAGAGTGTTTTGCCTATGTTCTCCTCTAGGAGTTTTATAGTTTCTGGTCTTATGTTTAGATCTTTAATCCATTTTGAGTTTACTTTTGTGTATGGTGTTAGAAAGTGTTCTAGTTTCATTCTTTTACAAGTGGTTGACCACTTTTCCCAGCACCACTTGTTAAAAGAGATTGTCTTTTCTCCATTGTATATTCTTCCCTCCTTTGTCAAAGATAAGGTGTCCATAAGTGTGTGGATTTATCTCTGGTCTTTCTGTTCTGTTCCACTGATCTCTATTTCTGTCTTTGTGCCAGTACCATACTGTCTTGATGACTGTGGCTTTGTAGTAGAGCCTGAGGTCAGGCAGGTTGATTCCTCCAGTTCCATTCTTCTTTCTCAAGACTGCTTTGGCTATTCACGGTTTTTT
Source organism: Oryx dammah (assembly GCF_014754425.2). NCBI lineage: Eukaryota > Metazoa > Chordata > Mammalia > Artiodactyla > Bovidae > Oryx > Oryx dammah. The sequence goes on along the minus strand of NW_024070189.1, from coordinate 104,114,951 downwards.
GTATTTGCATACAAATTGTGAAATTATTTGTTCTAGTTCTCTGAAAAATACCATTGGTAGCTTGATAGGGATTGCATTGAATCTATAGATTGCTTTGGTGTGGTATACTCATTTTCACTATATTGATTCTTCCAATCCATGAACACAGTATATTTCTCCATCTATTAATGTCCTCTTTGATTTCAGCTTATGTAATTTTATATTCATCAATTATTACATTGTTAAGACGGCAAAACTCTCCCAAAATGACACATTCAACCCAATTTCTATCAAAAGCCCAACTGGCTTTTGTGTAGCAACTGGCTAGCTGATCCTAAAATTCACATGAAAATGCAAAGGACCCAGAACAGCCAACAATCTTGAAATAGAAGAACAAAGTTAGATTCCTATTACCTAACTGCAAAACTTACTACAAAGCTACAGAAATGAAGATGGTGTAGTGCTGGTCTAAAGTTATGTATACGAATGAAATATAATTCAGAGTTCAGAAACAAACCTTGACATTTATGGGCAACTGATTATCAACAAAGGTGACAAGACAATTCAATGGGGAAACATGACTTTTCGACAAATGTTGCTGATACAACTGGATATCCATAGGCAAAAAAAAGAAACTGGTCCCATTTCTTATGCCTTTTTCAAAAATGAACTCAAAATTAATCATATATAAGAGCTAAAACTATAAAAACTCTTAGAAGAAAGCACAAGGGTAAATCTCTGCAACCTGGCATTAGACAAGAGATTCTTAGATATGACACCAAAAGTGAAGCAATATTAAGGAAAAAATAGATACATCACACTTCATCACAATTAAAAATTTTCATATTTCAAAAAACAATCAAGAAAGGGAAATGACAATCCACAGAATAGGAGAAAACATCTGTAAGTTATATATCTGATAAAGGGACTTATATCCAGAGTATATAAACAATTCTTATAACTCTAGAATAACAATAATAAATGGTCAAAGGACTTGAAAACAATATATACATATGAATAAAAAGCACATGAAAAGATGCTCACTATTGTGAGGAAATGAAAATGGATACCATAATGAGATACCACTTCATACCCACTAGGATGGCTATAATTTTAAAAGAAGGCAATAACAAGTATTAGTGAGGATGTGGAGAAAACAGAACTCTCATACATTACTGGCAGGAATGCAAAATGGTGTAACTATTTTGGAAAACAATTTCTCAGCTTCTAAAAATGTTAAACAAAGACCCAGCAACTTCTCTCCCAGGGGAAATGAAAATATGTACCTACATAAACACTTGTACATGAGTATCCATAGCAGCATTATTAATAATAACCACAAAGTAGAAACAACACGTGTACCGTTGGGTAGGGAGTCCCATGGTAGTCTAGTGGTTAGGATTCGGCGCTTTCACTGCCGTGGCCACGTTCAGTCTGGGGACTTGAGATTCCACAAACCACGTGGTGCCCTCCCCCACAAAAGACTAAAAACTAGTCAATGGGTAAACAAAACGTGACAGATCTACAAAACAGAGTGTTAGCCAGAAATACAAAGTAATAAAGTACATTCTACAACATGAACGAACCTCAAAAACCATAATGCTAGCTGAAAGAAGCCAGGCATACATTAACTCTCCAGAAAGACAAATCCATACAATATACAGAGAGCAGACTAGTGGTGACCTGGGCCATGGCAAGAACAGAGAGTGACAGCAACTGGGCTTGAGGCAACCTTTGAGGGTGACAGAAGTGTCCTAAAATTGGACTCTAGTGACATTCATTTAACTCTGTAAAGTAACTAAAAATCACTGAATCGTTCACATAAAATGAGTGAATTTTATGGTATGTAAGTTAGAAAGCTGTTCTAAAACATCTACAACAGACAAACAGCAGTAAAACATTAGAACATTTAGAAGAGGGTGAAAAAAACATTAGCCACAAAGGAACAATAAATTCTCTTTAGCAATAACATATGCAAAGAGGACAATGGAAAACATCTTCAAAATGTTGAGCTAAATTTGGCTTAACTGTGAAGAGCCAAATTACCATTCAGAGTGTCAATAAAATAAAGGCATATTCCAATATATGAAGACTGAGACAATGCTACTTACCCATAGAACCCAATGAAGACATAATGAATTCTGAATTCATTATGTAATCCTTATTTTACCACAGAATGTGAGGAAGTGGTAAAGATCTGATTGAAGAATGGCATGGCTGTTAAATGAGTATTAGGGAACCAGGGCTCTTAACTCCCTCCCAAGAGGCAACTGCACTGACGAGACTTTCTCCAGTGACTCTGAGCTTCTGTGCCTCCCCTTGCTTCTGCTCTACAGTGTGGGCTTTTCCTGGAATTTGTCTGCAGACCATTCACCCAACAGTCATATTTAAAAGGTAATAAAAGATGACAGAAGCTGTCCCTGAACACCTGAGATTATATAAGTTAAGGTTTACAATCCTAGATATTACTACCTGCTAAATTATTGGATTAAAAATGTCACAACATGCTTAAAGATGGAAGAGCTTAAAGTTCAGTAGTACAGTAATTGCAGTGGATTGAAACTCATCAAATACTTTTAGATCCAGGAATTCAAAAGGATATTAAAAATTATAACAACACTTTTTGACAATGATAAAGAACAAAATCATTACTTTGAAAACTGCTAAATACAGAAAAACAATGAAATTTCCTCTAGAATGAAATGGTCACATGAAGGGCATCATCTATTCATAAAAGCCATATAGTTAGTGAGTACAGGGAAGATGGTGGAATAGGAAGCTGCGGGAATCTGTCCCTCCAGCAAAACAAATAAACTGGCAGAACTGTCTGAAGCAACCACCTTGGAACTCTGGTCAAGGAGAACATTTGCAGCATCCAGCAGGAAGTTGATGCAGAGACAGTGAATCTCCCACCCCACAAAACCATAGCTCACAGCTGTGGAACAGCAGCAAGTATTCCCAGTGTGGCCTGCTGGAGCCAGGGGGGGCAACAACGACCCTTCCTCCAAAAACTGAGATTGTTGAGTTTTGACTGGGGCTTTCGATTGCTGAGAGGTTGGCACAGAGATCTCTAGCACCATGGGCTGAAGTGCTCCCCAGTCAGGAGGAAATTTAAAGAAACAAGACCTATTTATTTTTTCTTTCTTGGGAGCTTCAGTGGCCACACTTAACAAGGAATACACGCTTTGCAAAAATAGTCTGGAGTAGTCACAAAAAGTCAGTTCCAAGCCTCAACAAGCAAAAACCACCAACCTCTGAGGTATGGGAGAATTAGATTTCCAGAGTGTCATCAGTCAGCTTGGGCTGCAACAGACTGGTAGCTTAAGCAACAAATATTTATTTCTTACAGTTTTGGAGGCTAAAAAGTCCAAGATCAGCATTACAACAGATGTGGTTTTTGCTCAGAGCTCTTTCCCTGGCTTTCAGTCACTTTCTCTCCAGCTTCTTCCTCCTCTGTAAAGACACTAATCCCATCTTGGAGGCTATACCCTCATGACCTCATCTAAACTTTACCTTCCAAAGACCCCACCTCCTAACACCATCACACTGGTGGTTTAGACTTAATACATGAATTTCAGGGACACATACATTCAGTCCATAACAGAGTTCCGAAAACAAAATCTTTAGAATGTGTATTTCTAAAGAGAAAATTACAAAATATACAAAGAAAGGGGAAAATATGGCCCATTCACAGAAAATAAAGAAAGCCCAGACGTTTGAATTATCAGTTAAAGACATTATACCAACTGGCTTACATATGTTCAAAGAGCTAAAGGAAATTATGGACAAAGAACTGAAAGAAATCAGAATAACAATATATGAGCAAAGAATCTCAATAAAAAGATAGAAATTATGAAAAGAAACCAAACAAATTTTAGAGCTGAAACGTAACAGTAACTGAAATAAAAAACTCACTACAGGAAGTCAATAGCAGATCTGAGCAGGGAGAATAAAGGATAAGCAAATTTGAAAGTCAAACATTTGAAATTTTCTAGTCTGAGGAGCAGAAAGAAAATAGAAAAATGCTGCTGCTGCTAAGTCGCTTCAGTCGTGTCCAACTCTGTGAGACCCCATAGACAGCAGCCCACCAGGCTCCCCTGTCCCTGGGATTCTCCAGGCAAGAACACTGAAGTGGGTTGCCATTTCCTTCTCCAATGCATGAAAGTGAAAAGTGAAAGTGAAGTCGCTCAGTCGTGTCCGACTCTTAGCGACCCCATGGACTACAGCCTACCAGGCTCCTCCGTCCATGGGAATTTCCAGGCAAGAATATTGGAGTGGGGTGCCACTGCCTTCTCTGGAAGAAAAATTAACAGAACCTAAAGAAACTATGGGACACCATCAAGCAGATCAACACATGTATTACAGGAATTCCAGATGGGCAGAAAATATATCTGATTTGAAACTTCTCAAATCTGGTGAAAACCATGAATAGACACATCCAAGAAGCTCAACAAACTCCATGGAGAATAAAAAGAAACACATTACGATCAAATTGCTGAAACTTAAAGACAAAAACAAAAATTTAAAGCAGCAAGAATGACTCGCCATATACAAAGAATTCACAGAAAGTAATAGTGCCCTGTAATCAACCCACCAAGTAGCTGCCTCAACACCCTGGACAAAGATGCCATATTGGAGACTCAGTGTTGACCTCTGCCGCCACTGGATTGCATGGAAGTGGCAACCGCCAAGCTGGCCTTGGTAAGTGGAGTTCATGCTTCAGTGCCCAAACACAGCCTCCTCCAGCCTGCTGCCATGGCCGCTGTGTTCATGGGCCCACTGGGCAATAACAGGATGGACTGGAGAAACAGGCTGACTGGTGTCCAGAGAATGGGTCTTCCTATCCGTTTGGTTACTATAATTCTCTTCTGCTGAGGAGACGCTTTGGTGACCATTCACGTGGGACAAATCTTCACCTTTCTGCCCATTCAGAAAGATCTATTCATACAATTCTACCCCAGACCTCCTCGTCATCAAGTTTCCAATCATGTTTCTTCCAGTCCCTGAACCTCCAGCCAAACCACTTTGCCACAACCAATCAGTACACAGTTCAGCCTCTGGCCATCCCTCCTTCCAAGCAGACTGTTGACCAGAATACTACTTATCATCACTAATCCCAGAAGAGGACTCCAAACACCTCCCCACAGCACCATGGTGTTGGGAGTCAGCATGAAACACAACACAGTTAAGCGCCGGATGGAGCAACGCCTTACTGAGTTTTATTTACATAGAAGAGACAGCAAGATCAGTTCCAATAATGGGCACAGGTCCCTCATGGCCAGCAGGTCCCTCCAGCAGCCAATGGACAGCAACTGGCTCATGCACACCCCTCAGTACCATAGTGGAAGGACCCTTCCCCTTCCCCCATGGAGTCTGAAAAACTTAAAAGACTGGGTATGCTTGAGAACTACTAATGTACAGGCTTAAGCAGAACAAAAGATCACGGGTAGAGATTGTAACAAGGAAAGTTATTCCCCCAAAAGCATAGCACAGGTTGTGGGGTTTTTTTACCTCTTGATAATAAAGTGTTCTAGCCCCAAGGCCCACTCTTAAGAGGCAAAGTAGGGGTAAAAAGACTGCATACACAAGACTGCATTTCCCAGCACAAATGAGCCAGAAGCACTGCTTGTGGTTCTGTCCACTGGGAGGACTTCCCTTCACCACTGTCCTTTAGGATGACCCAGAGAGAAACTGTCTGCTACTACTCTCCTCTTCTGGATAGTGCCCACATATCTGGCAACCAGGCCCCAGTGTTTCCTCCTCAGTCAACTGATTGCAGGGCACTCCCCAAGCAGGGAATGAATTACAAATGGTTGGGTAACAGAAGGCAGTGTACCAGAAAAGGGTGGGAAGAGCATGCATGTGGGCCAATTCCTCATGTATCTTAATCTGTGCCTTCAGGGCCTACTTGAGCCCAATCTTTTGTATCCCACTTTCTGTGGGATACATTTGATGATGGGGTACTGCTAAGTATGCCCAACTGCATGAATGGTGAGTCAGATAACAACCACTCAAGATGGGCAGCTGAACTTGTATGGTAGCTTGGTGGCCCGTGGCTGTGTTCTGTCTCTACTAATGCCCAGTAGCAGGCCAAGAGCTGATTCTCAAAAGGAAAATAGTTATCTGCAGAGGATAGCAGGGCTTTGCTCCAAAATCCTAAAGGTGTGTACAGAAATTCCCTATAAAGGTTTGCAAAAGGCTCCAAAGAGCACACCTGTCTGCCACTCACACATCATATACCAATGGATCATATGACCCAAGTGGCAGAGCAGCTCTGGACCTGTTTCAGAGCCTTCTCTTGTTCTAGGCCCTACTCAAAACCAGCAGCTTCTCAGTCACTTGGTAAACGTGCCAGAGTAAGACATCCATATGAGGAACATGTTGCTTCAAAAATGCTAAGAAGCACTGTGCCTCCTTTTTGGTTATAGCAAGAGTCAGAGGCAACAACCTACCCTTCACCATAGAGGAAATACTTCAATGAGCCATATACCATGGGATTTCTAAAAATTTCACTGAAGTAGAAGGCCCTTGAATTTCTGTCAGATTTCCCATCCTCTGATATGCAAATATCTTCTGAGTCTAGAGTAGTTGCTCCTTCTTACTCACTAAGTACAATCAGCATTAACATTATGTCATCTTGTGGAAGAGAAAGGCATCAAGACCTTTATGAACTAAATCATGACCTTTATGAACTAAATCATGACACAGGGCTGAAAAGCTGGTATACCCTTGCAATAGGACAGTGAAGGTGTACTGCTGGCCTTGTCAGCTGATAAAAACTGCTTCTCGTGGTCTTTACTAACAGGGATGGAAAAAAAATCTTACAGATCAGATGCTGCATACCAGGCATCAGAGGATATGCTTGTTAATTTGCTCAAGCAGTAAAACTACATCCGGAATGCCAACTGCAATTATAGTCACTACCTGGTTAACTTTAAGATATCCTGCAAGACCCATATTCTTTTCCATAGCCAATAAGTGAGCTGAATGGAGATGGGGTAGGACTTACTATCCAAGTTCTTGACGGTGGTACTTATCTCTATAATCCCTCCAGAAAAGCGAAATTGCTTTTGGTTTACTAATTTTCTAGGTATAAGCAGTTCTACTGGTTTTTACTTAGGTCTTTTCCACCAGAGTATCTCTCATTCCACAGGTCATGGAACCAGCGTAGAGATTCTGCCAGTTCCTGAATATGTCTATTCCAATTATATACTTCAGAACCAGGAAAAATTACCACAGAATGGGTCAGGGGTCATCTCATTGTGAGATGAACCTGAGCTAAAACTCCACTGATCATCTGACCTCCAAAAGGCCCTAGATGAACCACAGTGATGTTTTGGGTCCCCTAGAATCAGTTTTAGTTGAGAGCTAGTGTCTAGTGTGAAAGTGCTGAGTCTCTCAGTCATGTCCAACTCTTTGAGGCCCCATGGACTGTAGCCTGCCAGGCTCCTCTGTCCATGGAATTCTCTAGGCAAGAGTACTGAAGTAGGTTGTCATTTCCTTCTCCAAGTGTCTAGTAGTCCCTGAAAATCTGATTATTTCCTTTTCTCCAGTGCACGGTCACTCTGGTAAAATGCCATAGGTCTCTCGGGGGGAAAGCTGGGATAAAGATAACAGTATACAATTTGATAGCATACTGAGATCCTTCCACAAGGTGACGGACCCATCTTCCCCATCATTCAAGGTGGTTCAAGTCTAGATATCGATTAAGAAGCTATGACTTTTTTTTAATTCAATTTAGATGTTGTTCACATCACCTACAACTCTTCTGCTTAACAGATCGAGTAAGAAGACACAGATGGATAGAACAGTCTTTTGGACTCTGTGGGAGAGGGCGAGGGTGGGATGATTTGGGAGAATGGCATTGAAACATGTATAATATCATATAAGAAACGAATCACCAGTCCAGGTTCGATGCAAGATACAGGATGCTTGGGGCTGGTGCACTGGGATGACCCAGAGGGATGGTATGTGGAGGAGGGTGGGAGGGGGGTTCAGGATGGGGAACATGTGTACACCTGCGGCGGATTCATGTTGATGTATGGCAAAACCAATACAATATTGTAAAGTAATTAGCCTTCAATTAAAATAAATAAATTTAAATTTTTAAAAATAAATAAATAAATTGTAAGAGGCAAAAAAAAAAAAAAGAATTGAGTCAACTGCCCAACTATTTCTCTTCTAGGGGCACATGATCAATTGGCTAATTGATTCCCAGGTCTCTGGGAATCAGATTATTCTGATTGCTTGTTTTGACTCTGCTGTCCATTACCGTAACCACCCCCACTTGTCTTTGGTGATTTAAGTGCTGCCACTTAGCCCTGCCACCCCAAAATCCAATCATCCCTGCTCATTTAAGGATCCCTGTTCAGTGGCACCAGTTCGCACTGTAATTTCTGGCCTGCAGAGAAGAGCAACCACACAGTTCTTCAAGGATGCTGGGACTCCTCTTAAAAATTTATTTCCCACCATCAAGGTGAAAAGTGTGTCTTCTTGGACCCTGTCAGGGTAGATGAGGAGATCTCACATAATACATCTACTCTACCGTTCCAATCTTCCTCAGTCTTCCTCTGAGTATACTTCCTATACTTCCTCTAAGATGCTTCCTCTGGAGTATACCAAGGCAGTCTGGCATTCCAAACTTCATTTAGTCTAGGCTGCCTTTCAGTCCTCATCTCATGCAACCAACCATTAGAGCCTTTTTAACTTCTCTGGCTGCAGCAACAAATCTAAGATCTCTGTTCAGCAAGCCCCCATTTCAGTAAACTCAGCCACATCCAACTTCATATTTCTCTCACCACTGACCCACACCCAAGATATCCCCACACATATTCTTAAGATCTCTGTCTGTAAAAACTAGAACAATCATGTAGTTCTTTTATAGTATCGTGCACCTCCTTTTGTAGATCACACTTGGTGCTTCATCTTTTGGGATCTGCTGAGACTTAAGCCTAACAATATACCCAGAAGCAAAGAGGGATGGTGAGGGTAGGTCTTGAGAATCTGCACTGTCCTGCAAAGCAATTATCTCAGGGGAGGCCATTACAGATTCCTCAGGTAAAGTGTGGTTAATCACCTCAGACAGGGATGGAAGAGCTGCTTTTACTGACAAAGAAGACTCAGCAGAATTTAGAGGTTCTGTTCTTTCAGTTTCATCAGGGCCTTTCCATGTGTCCACATTCTAATTTTCAGGATCCCATTTCATTCCTATTAATACTCTTGGTTTAACAGCAGACACCATGCTAAGTTGGGATTTCAATTTACATTATGATTCAGTCACTCACAGGATGACACTCTGGATCTGATTTTCAGCAATCGCAGTTGTGCAGCTCTGGGAGCTAAGGTTTTCCTTCAGGGTGGATACAGCAGTGTTCAGGTCACTATGGGCACCTGAACTCATCCCTTCCTTTCCATACTCCGTCCAGTGCAGTTAGAGCAGCCAGCCAAGCTCATTACCCATCAGTGTGTCAAAAATGTTATTAGGAAAAAAACAAAAGTTATTAGGTATCAAACGCATGGTCACTCAGAGCCTTTTACAAATATTTGATTATGAGCAGCCCATGATGATATTTTATGTATCATCAGTGCCTCCTGTACCGTTTGAAATAAGGGTTATTAGTCACTTTAAATCTAACCAGACTATATTTCAAAATCTGTAGAATTCTGAAAACTCATATTCCCTCAGTACACAAAGAGAATGAAAGAGGAAGGGGAACAGGGAGACAGAAAGGGAGGCAGAGAGGGGCAGAGAAACGTGGCAGCCGTGGGGGAGAGAAAGGGAAGGGACTGTATCTTGGAAAGACTGCTGAAGGCACTGTCCTGTGGGCTTAGCTGTGCCTGACTCTTTGCAGCCCCATGGATTGCAGCCTGCCAGGTTCCTCTGTCCACGGAATTTTCTAGGCATGAATACTGGAGTGGGTTGCATAAATCTAGGACTGTCATGGGAAGATAACCTGACATTCTCAGACCACAAAGCAATGCTCTCAAACACTGTGACCACGCTCCTTTCAGCAGAACCAAAAATTTCACTGTACACCCCAGGCCTTCCCACACAGAAAAATAAGACAAGGCTATCCATAACAACCCAAGAAAAAAGAGAATAGGGCATCCATGAAGTAATAACAGGCTGCTATTCAAAAGAAACACTTGGAAAACAAAAAACAATTCTTGGAAATTAAAAATATGATAACAGAAATAAAAGGTAGGAAGATAGAATTCAAGAAACAAAAGCAGAACAGAGACTGCTTCAAGATGGAAGAGTAGAAGGAAATGTGCTCATTTTCTCCTGAGAGGACATCAAAATCCCAACTAGCTGCTGAACAGCCATCAACAGGAGGATACTGGAACCCACCAAAAAAAGATACCCTATGTCCAAGGACAAAGGAGACAGACTTCCACAAGACTGGGGCAAACAGACTCCACTCTTGGGAGGGCACAAATAAAACCTTGTGTGTCCCAGGACCCAGGGGACTGGAGCAGTGGCCCCACAAGAGACTGAGGCAGACCTAGCTGTGAGTGAGTGAGGGTGGCCTGCCGCGGGGACAGGGGCACTGGCAGGAGCAGTCCTGGGAGGTGCGTGTTGGTCCAAGTCCTCTTACAGGTGGCCATTAGCCCTACCTGAGAGCCTGTGGACTCCAACTCTGGGTCACCTCAGGCCCAACAGCTAAAAAGGAGGGGGTGAGTGCCATTCATCAGCAGACAACTGGGTTAAAGATTTACGGAGCACAGCATGGCCTTGTCACCAGAGCAAGACCCAGTTTTCCCCATAGCCAGTCCCTCCCATCTAAAAGCTTGCACAAGACTCATCCTCATTCACCAGAGGGCAGACAGGAGAAGCCAGAACTACAATCCCATAGCCTCCAGAAACCACAATCACAGAAAGCTAACCAAAGTGAAAAGAAAGAGGATTATGCCCCAGGTAAAAGAACAAGATAAATTACCAGGAAAACAACTAAATGAAGTAGAAATAAGCAAGCTTCCAGAAAAAGAATCCAGAATAATGATAGTGAAGATAATCCAGGATCTTGGAAAAAGAATGGAGGTAAAGACCGATAAGATGCAAGAAATGTTTAGCAAAGAAGAACTAAAGAACAAATAGAGATATACAATACATTGAGAATAACTGAGGCAAACGAAAGGACAGATCTGGAAGACAAAACGCTGGAAATCACTGCCCCAAAACAGAATACAGAAAAAGCGAATGGAAAGAAAAGAAGGCAGCTTAAGAGACCTCTGGGACAACATTAAATGCACAGTATTCACACTACAGGGGTGCCAGAAGGAGAAGAGAGAGAGAAGGGACCCAAAAAACATTTGAAGGCAATAATAGCTGGAAACTTCCTGAAGATGGGAAAGGAAATAGTTAACCAAGTGCAGGAAGCACAGAGAGTCCCAGGAAGAATAAACCCAAGGAGGAATACACCGAGACACACAGTCATCAAACTGACCAAAATTAAAGACAAAGATAAAATATTAAGAGCAACAAGGGAAAAAAGACAAAATAACACAGAAAAGAAATCCATATAGTTATCAGCTGATTTTTCAAAAGAAACTCTACAAGCCAGAAGGGAATGGCATGGTATATTCCAAGTGATTAAAGGGAAGAAACTACAACTAAGAACACTACCCAGCAAGACTCCTGATCAGATCTAATGGAGAAATCAAGCTTTCCAGACAAGCGAGGGTAAGAGGATTCAGCACCACTGAACCAGTTTCACAACAAATGCTAAAGGAACTTCTCTACTCAAGAAACAAAGAGAAGGAAAAGATCTTCAAAAAACAAACCCCAAACAATTAAGAAAATGGTAATAGGATCACATATATCAATAATCACCTTCAATGTAAATAGATTACATGCACCAACCAAAAGACATAGACTGGCTGAGTGAATACAAAAACAATACCCATATGCATAGTTGTCTACAAGACCTATCTCAGACCTAGGGACACTTACAGACTGAAAGTATGGGGATAGGAGAAGGTATTCCACACAAATGGAATTCATAAGAAAGCTGGAGTAGCAATACTCATATCAGACAAAATAGACTTTAAAGCAAAGACTGTTGTAAGAGACAAAGAAGGACACTACATAATGATCAAGGGTTCAACTCAGAAAAAGATATAACAACTATAAATATATATGCACCCAGGATAGCAGCACCTCAGTATGTAAGGCAAATACTAACAAATATAAAGGAAGAAATTAACAGTAACACAGTAATAGTGGAGTACTTTAACACCCCACTTTCATCAATGGACAGATCACCCAGACAGAAAATTAATAAGGAAACATGAGCCTTAAATGACACTTTAGATGAGCTGGACTTAACTGATACTTATAGAGCATTTCACCCAAAAGCAGCAGACTATGCATTCTTCTCAAATGCACATGGAATATTCTCCAGGACCGACAACACCCTGGGCCACAAGGGGAGCCTTGGTAAATTTAAGAAAATCAAAATTACATCAAGCATCTTTCTGATCACAACACTAGGTGATTAGAAAAAAATTATAAGAAAAAAAAAACAAAACTCTCAAAACCACAAACACATGGAGGCTAAACAATATGCTACTCAACAACCACTGGGTCACTGAAGAAATCAAAGAGGAATAAAAAACACCTAGGGAAAGGGAGGGGCTTCCCTGGTGTCTCAGATGGTAAAGAATGTGCCTGTGACGTGGGAAACCACTGTTTGACCCCTAAGTTGGAAAGATCCCCTGGAGAAGAAAATGGCTACCCACTCCTGTATTCTTGCCTAGAGAATTACACAAAGGAGTCTGGCAGGCTACAGTCCATGGAGTCACAAAGTGTCAGACACGACTGAGTGATAAAGCACACGCACGCCCACACACACACACACACACACACACACACACACACACGAAAACAAAAGCACAGCAGTCCAAAATGTACGGGAAGAAACAAAAGCAGTTCCAGGAGGGAAGTTTATAGCAATACAATCTTACCTCAAGAAATAAGAAAGATTTCAAACAACCTCATGCCTAAAGCAACTAGAGAAAGAACAAACAAAACCTACAGTTAGTAGAAGGAAGGAAATCATAAAGATCAGAGCAGAAATAAATGAAATGGAGACAAAAAACGTGGCAAAGATGGTTCTTTAAAAAGATAAACAAAATTGATAAATCCTAAGCAAGACTCACCAAGAAAAAAAGGAAGACTCAAATCAATAAAATTAGAAACGGAAAAGAAGTTACATCATATGAGAATACTATAAACAATTGTTTGCAAATAAAATGGACAACCTGGAAGAAATGGACAAATGCTTAGAAAGGTACAGTCTCCTTACACTGAACCAGGAAGAAATAGAAAATATAATAAAAACAAGCACTGAAATTGAAACTGTGATTAAAAAACCTCTTGGGCTTCCCCTGTGGCTCAGCTGGTGAAGAATCTGCCTGTAAGACAGGAGACCTGGGTTCAATCCCTGGGCTGGGAAGACCCCCTGGAGAAGGGAAAGGCTACCCATTGCAGTATTCTGGCCTGGAGAATTCCATGGACTGTATAGTCCATGGGGTTGCAAATAGTTGGACATGACTGAGTGGCTTTCATTTTCATTTTCAACAAACAAAAGTCCAGGACATGATGGCTTCACAGGTGAATTTTATCAAACATTTAGAGAAGCGTTAATACCTATCATTCTGAAATGGTTTGAAAAAGTTGTAGAAGAAGGAAAACTTCCAAACTCATTTTACGAGACCACTATCACTCTAACCAAAAGCAGACAAAGATACCACAAAAAAAGAAAACTATAGGCCAATATCACTGATGAACATAGACGCAAAAATTCTCAACAACATACTAGCAATGTGTATCCAACAATACATTAAAAAGATCACACACCATGAACAAGAGGGATTCATTCCAGGGATGCAAGGATTTTTCAACATCCACAAATCAATCAATGTGAAACACCAAATCAACAAACTGAAGAATAAAAACGATATAATCATCTCAATAGATTCGGAAAAAGCTTTTGATAAAATTCAGCACCCATTTATGATAAAAAAAAAAAACTCTCCAAAGAGTGGGAATAGAGAATACATACCTCAACATAATGAAGACCATATACGACAAACGTACAGCTAGCGTCACACCCGACGGTCAAAGCTGAAAGCGTCCCCTCTAAGATCAGGAAAGGATGTCCATTCTGGCCACTTTTATTCAACATAGTTTTGGAAGTCCTAGCTCCAGCAATCAGAGAAGAAAACAAAGTAAATGGAATCCAAATGGGAAACGAAGAAGTTAAACTACCACTGCAGATGGCATGGGACTATACACAGCAGATCCTAAAGATGCTACCAGAAAACCACCAGAGCTCAGCGACGAATCTGGTAAAGCTGCAGGTTACAAAATCAATACACTGAAGTCTGTTGCATTTCTATACACTAACAATGAAAGATCCGGAAGAGGAATTCAAGAAGCAATTCCATTTACTATCACAACAAAAAGAAAAAAATACCTAGGAATAAATCTATCCAGGGAGACAAAAGACCTATAGTCCAAAAACCATAAGATGCTGATGAAAGAAATCAAAGAGGACATAAACAGATGGAAAGAAATACCATGTTCGTGGACTGGAAAAATCAACATTGTCAAAATGACTATATTACCCAAGGCAATCTAAAGATTTGATGCAATCCCTATCAAATTATCAATGGCATTTTTCAAAAAACTAGAACAAAAAAAATCTCAAAATTTAATGGAGACACAAAAGACCCCGAATAGCCAAAGCAATCCTGAAAATGAGAAACAGAGCTGGAGGAATTAGGCTCCCTGACTTCAGACTATACTACAAAGCTACAGTCATCAGAACAATATAGTACTGGCAAAAAATAGAAATATTGAAATATTTATTAATGGAAAAGGACAGAACACCCCAAATATACCCATGCACCTGCAGTCAACTGACCTATGACAAAGGCTACGCAATGCTGGAAAGACAATCTCTTCAACAAACAGTGCTGGGAAAACTGCACAGCCACAAGTAAAAAAAAGTGAAATGAGACCACTCTTTAACTCCATACACA
The DNA here is from genome assembly GCF_014754425.2 of Oryx dammah. Lineage (NCBI taxonomy): Eukaryota > Metazoa > Chordata > Mammalia > Artiodactyla > Bovidae > Oryx > Oryx dammah. Next base: position 104,099,924 of record NW_024070189.1, on the reverse strand, counting down.
AAAATAAGCTCAAAATGGATTAAATACCTAAATGTGAGACCAGACACTATGAAACTCCTAGAGGAAAACATAGGCAGAACACTCTCTGACATAATCACAGGAACATCTTTTCCAATCTATCTCTCAGAATAATGGAAATAAAAACAAAAATAAACAAATGGGACCTAATTAAACTCAAAGGTTTTGCATGGCAAAGAAAACAATAAACAAAATGAAAAGACAACCCACCGATTTGCAAATGATGTGACCGATGGGCGATCAGTCTCTAAAATTTACGAAGAGCATATGATGCTTAACAGCATCAAAACAAACACCCCACTCAAAAAATGGGCAGAAGACCTGAACAGACATCTCTCCAAAGAGGATGTACAGATGGCCAAACGGCAACGAAAAGATGCTCAACATCACTAGTTACTAGAGAAACGCAAATCAAAACTACAAGGAGCTATCTCCTCGTACCAGAATGGCTATCATTAAAAAATCCACAATGAATGCTAGAGTGAAGTGGGAATGTAAATACCTACAGTGTTGGTGGGAATATAAATTGGTACAGCCACCATGGAGAACAGCATGCTGCTGCTGCTGCTGCTAAGTCGCTTCAGTCGTGTCTGACTCTGTGCGACCCCACAGATGGCAGCCCACCAGGCTCCCCCATCCCTGGGATTCTCCAGGCAAGAACACTGGAGTGGGTTGCCATTTCCTTCTCCAATGCATGAAAGTGAAAAGTGAAAGTGAAGTCGCTTAGTCGGGTCCAACTCTTAGCGACTCCATGGGCTGCAGCCTACCAGGCTCCTCCATACATGGGATTCTCCAGGCAAGAGTACTGGAGTGGGGCACCATTGCCTTCTCTGGGAGAACAGCATGAAGCTTTCTTTAAAAACTAAAAGTAGAGCTACCGTATGACCCTGCAATCTCACTCCTGGGCATATATCCAGAGAAAAACATGGCCCGAAAGGATACAGGCACTCCAGCGTTCACTGCAGGACTGTTTACAACAGCCAAGACTTGGAAACAGCCTAAATGTCCCCCAACAGCAGACTGGATAAAGAAGATGTGGCACATATCCACAACTAAGTACTACTCAGCCACAAAAAAGAATGAAATTGTGCCATTAGCAGTATCGTGAATGGACCCAGAGTGTCGTACTGAGTGAAGGAAGTCAGACAGAGAAGGAGAAATACTGTATGACACCCCTTATGTGTGCAATCAACAAAGACGAGTCCTTCATTCGAAGCACTGATGCTGAAGCTGAAGCTCTAATACTTCGGCCACTTGATTCAAAGAACCAACTCATTGGAAAAGACCCTGATGCCAGGAAAGATTGAGGGTAAGATGAGAAGGGGACAACTGAGGATAAGTTGGTTGGATGGCATTATGGTCTCAATGGACGTGACTTTGAGCAAACTCTGCAAGGTGGTAAAGGACAGGGAAGCCTGGTGTGCTGCAGGTCATGGGGTTGCAGAGTTGGATACAACTTAGTGACTAAACAACAACAAAGAAATGATTCAAATGAACTTACTTACAAAACAGAAAGAGACTCACAGACTTAGAAAAGGAACTTATGGTTGCCAGGGGGAAAGGATAGTCAGGGAGTTTGGGAAGGTCATGTACACACTGCTATATTCAAAATGGATAACCAACAGAGACCTACTGTATAACACATGGAACTCTACTCAAGTTATATGTCAGTCTGGATGGGAGGGGTTTAGGGGAGGATGCATACATGTATATGTATGGCTGAGTCCCTCCGCTGTTCACTTGAAACTACCACAACATTGTTAAATTGGCTATACCCCAACAGGACTTCCCAGGTGGGACTACTGGCAAAGAACCCCCTGCCAATGCCGGAGATGTAAGAGACACTGGCTCAATTCCTGGGTTGGGAAGATCCCCTGGAGAAAGAAATGGCAACCCACTCTAGTATTCATGCCTGGAGAATCCCATGGACAGAGGAGCCTGGCAGGCTAGTCAATGGCATCACCAAGAGTTGGATATGACTGAGCAACTTAGCATACATATACCCCAATACAAAATAAAAAGTTTAAAATTTGGGGAAAAAAAAAAAGGCAGAAAGAAAGGATGAGGAAAAAGAAAAATGAGAACAATATTAGAAGATCAGTTCAGAGTTCAAGAAGTCAGATAACAAAAAAGGGGGAGTTTCAAAAGAAATACACTTCAAAAACTGAGGTGAAAAAAAAATTCAAAGAAATAATACAGGAAATAATAGGCTCACTGAGAGTCTACCACAATCAGCTTGAAAGGACCCATGCCGAGAAGAATCAGGAACCACAAGACCACCACTCTAGGAACACCAGTCAGCTGCTCTCTGGGTAAATCACCACAGAGCTACACAGTATGGTGCCTGCATGCACCCTTCCTGTTCAGGTATTCATATTTTAATTCTATATTTTTCCTACAGTATTATTTGCATGTTAAAAAATCATATAAATGGTATCCTGCTGTACACATCTCTTTGCAACTTGCTTTGTTTTTCAAACAGTGCTTTGGGATTTATTCAAGTTGATATCTAATATATAACAGTTAATATGAAAAATTAGTCTATTTTGTGACTAAAACATAGCTTATATACCCAATCCCCTTGAGAAACAATTGACTAATTGCTCACTACTGTCCAGAGTCTTTTATGAAAGTTCATGTCCACACATGCTGTGCACAAGAGCCAACATTTCCCAGGTTACACATCTGAAAGGGAAAGGTCACAGTATGGGGTCTGTGCACCTCTGGCTTCACCAGGTATTGACAACTGCTCTCCTAAGTGGCTGAGCCAATTCACATTCTTGACAGAAAAATCAGAGTTATTATCACCCCACATCTGAACTAACAGCTGGGGCTACCCACTAATATACTTGTTGATTCACCTTTCCTTATTACTAGGGATGATGAACTCCCTTTTCACTGGTCTTCCGGGATTCCTCAATTGTGAGACACTGTGGCAGAGAGTACTCGTGATCCCTACTATCCAGTCTCCTGTTTTTCCTTTGATAGTGAATATCTGAGTAACCTCTCACAACCACTCAGCTTCTTTGTTCGTAAGTGCAGTTATGAGATTAAGCCCTGCCAGTAGGATATGAGCAGAACCGATAAGGGCGATTTTGGGGTCATCTTCTTAAAGACATGGCTGTACGCCCTGGGCTCCCTCTCTGTTCCCCCTCCCCACTGGCTGGGAATAACTGATGCCACCGACTTCTGCTGTAGTAACGGTGCCATGTGATAAGACAGGAGGACGTTCTAGTCAACATGCAGCCCCAAGTGACGGGGTAAAGCAGAGCTTTACCTGCCTGGGATACTTACCTTCCTTTGGACCATTATATTAAACTTCTAGCTTTTATCAACCACAATATTTTTGGATCTCTGTTACAGTGGTTTGTTAGTCTAAAATCCAATCAACGACTTTTCCTAACTTTTCTGTTGAATTGTCTTTTTCTCATTTGGCCTTTAATGAACTAGATGTTAATCTTTTGTTGGGATACGGGCAGGTATCATAAGTACTTTCTTCCAGCCTCAGGGTCATCCTTTCACTTTGTCTTTTGTCAAAAGAAGATTTACAAACCACCCAACTGTTCTCCAAAAGTATTATATCAATTGCCATTTTGATTATATTCTTTGCAGCCAAAGATGGAGAAGTTCCATACAATCAATAAAAACAAGACCTGGAGCTGACTGTGGCTCAGATCATGAGCTCCTTATAGCAAAATTCAGGGTTAAATGAAGAAAGTAGGGGATACCACTAGGTCATTCCAGGATGACCTAAATCAAATCCTTTTGATTACACAGTTGAGGTGACAAATAGATTCAAGGGATTAGATCTTGTAGAAAGAGTGCCTGAAAATTACGGTGCCTGAAAATGGATGGTGATTTGGAACACTGTACAGGAGGCAGTGACCAAAACCATCGCCAGGAAAAACAAATGTAAGAAGGCAAAGTGGTCATCTGAAGAGGCTTTATAAATAGCTGAGGAAAGCAGAGAAACAAGAAAGGGAAAGACATACCCAATGAATGCAGAGTCCCAGAAAATAGCAAGGCGAGATGAGAAGCCCTTCTTAAATGAGAAATGCAAAGAAATAGAGGAGAACAACAGAACTGGAAAGACAAGAGGCGATGTCAAGGGAACGTTTCATGCAAGAATGGGCGCGATAAAGGACAGAAACAGCAAGGGCCCAACAGAAACAGCAGAGAGCAGGAAGAAGTGGCAGCAACACAGAAGAACTACACAAGGAAGTTCTTAACGACCCAGATAAGCATGATGGTGTGGTCGCTCACCTAGACCGGGACATCCTGCAGAGTGAGGTCAACTGCGTCTCAGGAAGCACCACCATGAACAAAACTAGTAGAGCTGACGGAATCAGCTGAGTTGTTTAAAATCCAAAAGATGACGCTGTTAAAGTGCTGCACTCGGTATGTCAGCAAATTTAGAAAACTCAGCAGTGGCCATAGGACTGGAAAAGGTCAGTTTTCTTTGCAATCCCAAAGAAGGACAATGCCAAGGAATGCGCAAACTACTCTATTACTGCACTCATTTGACACGCTAGCAAGGTTATGCTCAAAATCCTTCAAGTCAGGCTTCAGCAGTACATGAACTGAGAACTTCTAGATGGACAAGCTGGGTTTTGAAGAGGCAGAGGAATCAGAGATCAAATTGCCAACATCTGCTGGATCATGGAGAAAGCAAGGGAGTTCCAGTAGAGCACCTACTTCTGCTTCATTGAGTACACTAAATCCTTTGACTGTGTGGATCACAACAAACTGTGGAAAACTTTCAAAGAGATGGGAATACCAGACCACTTTACCTGTCTCCTGAGAAACCTGTATGCAGGTCAAGAGGCAACACAGACATAAACAATGGACTGGTTCAAAACTGGAAGAGGAGTATGACAAAGCTCTACTGTGTCACTGTTTATTTAACTTATATGCAGAGTACATTGTGTGAAATGCCAGGCTGGATAAATCACAAGCTGGAATCAAGATTGCTGGGAGAAATATCAACAGCTTCAGATATGGAGATGATACCACTCTAGTGGCAGAAAGCAAAGAGGATCTAAAGAGCTTCTTGATGAGGGTGAAAGAAGAGAGTGAAAAGCTGGCTTGAAATTCAACATTCAAAAAACTAAGATTATCACATTCTGTCCCATTATTTCATGGCAAACAGAAGAGGAAAAAGTGGAAGCAGTGTCAGATTTTACTTTCTTGGGCTCCAGAATCACTGCGGACGGTGACTGCAGCCATGAAGTTAAAAGGTGCTTGCCCCTTAGAAGGAAAGCTATGACAAACCTAGATAGCATATTAAAAAGCAGAGACATCACTTTGCCAAGAGAGGTCCACAAGCTATGATTGTTCCTGTAGTCAGACGTGAGAACTGGACCATAAAGAAGGCTGCCCGTGTGTGTGCCAAGGTGCTTCAGTTGTGCCAGACTGTTTGCGACTCTATGGACTACAGCCTGTCAGGCTCCTCTGTCCACGGGCTTCTCCAGGCAGGAATACTGGAGTGGGTTGCCGTGCCCTCCTCCAGTGAATCTTCCTGACTCAGGGATCGAGCACATGTTTCTTATGTCCCCTACATTGGCAGGTTGGTTCTTTACCACTAGTGCCACCTGGGAAGCCCAAAGAAGGCTAAGTGAGAAAGTGTTAAGTCGCTCAGTCATGTCTGACTCTTTGCAATCCCATGGACTGTAGCCTGCCAGGATCCTCTGTGCATGGAATTCTCCAGGCAGGAATACTGGAGTGGGTAGCCATTCCCTTCTCCAGGGGATCTTCCCAACCCAGGGACCAAACCCGGGTTTCCCACATTGCAGGCAGATTCTTTACCTTCTGAGCCACCAGAGAAGTGCTGAAGGATTGATGCTTCTAAACTGTGGTATTGGAGAAGACTCTTGAGAGTCCCTTGGACTGCAAGGAGATCAAACCAGTTAATCCCAAAGGAAATCAACCCTGAACATTCACTGGAAGGACTGCTGCTAAAGCTGAAGCTCCAACACTTTGGCCACCTGATGCGAAGAGCCGAGTAACTGGAAAAGACCCTAATGTTGGGAAAGATTGAGGGCAGGAGGAGAATGGGGTGGCAGAGGATGAGATGGATAGATAGCATCACCAACTCAATGGACATAAATTTAAGCAACCTCTGGGAGACAGTGGAGGACAGAGGAGCCCGGCCTGCTACAGTCTATGGGGTCGCAAAGAGTCAGACACTACTACTTAGCAACAGAAGAACAACAAAATTCTTACTTTTAGTTGTTACTAATCTGATCATTAAAACCTAGATTACCATTATTTTAGAGTAGATTTCTTTGATTTCCAGTGTAGATGAACATTCTTCTAAATCTCTGATCTCAATGTTCTATGTTGAAGCTATTTAATAGGTGTCTCTATTTCCTACCGGACTGTTGTGTTAGTCTACAAGGGTTGCCTGCTCTAACAAACAACTCCCAGAATCTTTAGGGCCTAGCCCCAGTAAAGGACTATCGCTTGTTCACATTGCAGGCAACTGAGGGCTCAGATCCGGGTTCTGCTCTGGGAGGCCACTTGGGGCCCTACACTCTATCTAACTAATGTTCCTATCCTAGCGCCTTCCAGTCCTTCAGGACTCCAGCAGATAAAGGGGAAGCCAGGCTTAGAGATTGGGTAGGAGGGCTTTTAGAGTCTAGGCCTGCAAGTGACCAACATCACTTCAGCTACAACTCAGTCGTATAACTCCCGAACTGCAAGAACAGTGGGAAAATGTCTAGCCTTGTTCCCATGAGGAAAGCTCACAGAGGTCTGATGATGTTACGTCTCATTCACCATAAGCACCTCCTCTTAAGAATAAGAAGCAGGGCCCAGTTCCCTGTAGCTCCAGCACGAAGCCCTTTACCACATAGGGCTTAGAGATAGCAACAGGTGGTGACTCCAGAGTGTGGTCACTCAGAAGCAAGGGTCTCACAAACAGTAGTCATGCACCCCTGGTCTGAGAGACAGAGGACCCACACTCAGGGTCCATCATGAGACTGTTACCTCATCCTGAGCTCTCAAGCAACAATTCCAGACATCAGGGAGGGAGAGGTTACTCTTAGACTCAAAGATCCCTGACATATTTTACAGGTCACATAGTTAGCACAGCACTTCTCAAAGTGTGGTCTTTGAGACCCTCCAAAAGAGTCTGGGAGGTCAGAATTACTTCATACAATACCACAGTGCTATGTAGCTTTTGACTCTCATTCTCTCACAAGTGTAGAGGGGCGTTTCCAGAGACTTGTGATATCACATGCGACTTGTGATATCACAGCAGACTGACCACAGAAGCAGGCATGAGAATCCAGCTGTTTTATACTAAGCTTTACTTTAGAGAGGTGCAAAAAATCTTAAACAGTGACACTCCTCTCACTATACATTTTGCTTTATAAAAGTTATTTTTCATTTAAAAAAGTTATGTTACTAGAAGCCTGGCATGCTGCAGTCCACGGGGTCACAAAGAGTCAGACATGACTGAACGACTGAACTGACTGACGACATCGATTTATCATTGTACTTTTTAAGTGAGTAATGATTTAATGCCTTAGTTTTTTTAAAAAATATGGTATATATTGGTATATACAACCCACATAAACAAAAGCTCTTTGGGTACTCAATTTTTAAGGAGATGAGATGACCCCCAAGACTGAAGGTTTGAGAGTGGTTTGGTGCAGTGGCTAAGATGGCAGTCTCTGAAGCCAAAATCCTTTAGCTCAAACCTTGCTACAGGTATGAAAAAGAAATTAAGATAAACTATGCTAACAAACTTAGTGTGTGTGACCTTGAACAAATTACTTGGCCTCTCAGCCTCAGTTTCCCCATGGACAAAATGAGGAACAACACGCTCTTCTTGGCTTGTCTGCGGACTGAATGAGGTAATCCCCATAAATACTTGAAACTGTACTTGGCACGTACTGCACACTCAGTGGATGCTGGCCCTCATTTATTTGTATCCCCACAGCAGTCAGCTCAGCACAACTGCCCAGAACAGGAGTACAGCTTGTGTTTTCAGAAGCTGAATGTGAAATAAATAGAAGATGATGGAAAAGATATCACACCACAGCCATCCCGAGGTCAGGTTAGGGTTACAGTGTGTGCTCACCTGTCAGCCACATTCAGGTCAGATTCCATCTTGTCCAGGCCTTTGGATATACTGTCGAGTTGCTCGCCCTGATGGTGGAGGACTTTGGCTGTGTCTTCCAGACGCCTCTGGGTACAGGCCATCAGACAAGTCAGCTCCTTCCCCTTGGTCATGGAGGAGGAGGAGGCCTCAGTGGCAGCTCCTGACTCGGACAACAGCAGCTCTCTCCAGAAATGCTCAATGATGCTGAAAACGGCATTTCGACTAGGCTGCAAGGAACTGAACCAGTGCTTGCTGTGGTCCCTCTCCAGGATGGTAATGGAACTGAAGATAAAATGAGAAGCTTCTTTCTTGATCTCAGTTATACTAGAGAGGGGAAAGCTGACAAGGGTCTCTCTGGTTTTATCAGTCGTAAACTTTAGTGAGAGAGAAGTTAATGACAGTCTTCCAGGGACCCACCGCTTCTCAAGCTCTAAGTAATAGGAGCACGGCCAGGTTTGGACACAGGTGTCTCTGCTCATCTGGTCTCCGGGTCGGTTTGCACCACGGCCAAGGTCGCTCTGCCTCTGAAGGAAAGGGCACACGTTAGTGGGCGGACAAGCCTGAAACAGGACCAGGACACTTGGACCAGAGACAGCAGGACACGGACGCTGAGGGCGTGATCTGGGTTTCGAGCCCACAGGAGACTCCAGCAGGGGCCAGGCCCACACCTGCACGGGCTCTCACACCGCCCGTGACAGGCAGGATAAAGACTGCGCCCGACTTGGAAGAGAAGCAAGGGCTGGGGCCAGGCCTGTAGTGGTCCCAGAGCACCACGGTCCCCAGGAGCTCTGCACCACAGTACCCTCAGTGCTCACGCGTGGCGAGATGCGACCGAGGGCAGAAAATCACCGGGAACGACTGCCCGAGGATTCTTCACGAGAACCCCACTCTGGCGGTGTCGACTCCTACCGCTATACGTCCTACGAGCATTTAAACCAACACTCTTCTTTTGACATTTTTATAAGTTTACTTAGTTTCATATAGAAAATAATCCTACAAACTTTTTCCTCTGTGTAATCCCAACTAATTTTATAGAGTTCCATATAATTATACGTACATATTTATATATAGTTTTATATAGTTACAGGTAACAAAGGTATACTATTCATATCTACAGTTTGCATTTACCAATGCAGTTTTTTCTTTTTTTGGACACGCTGTACAGCTTGTAGGATCTTAGTTCTCCAACCAAGGACTGAACCCAAGCCCTCAGCAGTGAGAGTGCAGAGTCCCACCCACTGGACCAGCAGGGAATTCCTTATCAATACATTTTTTTCTTTTTTTGGACACACCACACAGCTTGTGGGATTTTAGTTCTCCAACCAGGGGCTGAACTCAGGCCCTCAGCAGTGAGAGTGCAGAGTCCTAGCCACTGGACCAACAGGGAATTCGTTATCAAAGCATTTGAAAGTCATGAATGACAGATCTGAAACAGCCCTTGTAGAACACTCAGTCTGACCCTCTCATCATACAGATGAAGAATATAAGGCCAAGAAAGGATGAAGACTTTGTACAGGGTCAAACCACAAGTTTTAAGTCCCCCAACATACTACACTGGGCTGCAAGCAGAAAAGAAACAGCAACATCCTTGGTTCACAGAGCTTAAGAGTCCATTGGAATTCTATAAACTTCCTCACTGAGTTACACTCTAAAGACTCAAGACTCTTCAAAGTAATTACTGCACTACATGCCACATCAAACGACACAAGGCTGGACACCAAAAAAAAAGGAGTAGCTGCACCTAAAGAGCTTGCACTGAATTGAGAGTCCAGGTTACAAAGAAAGGAAAGTGACTTGAGATTAGGAAGAGCATCATCAACTCTGAAGTGAGTTAACGCGAGAAAACAAAAAACCCAAAGCTCACAGGTTACAGGCGTAAAAAGAGATGTAAAGAAGTCTTAACTGGACTACAGTGGCATCTAATTGGTCTCCTGCCTTTGGTACTCCAAAACACCACCTGCTGCTACTGAAATCTTCTTTCCAGAGTAAGAGAGGCCTTACCCACCCCTGGCCTCTCCTCCCCTCTTTCTACCTTGCAGGGGCGTACAGAACTTATGCACACTTACAGTACATGTTAAATGGTAGGATGACCACTTGTTATTTGACCGCAGGCTCTCAAAGGGCAACGGTCGTATTTTATTCATAACCCTGACTCAGGAAACATTTTGAGACTGAACGAGTGCAGCAGACACTCGTGGCTTATGTCCAGCTGTGACCCTCAGCATAGTTGTAGTCGGTGCTCAGGCTGGCCTCACCCTGCTGCTTAATGCTCTCCATACAAGGTGTGGACATTACTGAGAGGGAATTCTTCACGGTGTTTCTCCACATACTATATCAAAAACTGATATGAAATTTTATGTCATGAAAACTGTCCAAGAGTATCTTCCTTATAACTGTGGACAGTGTCTTCCTCCTGGCTGAGAGATTTGTCTCCTGACCAGGATAATAAGTGAGTGTCCCCTCTGATGCAAGGGTTAGATGGGTTTGCTAGCAGTACCCTCATAAGTTATGACACAAACCCACGGAACGTGCAGCATCCACTTGGGCCTTAGAAGTCAGGGGCAAAGGGGGCAGCTGTACACAAGAATCCTGCTGTGCTACACACAACAGGCTTTTCCTCTCTGAGCAAGGGCCTCCTGTCTTCTTCCACATCTGCAAAACTAAGGCAGGCTCACTCTCAAACCTTAATAAAGTCTCAGACCCTTCTTGATTCCTGGCAGTGATGTGCACCACAAGATCATTCTACTTTGGGGTACGGGTTCTTCATACCAGAATCTTTATTAAAAATAAGTATTTAGGAAGTAAATTCCACAAATCAACTCTATCAACTCGTAACACCCTAAGATGTTTCTATTTGACTTAAGGGAATCAAGACTTTCCCCAAACTTTAATTCATTTTAAAAATAAGTACACGAAAAGCTCAAAAACAGGTGTCAGAATGGTAGTTACAGCCGGGGAGAAGCGGGCCTTGAGGAGGACCCTCTGGTGCTGGTAACGTCCTGCTTCTTGCCCTGGGTGTATTCATTTTGTGATAATTCAAGATTTGTGCTTTTTCTGTTCTTATGGTTGGCTAATTTTTCTGCATTAACACTTCAATGAAGGATTTACTAAATATTTACAAATAAAATAAAATTTTATTAAAAATAATATATGTACGTACACACGAGAGATGCACCAAAACTAAATTTCAGCTGGGTATCACAATTTCCAAAACATCTGAAACCACTGCCTTGGTAGCAGTACATCTGGAAGACTACAACACAAACCTCTCCCACAGATAATGGCCGGAGTTCCCACTCATCTGCGTATGACCCCTTCCGTGTGTGACTCAGCCCTCCTGCATCCACTTCCTCATCTCTAAATGGAGGTGACTGCACCTATCTCGTATTGCAGTGGTGAGGCTTACCTGAACCGATATGTGAAAGGTGCTTAGACAAGTACTTGGCACCTGATACACGCTGTAAGTGTAATTATGAATACTACAAAGTATCTACAGAACTCCCTCAGTTCATCTATTAGGTGTGAACAGTCTACAGTTTTCTCTTGAGCCCACCTCTTTAATGACCGCTAAACCATCACTATACTCGGAAGCTGTCATTTGGTCTCACTAGTTTTCACCACCTGATCAGAGCTGGCTACAGACAGCACCTGAACAGAGAGACAAACACAACAGCGGAAAAGGGGAGAAGAAAAGAAAGAAGGACGTGCACAGACACACAAAATTAAGGCGCCAAAACAACCTGATTCCGCTACAAGAGGAATAAACTTAACTACGTGAAGCAAACTGAAGCACTTTCCAAATATATTCTGGAACTTCTCTTAATCACAACAGCAAGCGCCGGCCCAAACTTCCCAGATATGCGTATGTGCCAATCAAGCCCTGTTACAACTACAAAGCAGTCCAGTTTACTAGCTCTGCTCATTACTAATACCTGCAATCAGGACAAGCCTAGAAGAAAGCTGCCACACTAAGGATGAGAATTTTGTCATCACTACAAAAGAAGACATGGCACTTGGAAGTAATAAATATAAAGGTATCAGGGCTCGAGGGACCACAGAGATCACCTCCAATTCACTTCATTCAACAAATGAATGAGCACAGTCCCATCATGGCAAAAGCTCTAGAAGTCCACTGACCGGACTTTCCTGGAGGTCCAGTGGTTAAGAACCCGCCTGCCAATGCAGGGCACAGAGGTCCGATCCCTGGTCTGGGAAGACCCACATGCCACGAGCAACTCAGCCCGAGCACCACAACGACTGTGTGCCTGGAGCCCATGCTCGGCAGCAAGAAAAGCCGCTGCAGCGAGAAGCCTGTGCACGGCAACGAAGAGTAGCCCTCAACCCCCATCACAACTAGAGAAAGCCCACACACGGCAAGGAAGACTCAGTTTAGCCAAAAATAGATAAATAAATAATTTTTTAAAATATTCCAAGTCCACTGATGGCTTGGCTAATACTTTCAGGAGTATTAGCATCTTCAAGTGTTTACTCTGAGTGTCAATTCTGAGAAAGCAATAGCCTTAGGATCTACATATCTAAGGAGACATGAGCCCAAGAATCCATCTTCTCAGCCAACATGATGATGAATGCCAGACCAACACTAAAAACACACTGAACAAACAAACAACCTCATACTCCCAACTCGGCAGGGCTCTGTAAGTGAGCCAGGAAATCCATGCTCTTATGTCACTGGAAAGCTAACGAAGATCTCCTCAGCTGTTTGAAACTCCTGACCTTCTGTACCAAAGACTGGTGTCATCTTCTTTGTGGGCTTTATCTGTGAGCTCCCTCCCAGGTCCTCCTGGCACACACTGGGATTGTGGAGAAGCAGAATGCAAGGGGCAGAGCAGTTGGGAGGGTGCCTTTCCTCTTAACAGTGGTTCCCACCGGACAAAGGAACTGCAAACCCAAAGGGTCTTCATCAGACCTTTCTCCCTAGAAAGGACACTCACCCAAGCACTCTGAAACAGACATAAAACAGACTACAGAGCATCGCTTGACTGGGGCCTCCCACAGGACAGGGAAGCAAGGGAGGTGCAGACCTTCAGCTTGTTACGATGGACACATCTGCCGTCCTTCCCGAGTTAGGACCCTGGCAAGCCACCTGCACAACTCGCGAGCACCGTCCTGCCCTGAGGCCACTGGGCAGTCATTCAGATGTGAGTAAGAGAAAGAGTTTTACTCTGAGAATTAGGGGACGACCAACCCCAACAACTTAACCATGTTTTTCAGGGTTTCCACGTCTAAGACGAGGTGCCTCTGGCCTCAGTCACCAGTGTGCCTCACAGCTCTGGTCAGGCTCCAGCTCTGAAACTGGCAGGACCCTGGTCCTTCTGACTGGGAACAGCCTTCCGCCACCTGGCCACTCTGTGCCCGCCATCAGCCCCAAGAGAGCTGATGAGGGGCCGGAGCCTGTTTACTGCTCCTCCCGATTCTTAAGAGATTGATTCAGCATGAAAACTGAGTTCACATTAACAAGCTACCTGACCTGAGCCGTCATTCCTGAGTATGTACTCTGGGAGGTATTCCTTGAACACTGAGATTATGCACAAATCCCCCCAAAAATTATTGAGTCTGGCACTGCAGCATCCAAGGAACCATGCTGTAGTTCCAATGCCAGCTCCATCACAAACTTAATGACTGTGGAAAAGTTATTTCACCTTCTGGGTCTCTGTTAACCATTAAAATCACTAAAAGACCCAAGGACAACAGCAGCTCTAAACTATCCTAAAATTCAAAAAGGGAGAAAAGAGGAAAGAAAATTCAAGAGAAGAGCAAAAACACCTCTCTTTCCTGTAGCATATGGAAGAAATATGAGGAAAGTACTTGGGTTTGACAAATACCAAGGAAAAAGCAAAAGGAGAAACCTGTGGCCACAACTTTTCCTACAACAGATTTCCATGGCAACCTTCCAATCAGACCAAAATAAATGACGATTAAGTGGAAGAGCCAAAGAACAACATTCCCGTGTGCATTAGAATGACCCCACAGACACCCTCCCTTTGCCTCAGCTAGGACTCGGATACCACACCTGTCCCTGGGTGCCTGCCCTTCCTCTCTCCATGCACAGTTTGTGGGAAGCAGTGTCCCCACTCCTTCAAAGACCAGGTTCTACTTCTCTTGATCCCAACCCCATCCCTCTCCAGCAGCAATAACTTCTCTGTCCCTTCACCACTAGGAGAGGGCATGCTTTTTTTTGCCCCTAAGGGCCAAGTAGTAAATATTTTAGGCTTTGTGAGCACATGGTCTCTGTTAAACTATTCTGCTGTTGCAGACTATAAGTAGCCAGACAACCCCCAAAGTCTGCTCACTGTTCCTCCAAGAGACTCCAAATGCGGCCCTGTGCTTGGCCACCAGCCAGGAATCTCCCCCTCCAGACAGGCTCCTGTCCCCACCGCTCACGGACACTTCTGAGCCCAGGCCTCCAGGTGGCCAAATCTAATGCACACATCTGTTCTAACCTCTGTCCAACACACCTGCCCACCTCCTGTGAGACATCATGTCTTGGACTCTTGGGTACCAAGCTCCCCCGGTCTCCCACCCCCGGAGCCTGTTTTCAGTCTGCTCTGCTGGTTCTTCCTCTTCTACCTGACTGCTAAATGCCAGAATCACCAGGTCACAACCTTGGTCCTCTTAATCAATACTCTGTTCTTAAGTGAGTCAACACAGTTTCATGGCATTAAATATACCTTCCAGCTGTTGCCCGGCAAACTTTCCTGTCCAGCCCAGACTCTCTTGAGACTTGAGTACTGCCTGGGCATTTCCACCTGACCATCTAATAGACATTTCCAACTTAGCAAGCCCCTCCATCTGCTCCTGCATTTCAGGGAAGGCAGTGCCAGCTGAGTTCTCAGAGATCCCCCTTCCTTATCCCTCTCAATCCATCAGCAAGTCCTGGCAGCTGTGCCTCACACCTGCCCTCTGCACTCCCCACCCCAACAGCCACACCACTAGGCAATGTTGTCACTACTCTCCTGGACAACTTCCCAACTGACCTCCTTGTTTCATTCTGCCCCCACCACGCATTCTCTATCCAGCTGCCAATGTGACAACCATCAAACAAAACAAGAAAACGTCACTCTTCTGCTGAAACCCTTCTCCATGTTCCTTGAGCAAAGTCACCAGCTAGGTCAGGGAGGCTTTAGTGACTACAGCCACAGCACCCGGCCCAGTAGAGACAGCCTCTCTCTCTCTACTCTGTTCCTCAGGGCTCCCCACCTGCTGCTCTTTGGACTCTGAATGGCCAACTCCACCTCTCCAGGTCTCTGTTCCAGTGGCATCCTTGCCTCTTCACCAACCACAGCACTCACGATAATTCCAAAGAGCCTGTGAATGTGTTTACATGTTGACCAGCTGGGTCAAAACACTGGAGAAAGCAAACACTACAAGGAGGGTGCCTTGGGGACAATACTGGTGCGTCACAGGAACCCAGTAAATACGGGATGAGTGAACTACAAATCATGTGATGTGAAAACACCAGCTGTGCCCACTGGGGACAGTCGTTCTTCTTTCTGTATGCTAAATTAGGTCCCCATTCTATGCTAAGTTCCTGGAGTCCTTACTTGGTCCTCGCCTGCTGTAACCTGGAACCCACATCTCCAGTGAAAACACAACACACCTGCTGACCTTTGGATAGAGTTGAATTAGGGAGGGGAGGTCCCGCCAAGACACCTCAAGAGTGTCTGAGACTAATCCACACAGTGATGCTCTTGGGGAAGAAATGAGTGGTCACAGGGACTGAACTTAGAGCACACTGCAGTTAGTACAATGGGTCTCTTTTAGCACTTCCATCAGACCTGTGTCCTGGAGTAGACTCAGTATCAAGTAAACACTCTATTTTTAGTTAATTTCCAATGTAACAGACCAAGCAACGTTTTACACACCTTCCAGTAACTTCTAACCATAAGGAGGATTAGAGGCAGAACAGAGGGAGCAGTGTCTCCAGGCACCAGCAGTCAGCCTTTTCCATTACCTTCACCTCCTGCTCCTCAGAGGCTCCCACTCTGCACCTGGGAGGTTCGGGGTGTTTCGCTGCAATGACACAGCCTGTTCACATGGCACGCACCAACTTCTGAACTTCTCGGAGCCGAGAACTAGGGTTTTACGTATGCCCACTGCATTTCCTACAAATGCTACCTTTTAAACCCCCCTCCTGCTATTTTTCCGCTGGCCCTCTGTGGGGTGTGTCACTGGGATGTGATAAGGCATGCCATGCTCCCAGATCTGATTCAGGTCTGGGCGGGGCCCAGGAATGTGCCTTCCCTACCAGTGCCCAGGTGATACCAGGGCTGTTGTCTAGGGCCCTTGGAGGAACACAGACCTGGGTTCCAGTCCCAATCCTGTTCTCAATAGCTATGTCAGAAACTCATGCACACAATGGTGGTAATAGGGTCAACACTAGAGAGCCAGCATACAAACTAGAGAAAATACAGGACAAAATGCCTGGCCCTGGGCACACGCTCAAGAAAGGAGACATTCTCTCCTACCCTGAGCTACTTGTTCCATTGCCCCAACAATCCTGGGAAGCATGGGGACCTGCTGGCCTAAAACTCAGTCACAGCCACAGAGCTTCAGAAGCTGAAATTCTGGAATTCTTCCCAGGCAATGTCTATCTGAACTCCGTATTTCCCTGATGAGGAAACTTTGAACCATATTTCCCAAATCTTTAGACAATTATGAACATTCTGCTTCCCATATTTTTCCTATTTGCCTTCCATGATCTGTACTTATCACAACTAAAATCAAATAGCTAAGGATCATCCAGTCAATATGTGGCAAAAAAAACTGACAACTGTTAATCTTTTTAAAAAAGTTAAAAGCAGCAAAAGCTTACATATGTAAATTCACTTACATGTAAAATAGAAAGAAAGACTGTGTGTGTGTGTGTGTGTGTGTGTGTGTGTGTGTGTGTGTGTGTG
>NW_024070189.1:104057334-104082871 GCF_014754425.2 Oryx dammah | reverse complement strand
TGTGTGTGTGTGTGTGTGTGTGTGTGTGTGTGTGTGTGTGTGTGTGAAGAAACGAAAAAATGCTCATCTCTGGATGGCATTAAGGGCGACTCTTTTTCTCCATTTTAACTTCCCAAGGCATTCTAACTTTCTGCCCAACTCTGGCCCAATGAAGAATTCCACAGCTTGACCATGTGAGGTACAATAAGACAGACTGGGAAGAGCGCACAGTGCACACAGAATCACACAACCCCTCACGCTGCTCTGCTCACCACAAACTCTCCACCACCTGTCCCATCTAACCCATGTTCTCAGCTCCCACTTTAGACCCCTCCTCTACCTGGACTTCAGACTCTCCCTAACTCACTTTCTTCTTAGTCCTCCCCTCTGCCTTACCCCACTTCTGGTCCTTGTTGTTCTTCTGCATAAGCTTGAAACCCCTTGGAGAAGAGTCTCCACCCCCAAACCCCTCTCCAAAGCTCAGAGCCCCAATATCTCCAGTTTCCCTTATGCGACCTATAAGGATAAATAAGATTACATCGTCACTGTTCAATAAAGGGGAAGAAGCTGCCTCTTCTCTACCCTTTGAGTGTTTCTTTTGGTCAGGAAAGAAACAGACTCAGTGTTCAGATTTTACAAGGCACAGTCACCACCTGCTGACTCAGAGCTGTAAATAACAGGGACCTCCAGAACCCAGGCAGGAGTCTCTCGTCAGGCACAGACTACACAGATGCATCTATTTTTCCCTCAAGGCGATGCCAGAGGTCTCCACAATTCTTTCTCTGCTTTTTGTGTGTGAAATGTGCGGAGTTCTGCCCAACTCTACTCTCTTGCAGATGCCTTAAATGTATCTGCTCACACACTAATGAAACTGGTTTCTTCTCTCCATACTGATAACGGGTAGATTTCCGTTGGAAGGACGTGTGTTTCTCCAACATGCTGAGACCCTGACGTGTCATCCCCACTCAAGCCCCCCTTTTCTGTGCCCCGTTTCAGGTCTGCTGGTGTGCACAGCCTCGTATTTCCACACTTGAAGCCCCACACCTTCACTTCAGCCCCTCGCTATTCCCCCAGCATCCCACCAGGTTCCCACCACCCCCTCCAGGTCCCATCACCCTATCTTGGTCTACACATCCCCTCCATGTTCCCAGCATCGCCCTAGGCCCTCAGTACTCCTCTACCCCGAGCATCCGCACCAGGCTCCACCATCACCGGCAAATTACACCATTCCTTCCAAGTCCCCAGCATCTCCCTAGGCCTCCACCATCTCCCCAGCCAGGGCCTCTCCATCCCCTCCAGGTCCCCAGCATCCCTCAGAGCCCACCTTTGGCCCTCGTACCTCTTTGTTAGCCCTGCCCACATCCCATCAACCTTCCGCAGTCCTGGAAGGTTGAGGAAGGAAAGGAGTCCTTGCCTCGCTGGTCGTGTCAGGAGGGATTACGCCGGAAAGGCACAAGCCCAGCTGCAGACTAGAGACACCGCTTACCTGAGTCGCTGGGAAGACGAGAAAACAGCGAGACTCGGGGCCAGCACCGTTCGATAACCTTGAAGCCCTGGGGTACCCGAAGCTGGGGCGAAGCCGCTGCAGGCCGTTCCAGTACCGGGTGCGGGCCGCAGCGTGAAGCGAGCATGCGCGCAGGGCCTGGCTCGCCGTGTTTCAGGCTCCGGCAGGAACTCCGAGTGCAGACTCTTGGTTCCGCCTGACTGCTCTGGGACTACCGCCGGCTTTGCTGTCTGTACCTCGCCGGTTTCTCTCTGGCCGGCTGTGGGCTGTGAGCCACGGACGCCCAGAGCGTTTACTCCGGAAGCAGTTTTAGCAAACACTTCCTTTTTCTCCTCCCAGTTTGAAGAGCAGAGACGGGAATGCGCAAGTGGGATTCCGGGCTTCCGCCCTTTGCGGGTCGGCGGCCGGGAGGCTTCACCGCTGTTTCCATCGTCTGTACCAGTCCCTCTGTCCCCGCTGCTCCTTCGACGTCCCCCGAGCCCCGCCCCGTTCCCAGCAGCCTTCCAGACTCTCGTCCCCCCCGCGGCAGACTCCCAGCCCGGGTTACCCTGCAGCCCGCGGACGCAGAACCTGGCCCGGGATGGACAGGGAGACGCGCGTGTTCGCCGAGAGCCACTTCAGAGGCTTCGAGGGGCGTCTCCCCAGCAGGGTTTGTCCAAAACTGGACCGCGTGGACTTCATCGAGAAGCCGGACTCCTTTTCCTACGCCGACTTTTTCAAGGGCTACCTGCTCCCCAACTTGCCCTGTGTTTTTTCCAGCGCCTTCACCGAGGACTGGGGCAGCAGGAGGCTCTGGGTGACACCCAGCGGAAAGCCCAACTTCGATTATCTGCTTCAGAACTATGGTAAGGACTGGGCAGGAACACCCTGGAGTGCAAGCACAGGCCTTGACTCCGGCCTAAGTCGGACTGTAAGGGCGCAGATGAGGAGAGCCAGAGAGGGCTTGAGGGAGGCAGGGCAGGAGAAGAATTCACTGGAGACGATGTATCAGTGAATTGGAGGGCGGACAGGGTCAGGGAGGATGGACAGGCTGGAGGACTCTCAGAAAAGTCTTGTGCCTGAACTTTTCCTTTCAGGAGACGTGGTGGTACCTGTTGCAAACTGTGGGGTCCAGGAATACAACTCCAACCCCAAAGAACACATGTCCCTCAGAGACTACATCAGCTACTGGAAAGAGTACATTCAGGGAAACTACTCCTCTTCACGGGGCTGTTTATATCTCAAAGACTGGCATCTGTGCAGGTAAAGGGGCCTGGAATGCTGGCCACAGCACTGCTTCTCAGTTCTGAGTGAGCCCTGGCTGCACACACAGGAGCTGGGCCTTAACCCATTTAGGAATTTAAGGGGACCGCTTCAGCCTGGTTGAAAGTGTCATTATCCACTCATGGCCATCTCAGTATGCCATCACAGGCTTGGCTGCTGTGAAGAATGGGCAGAGGCGCATATGCCTGTGGTCACCCACCTCTTCATTGTCAGTTTTGCCCAGAACCTTCCTTGTCAGCTTCACCTCCATCTAACTGGCAGCACCCAGCCTTTGCCTGTCTTCTCAGGCGCCCCTGGGACCAGCCTCCCATGTCCAAACCTACTTCTCCAAGTCGGGCCTCTTTTCATTCACCTTGGTTGCTGCTAGTCTCCAGACTGCCCTGCCTCAGGTCCTGCACTCCACTGCTAGGCTCACTAAAGTCCAAATGAGCTTTCCAGCAGGACTGTGTCCCTCCCATTTAAAAGTCTCCATCACTAACAAGCAATGGCAACTGTTTAATGAGGGCTTCCAAGGTTTGTCCCCACCCACCGCACACTTCTTCCACCTGGAGAGCTCTAAGGATGTTGTCCTCGGAAACATCTCGCTCATGTGGGCAACCCCACCCCTTCTGTGGTGTTCCCATTCTCTGAGGCGGTCCTCGAGTTTTGTAGCCATTTCCCCTGCCAGGGTTATGCTTTTCACAAGCAGAGAAGGTCCTACCCAGACCCCCACTCTCTGGCACAGGGCCTTGGCACAGAGTAGGTGCTCATTTAATAAATGAGTGAAAATTGAGTTCTTGTTTCACTGACACAGGAATTAAGACTCAAAAAAAAACACAATGAGTTCAGGTCCTTGTGATTCATCCAAGAGAACATGAAAAGCATCAGCAGCATCCTGCTCATAGCTTGCGTTGGTACTACCTACCACACAGTTTCTTACCTGGCAGACAGAAGCTAAGATGCAACCAACCGCTGGCCTTGGCCTCAGGGATTCATATTCCAGCAGCCCACATGGACTCATAGACTCAGACGCTCGTGTCCTGTGAATTTGTGCTTCAGATAAGCAATGAATGGTTTTTACATACTTACCCTAGAAGCTTGTTCACTGTTCATTTGAAATTCAGTTTTGACAGAGTGTCTTGCGTTTTCCTGGGCAACCCAAAAATAAAAAGAGCAGAGGAAGACCTGCATCAGGTAGGCAGGGTTAGCCACAGGGGAGATAATATCTGAGCAGGGTTTTGAAGGGTAAGCAGGCATCTGTTAGTGTGCAGAGGCATGGCAGCGGAGGAATCTGCATGGTGGTGGGGAAACTACCAGTGGTTTGGTACTACTAAGGCTGTTCCGTAGCATGGCCTCTGACCGACAGTGTTGTATGACTGTAGATAGACGCGCACTCTCCCTTGCGCTGGTTTGGAATGTTCCTCTATTTGGGATCCCATTGGTTGGGTTGTGGGAGTGAACCAGGAGAGTGAGGGATGGAGAAACAAGGCAAAAAGGACCTTGGTGTACCTGGGCTGTCCTCATGTCTGGGCTTATGGCTTGGAATCTGCTTGATAGTCAGGGTCACTGGTGTGGGTAAAAAAGTGGAAGCCCCCAAATTTGGGAAGCTGCCGTGATGCAAATGATACATTTATAACCCCAGCTCAGCCAGAGGCTGAAATCCTGGAATGAGTGTGGAAGGGGCCCTGAACATCTAGGTCACTGCCTGTACAAGTTGTCTAGGTTCTGTCATAGCACCCTCAAAGCCATTTTGTCTGCTTACATCTCTGGTTCAGTCATTTGGACAGGGATCAGCTAGGGTCACTTGGGGCTGTAGTCATCTGATGGCTGGGCTATGGCTGGATGGTCTGAGGTAGCCCCCACTCCTGGTGGTTGGTGCTGACTCCAGAAGGCAGGTCAGGGTCATTCACATAATTTCAAAACTCTCATGATATTTCATGTACTCAGGATATGGGTGCTGGGAGGTTGGCTTGTAGCCACTTACGCTGCAGCTTCATGCCACTTTCTAAAGGGACTTCTCGGCAGAAGGCGTGTTCACCCTGCCCATATACTTCTCATCTGACTGGCTCAACGAGTACTGGGATGCCCTAGACGTGGATGACTACCGCTTCGTTTACATGGGGCCCACCGGCACTTGGTAACTGCCTGTCTGCTCCCATCCACCATCCTACACCCCATCCCCGGTCACTCTCCTGAACCTTCTTGTTGGTCTGTTGGCTCTTGCCCAAAGCCTCTCGGAGGTCCCTGTTAGCCAAATGGAAAGAGCTCCTGCACCTCCTTTGTGATGTTCTGGGGTCAGGGAGGTTTGGCCCTCCCACCTGGCTCACAGGCCAGGTGTGAGAACTGGGGACCACTGAGGCCTCTGAGCCTGGTCAGTCTATTCAGAAGAAGCATAGCCCACACCCGAGCCACATGGCACCAACAGGAGCTCTTGCACAGGTCGCCGTTCCATGCCGACATTTTCCGCTCCTTCAGCTGGTCCGTCAACATCTGCGGGAGGAAAAAGTGGTTCTTCTTCCCACCAGGGCAAGAAGAAGCCCTGCGGGATTGCCATGGTGGCCTACCCTACGACGTGACCTCCCCCACCCTCCTGGATAGCCGCCTGCACCCCATGCGAGACCGCTGTGGCCCGCCACTGGAGGTCACACAGGAGGCAGGCGAGATGGTGTTTGTGCCCAGTGGGTGGCACCACCAAGTCCACAACCTGGTAGGATGGCACTCCACACCCCATGACCTATGCCAGGCGGGTCAGGGAAACAGGCCGCGGTACTACACTGGGCTGACTCTTACCCCACCGAGCTGGGCACTTTGGCCTGCCCAGCAGCTCTCCTTGCCCTCAGCACCTTCCTGAATGCGTTCCTGCAGAGTGGGCAGGGAGAGCCTGGGTATGGGATGGGGCAGGCCATGGGCAGGACTGGTGCTGCATGTAGCCATGTTGGTTCCTGCACGCAGCGCTGCTGACGGCCCCCAGTCTCTTTGCCTCCCTTACATGTTACTTTCTTGGGTGACGGTGGGCAAGGGATCTATACACGTGGGGTTGTCCCAGCCTTTGGGGAGCCCCACTATGGGTTAATAATTGTGGATTAGAATGATCCCAGCCCCAGCTCCCTCTTCTCTGCTGGCTCCCACTGGGAGATAGGAGTGGCTCTTCCCAGCTGAGGAAGTCTGAGCAGATCTCAGGACAGGGGGAGGGGACAGTGCCCCCTGTGGGATCATGAGGACAGCCTGTGCCCTGCCCCTTCCAGGAGGACACCATCTCCATCAACCACAACTGGGTCAACGGCTGTAACCTGGCCAATATGTGGCACTTCCTGCAGCAGGAGCTCAGTGCCGTGCAGCAAGAGGTCATTGAGTGGAGGGACACCATGCCTGACTGGCATCACCACTGCCAGGTGGGACAACTAGTCTGAGCAGGAGAGGGGCACGGGTGAGTGAGGCTCGCCACAGCTATGTAGGAGTAGGAGGTGGGTAGGGGCCTACCTGGGCCAGGGCCACAGTCGGGGCAAAAATATGCTCACTAGGCCAAGGCCTCAGTCAGGGAAAGGTGTGGAAAAAACCCCGCGACAGCCTGCAGTCTAAAGGGAGGTATGGTCTCTGAGGTCAGAGCTGCAGTCTTAGGGGCCCAGTGGCAACTAGGCCTACCTATGTGAGTGAGGGTCTGGGGCTTCCAGGCTGCAGCACTCAGACCCCTTTGATCACTGGCCAACCCCCAGGTGTGTCTCTACATCCTCAAGGACTGGACTGTGTGTCAGGGCCCTTTGTAGCCTAGACTCGGTATAGGGTCAACAGAGCTTGCCCAGAGCTATGAGTAAGCAGCAGCTCACTGGCTGTTTCTTTCTGACCCAGGTCATCATGAAGTGCTGCTCTGGGATTAATTTCGAAGAATTTTATCACTTCCTGAAGATCATTGCTGAAAGGAGGCTTCTCCTCCTTGCGAAGGGGATGAGCCCTGGCCAGGTAGAGGGTGGCGAGGACACTGGGTTGGGCCCCCAGCAGGCCGCATTTGACATTGGCCGCATAGCTGAGGTGCTGGAATCCGTGGTGGTCCACCCTGACTTCCAGAGGGTGGATAGTAGTACATTCTCACCACGGCCAGAGGTACTACTGCGGCAGCTAGAAGAGGCCGTAGCTGCCACCACATGCCTTTAGTACGTGCTCTGAGGACTGGGTGAAGCACGTCTTTGGGGGACGCTGGAGGCACCAGTGTGGAAGGCGGTCATCCTGCTCCAGGATCCCTTCTGGAAATAAAGCTCTGCCCTCCTGTGTGGCCTGGGATCTGTCACCTCCCCGTTGAACTGTCACTTCAGTGTCCCAGGCAGAGTTCCTGCTCTTAGGGGTCTGGTGTGTCCTGGCTCTCTTTTGGCATCCCTGGGGCCCTGACTCCTGTCCAGAAGGTCCAGGCTCCTTGTCCTTGTAAGGCTCAGCCGGGACTGGGAACTGGAGCTTGTGAGGCAGTGCATGGGGAAGTGTTGGTCATTTGGACGCAGAGCAAGGAGGTTAGGAGTGTGCTGGGGACTGAGGAGTGGAGGTGGCATATGGCCAGGTTTTCTTCCCCCCACCAGCCTTCCCTCAGCAAAGGCTAGCACCCATGCTGACAGCCTCCCATCCTCAGCAGTAGCACCTCATCCCTGCATGAGTCCACAGATCTCCCACTAGAAGAGGGCCCTCAGTGTAGGGCAGAGACTGGGGCCCAAGGCAGACCCAAGGCCTGTGTCTCCATCCCACATTGGAATCACTGTTTCAAGCCTTCCCACTTCTGGCCTATGACCCTCCTCTCCCCACAGGATCCTGAGATGTCTACTAGTCAGAGCTCCAGGCCTCATGTGCTATCCTTCATGCAGGTCTCCCAGATGTCACAGGTACATCGTTCTGGTGCTCTCTGGGCCCTGGCAATAGGGCAAGGCAAAGTCTGTCCCCCTCCTGCTTGCTACAGCAATACCTTTCCCCTGCAGAGACTGAGCCCACCCTTGGAGCTGCACACCCAGTGAGGAGAATGCCTTGTCTGAGGTCTCCCTGCGGGCCAGCTAAGGCCCAAAGGCCAGCTGGAACCTGGGTCTCGTCCGCACCTCATACACCATCCAACTTCAACTCATTGCACACCCACTATTGGCCATCTAAAGTCACTTTGCACACTGAGCAACCACTCTTTGTGCACTCATTCTGCCCTGTCCAGAATTTCTCATTGCACTCTTTTCACATTTGTCTGTACCATCCAGTTTCCACTTGTTGCACCTATATTATATGCAGTAGTCACAGTTTCAGGATTCTCCAGAGAAATGGAACCAGGGCTGGTGAGTGTGAAATCTGTGTGATAGGCTGCAGGCCCAGGGAAGAGCTGACACTGCAGTCTTGAGTCTAGAGGCTGCGAACTCAGGCAGGGCTTCTGTGATCCAATCTAGAGGCAGAATGGTCTTTTTGGGAAACCTAGGTCCTTTGCTGTTAAGATCTTAAACTGATTTAATGAGGTCTACCCACATTTTGGAGGGTCATCAGCTTAAAATCTCTTGAGCTGAATGTTAACCACATTTTAAAAATGCCTTCACAGCAACATCCAGACACTGGCATTTAGCCAAATAACTGCACCATGACCTAACCACACTAGCACATAAAATGGACCACTGTGATCACTCCTCACATATTCACTGGTCACTCTGCTTCATCCAGTGCCCAGTTCTCACATGCCCACCCAGACTCACCAATATCTCCTTGCACACTCACTGTGTAATTAAAAAGCCAGTGACTCATTTCCAGGTCAGGTCACTTTGCACATCTATTTGCCGTCCAGAGTCGCTGCATACTCTCCATGTGCAGTTCACCAACCAGTCTATGCGTGTGCGTCCCACTTTCACTCCAGCACACTCTTGTAGCATTAACAACCGCTCCTCCCATGCTCACCGTCAAATTTTTCTATTCTCACTACTGTGTGCTAGTCTATAAAATTATTGCACACACACTGTGCAAGACTGCACACACACTGGGACCAGGTTATCAACTTCCCCTCATGCCCCTCACTCTTCCAGCTTCCCCTCCTACACAGCCCTTGTGTGCCATTTAACAATGCTTGCACACTCACTGCAAAACAACTACTGTGCACATTTTTGTGAATGTATTAGTCTTTCCTTGCACATTAATTCTGCACCATCCAGATTCATCAATAATCAACTCCGTTACGGTCATTATGTATAGTTCAACCATCAGACATAGGATGAGCTCTATCTTGCTCATCCTGTGTCTTCTTGTACTCCCACTTGCATTCAACAGTCACTTGCACACATCCTTTAGGGCCTGGCAGAGGTGAGCCCTAATGTGTGTCTGAGTGACAAAACCATCAGGAAGGAAAAGTTAACTCAGAATTGCCGCATAGTTCATCTGTTTCTTGCCTTTAAAGGTTATATATTCAGGGGAGGGTATTGAAAATACGTAACAGTATAGTCTGAAGGCTGTGTAGGATCCCAGGGGCTCCCTCACTGTGCCTGACATTAACCCTTTAGTTTCCAATCCTAGGAGAAGCCTCAGGAGGGCACTCAGGTGAGGGCAGGGCAATGTGGGTTTCCCATCCAGGTTGGAAGCAGTCTAGTGTTTAATTGGTAGAGCTGTGTCTGTGCTGTCCATGGAGCGTTGGTCCTGGTGGTATACCTCCTCCCTGCCTATCAGGCTGCATCTTTGAGCCCTTCCTACAGGAAGGGTTGACGTCTCCATGACATAGCCAAGCCCCAGGCAGAGAAGAGTGGCCATTAGTGTGCCTGATACGGGACTGGGGACCATCTAGGACGTTTCTGCATTAAAAGTTTGCAGGGATGCTGGGAATCCTTGTACACAGGCAGCAAGAGTGCTGGTAGGATGACATCACAAATCTTTCCCTGGAAAAGAAATAAGCAGGGAAGGGAATCCTGAGGTCAGAGGAGTATTCCAATTTACGTGAAATCCTGACCTTGGGAGAGTGGGGTGATGGAAAATCTTGCCTGCCCTCAGTTTGTTTGCTAATAACCTTCCTCTGCCTTTTTTCTTTTCCATGTTGTATGTTTTCTCTTTTTCACAAGCTTCCCCACTTAGGGCTTACAGAATTGCAGAGTTTGACCAACAGTTTCCTAATTGGTGGTCAAGAGATACCTCAATAACAGAAGCAGAAAGCTCTCCCTCCATAGTGTAGAAATTAGCCATTGTCCTGGGGTAGGAAGTGATCCTGGCAAGAGTTAACTTTTAAAGATGCCCACATTTCAGTGGTTGTTGCTATGCCTGTGAAAATACCTTAGCTTCCAAATTCCCCAAGTTCTGAGGGGCTTTCTCAGCTCCTTGTTCAGTTTAATGATACTGAAACAAACATCTCTGTGAAAGATGGATGTGGACATGTCCTTCAGAGAAGGATAACTGATGCTTCTTTCTTCTTCCACATACAATAAACTGATGGCCTTGCAAGACTTACTGAATCAGGAATGAGAGTGTCTGTCTCTTTTTAAACACAAAAAATGAAAGAATCACAACTCCTAGGCTATAGTAGAAAATGGGGTTTTAGTACAATATTCAAGTGAAGCTTTGGCTATTTACAACAATAGTAAACTTTTTTTTTCACCTTTTATACAAAAAAAGCAGTTACTCTCTCACCTCCTCTGAAATCTTCCCACTGACCCCTTCTCCTGTGGTCTTGTAAGTCCTTGGTGCTTGGCACTTGCAGTGGCACCAGACATCAGTGGGATGAAGATGAAGAGCAAGGTATGTGAAGTGGGGTCCCTCCTCTACTGGGGAAGGGGAGTGGGTAAGACACTCAGTCTCAGTTGGCCCTGATGATGGAATCTCTGAGAGTCCATCTAGCCTGAGAAAGTGGTGGGAGGTAGGACCAGGATCCCTGGGAAGGTCGTAGGGAGGTGCTATGAAACAGGAGGGAACTGACCCAGTGGGTGAATGGGGTTCTGGGCAGCCTGGGGGCTCAGCTGGCAGTGAGTGGTACTGTGAAGGGCACTGTACAGAGGGCAGTATCTGGCAGCAGGCAGGGCACTGTGCCCATTGGCAGTGCTTAGCTAAAGTTAACTAGCCTTCTGGTTCCCAGAGAGCAGAAGG
Organism: Oryx dammah; assembly: GCF_014754425.2. Classification (NCBI taxonomy): domain Eukaryota; kingdom Metazoa; phylum Chordata; class Mammalia; order Artiodactyla; family Bovidae; genus Oryx; species Oryx dammah. The sequence goes on along the minus strand of NW_024070189.1, from coordinate 104,072,091 downwards.
CACCTAAGGCAGTAAAACCCATGGGAGGCCAGGTTAGCCTGTGAACTGCCCAGCCAGAAAACAGGTTCAGTGGTGAAACAAGCCTGGAGGTGGCTTGGGCTGTCAGGTAGGAAGCACAGTGTCTGGTTGACCTGGGCCACTTCAGTCTGGAAGTTTTTAATTCACTCTGGAGAGGGTGACCCTGAGGCTAGCTACTGTCAGGAATCAGAAGATGCCCTTTGTGAACCAGAGAAAGAGCAAAGTAAGGCTAAAAACGTAAGAGCAGAGATGAATATAATAAGAGAACAACATAACAATGGAGAAAATCAACAAACTAAAAATTGTTCTCTGGAGAAATGAAAACATTGACAAACATTTAGATAAATTGACTAAGAAAAATGTAGAGAAGACTCAACTAAAGTCAGAAACAAAGTTTGGGGTCACCCAGAATGACCCTTGGGTGTCCCATCCCTGCTGCTGTTGCTTTGTTGAGTTCCAGGGGTACAGCCCATTCCACTGGTAAAGTCAGTGCTCTAATTATAATCTAGAGAAGAAACCAGAGAACAAAACACAATTTTGGATGTCATCAGACAGTGGTTCCCTGGGCCCTTCACAGGGCCGAGGAGCAGGACATACAGACTCCAGGAGTGGTGAGAACCTCAGTCCTCCCTTGTCTCCGTATTAGCTTCCTCTGGCCCTGGATGTCCAGTTCACTCATGACACCTCACCAAGCCTGGACAGTAAACCTAACTCCACTTCCAAAAGAGGACCCCAAGCCTCCAGCAAAGATGGTCATGTCTCTGGACTTAACTATGTTATGAATTACATCTGGTCCTCAACCACCCATGCCCTCAAGCTATTCTGCTTGGAGGATTGCCAGTGTCCTCAGCACAGTGGACCATCAATGAAGGACCAAGTCCAAAAGATACTTCTCTTGGAAGTGGAACTCTTGGGGTCACTCCATGCACCCAACTTATAGAGGAGGAAACTAAAGATTTCTGTAGCCCCCTCCACACTAAGGGATTTTGCTCAGATGCCTATATCAGTAGACACAAGACCCCAACAACGAGAGTTCCAGGTGCCTATATCAGTAGACACGACCCCAACAACGAGAGTTCCAGGTGCCTATATCAGTAGACACAAGACCCCAGGCACTGTCCTGTCCAGGATGCTCTACAAGTGTCCCATTCCAGAGCCCTGGGGGACCTCTGCCTATCAGCCTGGTATCACTCCCCCTCCCCAGGCTGTGGGCCTGTGGACAGGCTACCAGGAGATTAAATGTCCGTACACCATGAGAGGGCTTCCCCCAACCTCTTTTTCCTCTTACCACCTTCAGGTGTCTACTCTTCCTCTGCCCCCATACTTATGGTGCCCACCTGGAAGTCTCTGTGTGTATTGGAAGGATACTTGAAGGAATATGGCCCATTAAGGAGAGGGTGAACAGGGATCCACCAGATTCCTATGGAATTTCATTCTTAAAACATAACCCATGGGAGTGGTTGATTAAGGGTATTAGGATAAGAGTTGGGCCTAAGAGGTTGGGATTAGGGATCAAGTGTAGGACATTAGAGTCAGGGTCAGTCTTGAAATTTATATCAAGATTGAGATCTGAGATTAAGATTTGAGTTTGTGTTTGTGCTTGGGTTTTGGTTTGTAATTGGGTTAGGGGGTCAGGGTCAGGATGTAGGTTAGGGTCAGAATTAATAATAGGGTCAAGGTTAGGGTCAGGGTCAGGTTTTGGCTTTGAGCCTAGGGTTAGGATCAGGATAAGAGTCAAAGTTTAGATTAGATTTTAGATTTGGAGATGGATTGGGGGTTAGGGATTTGAATTAGGGTCAGTTAGGTTTAGAAACAATTTCAAGTCTCTATAGACACTTCACACATTACAGAATATCACTTCCGTTAACAAAACACTGTTTGGAACACAGCTTGTAAGTAGCTTCTAGAAACACCTTTATTTCAAGTCCCTTAAATACTTCACTACAGGCATTATAGAATGGGTAACATTTCCATTTACTGATGGAACACTATACCGATTGCAGATTTCAGTGACTGTTTAAAAACCATTTCAAGTCTCAAACATTTCACCACATGCATTACAAAATGGGTATTATTTAATTCATTGAAAGAACACTGTACTGAAGGCACCTTGCAAGTAGCTTGTTATAAACATCTTTATTTCCAGCCAAGGTCAATCTGAGACAACTGTTATAGAAGTTAATTGAATGGCAACTCAGAACCTGAGGACAAGTCACTGATACCTCAGACAGACAGCTAGTCAACCCAAAAGGTAGGCATCCTAGGCCAAGGTCAAGGCTGAAACACTTTAGAAAGACAGGTGACTGAGCTAGTAACCAGGTACTTGAGGCCAAGTCTAGGATGATCAGGTCAGACAAAAGGTCAACACAGCAGCTTAATGCCTGAGGCCAACTCCAGGACTCCTGTGAAGGATAGCGGGTCTGGCACATTAGTATTAGAGGTGAAGTTCAGGATGCCTGAGACTTTAGATTGGTTGTTGACATGGCAGCCTGACACAAAAGACCAAGTCTGGGACACCTTGGAAAGGGGTGGCCAACCCAGCAACCTGATGGCCAAGGCTAAGTTTAGGGTGCCCAGGATGAACAGTTCTTCAAACCAGAAGACTAACACCCAAATCCAAATCTGGGAGGCCTGGGGAAAACAATTGGTAGACACAGCAGCTCAGTGCCCAAGGCCAAGTCTAGAACACCTAGGACAAAGGGCTGGATGATCCAGCACCCAAGATCAAGTCTGAGAGGCCCAAGACATACAGATGATCAACTGAAATCTGGCACTAGAGGCCAGTTCCAGGACACTGGTTGACCGACAGTACAATGTCCAAGGGTAAGTTCAGGAAACCTGAGATACCAGTGATAGCTTGACCTGACAACTCAGTGCCCAAGGCAAAGTCTGGGACCTTCCAAGACACATGAGACATCCAAGATGGATAACAAGTCAACCCAGCAGCCCAGTGCCTGATGTCAAGTCGGGGATTCCTAGGATTGTCAGCTGGTTTACTTGACAGTCTAGTACGCTAGGCCAAGTCTGAGTACTAGACATGGGATGCCTGGGATTCATATTTGGTTGATCCAGAAACTTGACACTTGAGGCCAAATCCAGGATGCCCAACAAGACAGCTAGTTACTTGGCAGAGTGGTTCCTAAGACCAATTTTGGGATACCTGGATCAAAGAGTTGGTGGGCCTGCCAGCCTGACACCAGAGGTCAATCTGGAAAGTCTGAAATGGACACTTGATTGACCTGGAAGCTTGGAATCCAAGGCCAAGCTCAGGTCACCTGGGATGAATAATTGGACAGTTCGTAGCCTGGTGCCAAGTTCCTGAATGAACAGCTAGTTGACTTGGCTACCACCCCCCAAAGTCAAGCCTGGCTCTTCTAGGATGAATATTTGGTCACCCCAGCACCCAAGGCAAAATCTGGGATGTCTGAAAAGAACAGCTGATTGACTCTGCAACCTGGAGCCTTAAGACTAAATCTGGGACATCTGGAATGCCTGAAATAAACAACTTGGCAGTCAGGCAGTCTGGCAACCAAAGCCAACTCTGGGCCACCCCAGACAGACAGCTGATCAACTCAGAAGCTCAGTGCTTGAGGCATAGTCCAGAAAACCTTGGACTGACAGTCAGTTGACCCAGCATTGCAACCCTGGTGATCAAATCAGGAACCTCCGTAAGGGACAGCTAGTCAACATAGTAGGTCAACACCCTAAGCCAAGGCTTGTTGTTCAGTTGCCCGGTTAAGTCAAACTCTTCGTGACTCCATGGACTGCAGCACTCCCTGTCCCTCACCATCTCCTAGTTTGCCCAAGTTCATGTCCATTACATTGGTGATGCCATCCAGCCATCTCTCCTCTGATGCCCTCTTCTCCTTCTTCCTTCAATCTTTCCCAGCATCAGAGTCTTTTCCAATAAGACAGCTGTTTGCATCAGGTGACCAAAATATTGGCCAAGGCTGGGACCTTACAAATAGACAGCAGGTTGACTTGGCAGCTCGGTGTTTGAGGCCAGTCAGTGATGCATGGACACCACTAAGTTGGACAGATGTTCAACCCACAAGCTTGATGCTAAAGGACAAGTCAAGGATGCCTGAGATGAACAGTTGGTCACCCCAGCACCTTGGCATTCAAGACCAAGACTGGGAAACCCTGAACAGACAGCTGTTTGACCCAGCAAGCCATGTCTGGGATGCCACTAATTAACAGCTGGTAGACCCAGAAGCCTAATGTACAAGGCTAAGTCTATGACATCCTGGGTCAGATAGGTGGATGATGTGGCAGACCAATGCTAGAGGCCAAGTCTCGGATCCTGGAGGAACAGATGGTCAACCTGACAGCGAGTGCCAGAGGCCAAATCATCTAGGGGTAGACGGTTGACCTGGCAGACAGATGCCAAACGCCACGTTTGCTGCTGCTGCTGCTAAGTCACTTCAGTAGTGTCCGACTCTATGTGACCCAATAGATGGCAGCCCACCAGGCTCCCCCGTCCCTGGGATTCTCCAGGCAAGAACACTAGCTGCTACTGCTGCTAAGTCACTTCAGTCGTGTCTGACTCTGTGCGACCCCATAGACAGCAGCCCACCAGGCTCCCCCGTCCCTGGGATTCTCCAGGCAAGAATACTGGAGTGGGTTGCCATTTCCTTCTCCAATGCACGAAAGTGAAAAGTGAAAGTGAAGTCGCTCAGTCACGTCCAACTCTTTGAGACCCCATGGACTGCAGCCCACCAGGCTCCTCCATCCATGGGATTTTCCAGGCAAAAGTACTGGAGTGGGGTGCCATTGCCTTCTTCCAGTGCCACGTTTGGGAACCCCCAAATGGACAGCTGGTTGACCTGGCAGCCCACTGAGAAACCAAATCCAGGATCCTCTGAACAGATAGCTGGTTGACCAGGCAAACCCACTCTTCATGGCCAAGTCTGAGACAACCAAGATGCCTAGGACACAGTTAGTTGATACAGCAACCTGACACTAGAAAACAAATATAAAAAGGCTGGAATGTTTGGGATGGACAGCCAATGGAGTCAGTAACTCAATGCTCGTAGCCAATTCTTGGATGCCTTGGAGAGTAAGCTAGTCATCTCAATACTCTTGCCACCCAAAGCCAAGTCTAGGATGCCAGAGATTGACAGCTGGCGAACCCCAAGACCTGGTGGAAAAGGCCAACTTTCATGATACCCCAAGACTGATAAGTAGTCAACCTGAAATCTCAGCAACCAAGGCCAAGTCTGGGAAATTGGGACACCCTAGACTAGTATCTCGGAGAAGGCAATGGCACCCCACTCCAGTACTCTTGCCTGGAAAATCCCATGGACGGAGGAGCCTGGTAGGCTGTAGTTCATGGGGTCACTAAGAGTCGGACACGACTGAGCGACTTCACTTTCACTTTTCACTTTTGTGCATTGGAGAAGGAAATGGTGACCCACTCCAGTGTTCTTGCCTGGAGAATCCCAGGGATGGGGGAGCCGGGTAGGGGTCACTTCATGGGGTCACACAGAGTCAGACACGACTGAAGCAACTTAGTAGCAGCAGCAGACTAATATCTTCAAGAAAATTAGAGATACCAAGGGAACATTTCATGCAAAGATGGGCTTGATAAAGGACAGAAATGGTATGGACCTAACAGAAGCAGAAGATACTAAGAAGAGCTGGCAAGAATACACAGAACTGCACAAAAAAATCTTCACGACCAAGATAATCACGATGGTGTGATCACTCACCTAGAGCCAGTCATCCTGGAATGTGAAGTCGAGTGGGCCTTAGAAAGCATCACTACGAACAAAGCTAATGGAGGTAATGGAATCCTGGTTGAGCTATTTCAAATCCTAAAAGATGATGCTGTGAAAGTGCTGCACTCAATATGCCAGCAAATCTGGAAAACTCAGCAGTGGCCACAGGACTGGAAAAGGTCAGTTTTCATTCCAATCCCAAAGAAAGGCAATGCCAAAGAATGCTCAAACTACCGTACAGTTGCACTCATCTCACATGCTAGTAAAGTAATGCTCAAAATTCTCCAAGCCAGGCTTCAGCAATACATGAACCATGAACTTCAAGATGTTCAAGCTGGTTTTAGAGAAGGCAGAGGAACCAGAGATCAAATTGCCAACATCCGGTGGATCATGGAAAAAGCAAAAGAGTTCCAGAAAAAACATCTATTTCTGCTTTATTGACTATGCCTTTGACTGTGTGGGTCACAATAAACTGTGGAAAATTCTGAAAGAGATGGGAATACCAGACCACCTGACCTGCCTCTTGAGAAACCTATATGCAGGTCAGGAAGCAACAGTTAGAACTGGACATGGAACAACAGACAGGTTCCAAATAGGAAAAGGAGTATGTCAAGGCTGTATATTGTCACCCTGCTTATTAAACTTATATGCAGAGTACATGAGAAATGCTGGGCTGGAAAAAGCACAAGCTGGAATCAAGATTGCTGGGAGATATATCAATAATCTCAAATATGCAGATGACACCACCTTTATGGCAGAAAGTGAAGGGGAACTAAAAAGCCTCTTGATAAAAGTGAAAGAGGCGAGTGAAAAAGTTGGCTTAAAGCTCAACATTCAGAAAACGAAGATCATGGCATCTGGTCCCATCACTTCATGGGAAATAGATGGGGAAACAGCGACTGACTTTATTTTGGGGGGCTCCAAAATCACTGCAGATGGTGATTCATGGGGTCGCAAAGAGTCGGACTCTACTGAGTGACTAAACTGAACTGAACTGAACTGAACTGAACTCAACAGGGACATACCTTTCAGCCAGTCATTGTAGCTGGATAACATGCCCAGTGCCCTGCTTGTCCCAATGCTGGTCCTTGTTGAGTGTGAAAACCTTCATGGCTGAAGTGTGTCAGTCGACATGTGCCTGGGGATCAAGAAAAGGCCCTACTGGAGTGGCTGGGAAGCAAGTCTGGAGAAGGCTGGAACCAGTGTTGGATGATGCCAGGAGCATCCGAACTGCCCGACCTGGAGCCAGTCACCACCGATGAGTGGACGGTACCCCAGCCTCTCCTCCGCATTGGTCTCCCTGTGGTGGATCGGCTCCATGGGCTGACATCAACTCCATGGTGGCAAAATGGCTCCACGGGCAGGCAGCGACTCCTGGGTTGTGGATAGGTTCCAGGGTGGGCAGAGGTAAGGCCAGGGTGCCCTCCACTCCTGGGTGTCCTCCAACATCAGCTCCAGCTTTTCCCAGACTCCCTTCCCAGCCACTCCAGCAGGGTCTTTTCCTTGTCCCTTAGCCGCACATTGACCGACATCCCATGGCCAGTGAAGGTTTACACGCTCAACAAGGACCAGCACTGGGACAACCAGGGCACCGGGCATGTCATCCAGCTATGTTGAGCAGCTGGATGCCTAGTAGGAGGCAGTTTTCATAAATAATCGGGCTTACATACAAGGTTTGTCTTTGTCAGTCTCAAGACAAGTAGATCTTTCCATCCTCCTGCCACAATCTTAAAAATTTGTAGAGAGGCCTTTAAATTATTATTTATTTATTTATTGGCTGTGCTGGGTCTTTGTTGCTCTGCGTGGGCTTTCTATAGTTGTGGCAATTTGGAGCTACTCTCTAGTTGCAATGAGTAGGCTTCTCATTATGGCAGCTTCTCTTGTTGCAGAGCACAGGCTCTAACCTGGTCTGGCTTCAGTAGTTGTGGTGTGATGGCTCAGTTCTGCCATGGCATGTAGAATCTTCCTGGACCAGAAATCAAACCAGTGCCCCCTGCATTGACAGGTGGATTTTTAACCACTGAACCACCAGAGAAGTCCTACAGTAGGGTCTAGTCATACATCCAGTTCAGATGGTCTCAACAACACATTACTCTCTCAAGGCTGCATCCTTGAAGTGGCTGCTGGTGTGGAAATAGTAGGTGGAACATACATTCCAAGGACAGGGGAGAGGTTAAGGAGCCTCTGATCACCTGATTCCTCTTCATAGGTCAATTAGCAGTCACATCCTCTTGATGATCTCCCCCAACATGACCATCTATGTAGGAAATCTGGAAGAAATAACAAACAACTGGTAGAATAAGCAACTGCAGCAGATTACAGGATGTGTGGTTAATATACAAAAGTCAATTTCTTGCCTCTATACCAGCAATGAACTCATGGACTCTGAGGTTAAAGATATAATACCATTTATATTAACATCCCCAAAATGAAATACCAAGGTATAAATCTAACAAAATATGTGTAATATCTATGTGAAAAAAACTATAAGACTCTGATGAACAAAATTAGTGAAGAACTAAATAAATGGAGAAATATTTCTTGTTCAGTTCATTGATAAAAAGATTGAATACTGTCAAGTTGTCAGTTCTTCCCACATTGATCTATAGATTCAATGCAATCTCAGTCAAAATCACTGCAAATTATTTTGTGCATATTGATAAGCTGATTATGAACTTTGTATGGAAAGGCTTAAGATCCAGAATAGCTAACAGACTATTGAAAGAGAAGAATAGTTTGAAGATTGATGCTACCTAACTTCAAGACTTACGACAGGCATATCTCAGATATTACAGACCCTAGCAATAAACTGAGTACTACAATAAAGTAAGTCACATGAACTTTTATTGTTTTCCAGTGTACATAAAAAGTTATGTTTACATTATACTGTAGTCTATAAGTGTGCAATAACATTGTGTCTAAAAAATGTAAATAATGTAAGTAAAAACTACTTTATTGCTAAAAAAAATGCTAACCATCATCTGGGCCTCCAATAATTCATAATCTTTTTGCAATGGTAATATTAAATATCACTAATCAGGGATCTCCATAACAAATATAATCATAATGAATATGTGAATTAATAATGAATTGAAATATTGTGAAAATTACCAAAATGTGACTGAGAGATCCAAAGTGAGCAAATGCTGTTGGAAAAATGCCACTGATAGACTTGCTTCAGTCAGTGTTGCCACAAACCTTCAATTTGTAAAAAATAAAAATATCTGCAAATTGCAATAAACTAAAGCACAATAAAGCAAGATATGCATGTGTAAACTACAGTAACCAAGATAGCATCATCTTAGTGAAAGAGGGGATCAATGAAATACGATAGAAATCTCACATCAGTTCAGTTCAGTCACTCAGTTGTCCGACTCTTTGCAACCTTATGGACAGCAGCACACCAGGCTTCCCTGTCCATCACCAACTCCCAGAGCCTACTCAAACTCATGTCCATCATGCCGGTGATGCCATTCAACCATTTCATCTTCTGTCATCCGCTTCTCCTCCCACCTCCAATCTTGTCCAGGATCAGGGTCTTTTCCATTGAGTCAGTTTTTTCCATCAGGAGGCCAAAGTATTGGAGTTTCAGCTTCAGCATCAGTCCTTCCAATGAATATTCAGGACTGATCTCTTTTACGATTGACTGGTTGGATACCTTTGCAGTCCAAGGGACTGTCAAGAGTCTTCTCCAACACCACAGTTCAAAAGCATCAATTCTTTGGCGTTCAGCTTTCTTTATGGTCCAACTCTCACATCCATATATGACTACTGGTAAAACCATAGCTTTGACTAGACAGACCTTTGTTGATAAAGGAGTGTCTCTGCTTTTTAATATGCTGTCTAGGTTGGTCACAGCTTTTCTTCCAAGGAGCAAGCACTTTTTAATTTCATGGCTGCAGTCACCATCAGCAGTGATTTTGGAGCCCCCAAAATAAAGTCTGTCACTGTTTCCATTGTTTCCCCATCTATTTGCCATAAAGTGTTGGGACCAGACTCCATGATCTTAGTTTTCTGAATGTTGAATTTTAAGCCAACTCTTTCACTCTCCTCTTTCACTTTCATCAAAAGGCTCTTTAGTTCTTCTTTCCTTTGTGCTATAAGGGTGGTGTCATCTGTGTATCTGAGGCTATTGATATTTCTCCTGGCAATCTTGATTCCAGCTTGTGCTTCATCCAGCCTGGTATTTTGCATGATGTACTCTGCATATAAGTTAAATAAGTTGGGTGACAATATACAGCCTTGATGTACTCCTTTCCCAATTTGGAACCAGTCTGTTGTTCCATGTCCAGTTCTCACTGCTGCTACTTGACTTGCATATGGATTTCTCAAGAGGCAGGTCAGGTGGTCTGGTAATCCCATATCTTGAAGAATTTTCCAGAGTTTGTTGTGATCCACAGAGTCAAAGGATTTGACATAGTCAATAAAGCAAAAGTAGATGTTTTTCTGGAACTCTCTTGCTTTCTTGATGATCCAGTGGATGTTTGCAATTTGATGTCTGGTTCCTCTGCCTTTTCTAAATCCAGCTTGAACATCTGGAAGTTCACGGTTTGCATACTGTTGAAGTCGGGCTTGGAGAATTTTAAGCATTAGTTTGCTAGCGTGTGAGATGAGTGCAGTTGTGCAGCAGTTTGAACGTTCTTTAGCATTGCCTTTCTTTGGGGTTGGAATGACCTTTGGAATGACTGGAAAACTGACATTTTCCAGTCCTGTGGCCACTGCTGCATTTTCCAGATTTGCTGGCACATTGAGTGCAGCATTTTCACAGCATCATCTTTTAGGATTTGAAATCGCTCAACTGGAATTCCACCACTTCCACTAGCTTTGTTCATAGTGATGTTTCCTAAGGCCCACTTCAAACTTCCCATTCCAGGATGCCTGGCTCTAGGTGAATGATCACACCATCGTTGTTATCTGGGTTATTAAGGTCTATTTTGTATAGTTCTGTGTATTCTTGCCACATCTTCTTAATATCTTCTGCTTCTGTTAGGTCCATACCATTTCTGTCCTTTATTGTGCTCATTTTCACATGAAACCTTTCCTTAGTTATCTGTAATATTCCTGAAGAGATCACTAGTCTTTCCCATTCTATTGTTTTCCTGTACTTCTTTGGATTGATTGCTGAGGAATGCTTTCTTAAATCTCCTTGCTATCCTTTGGAACTCTGCATTCAAATGGGTGTATCTTTCCTTTTCTCCTTTGCCTTTAGCTTATCTTCTTTTCTTATCTATTTGCAAGGCCTCATCAGACAACTGTTTTGCCTTTTTACATTTCTTTATCTTGGGAATGGTCTTGATCACTGCCTCCTGTACAATGTCACGAACCTCCATCTATAGTTCTTCAGACACTCTGTCTATCAGGTCTAATCCCTTGAATCTATTTGTTGCTTCCACTGTATAATCATCAGGGATTTGATTTAGGTTATACCTGAATGGCCTAGTGGTTTTCCCTACTTTCCTAAATTTAAGTCTGAATTTGGCAATAAGGAGTTCATGATCTGAGCCACAGTCAGCTCCCAGTCTTGTTTTTGCTGACTGTATAAAGTTTCTCCATGTTTGGCTGCAAAGAATATAATCCATCTGATTGTAGTATTGACCATCTGGTGATGTCCATGTGTAGAGTCTTCTCTTGTGTTGTTGGAAGACTTGTTGTATGATCAGTGCATTCTCTTTGCAAAATGCTGTTAGCCTTTGACCTGTTTTGTTTGTACTCCAAGGCCAAATTTGCCTGTTACTCCAGGTGGCTCTTAACTTCTTACTTTTGCATTCCAGTCCCCTATAATGAAGAGGATATCTTTTTTGGGTCTTAGTTCTAGACAGTCTTGTAGGTCTTCACAGAACTGTTCAACTTCAGCTTCTTCAGCATTCCTGGTTGGGGTATAGACCTGGATTACTGTGATATTGAATGGTTTGTCTTGGAAACAAACAGAGGTCATTCTGTCGTTTTTGAGATTGCATCCAAGTACTGCCTTTTGGACTCTTTTGTTGACTATGATAGCTACTCCATTTCTTCTAAGGGATAATTCCCCACAGTAGTCAATATAATGGACATCTGTGTTAAATTCACCCATTCCGGTCCATTTTAGTTCACTGATTTCTAAAATGTTGATGTTCACTCTTGAAATCCCATATAAATACAGCCAATTGATGTTTGACAAAGAGCAAGGGAAATACAATGGAGCAATGACAGTCTCTTCAACAAATGGTGCTGAAGAACTGAATATCCACATATGCACAAATAAAATGAATCTAGACACAGATCTTACATCCTTCACAAAAATCAACTCAAAATAGACCTATATGAAAGCGCAAAATGTAAAATTTTAAAAGATAACATAGGAGAAAACCTAGATGATCTTGGGTAAGGTAATGAATTTAGATACACTACCATAAACATGATCAATGACAGAAATAATTGTAAAGTTGGACTTCATCACAATTAAAAATGTCTGCTCTGATGGTACAGTGGATAAGAATTCACCTGCCAGTGCAGGAGACACGGGTTCAATCCCTGGCCCAGGAAGATTCCACATTCCACAGAGCAACTATCGCCCACAGGCCACAACTACTGAGCCTGAGTACTGCAACTACTGAAGCATACCTAGAGTCTGTGCTCTGCAACAAGAGAAGCCACCACAATGAGAGGCCCACACATGGCAACAAAGAGTAGCCCTCGCTTGCTGCACCTAGGGAAAGCCTGCATGCAGCAATGAAGACCTAGTGTAGCCAAAAATAATATAAAAATTTTAAAAATGTCTATTCTGTGAAAGCCACTATCAATCTAATGAAAATAAAAGCCATAGAATGGGAGGAAATCCTCACAAAGCTATATCTGATAATTTATCAGATATTATCCAAAATATACAAAGACCATTAAAGCTCAGTAGTAGGAAAATAATAAGATTTTTTTTAATGGGCCAAAGACTTTTATGGCAAATAAGCATATGAAGATATATGGCAAATATACATGTGAAAAGATCATCATATGCTCTACATCACATGTCATTAAGGAAATGTATATTAAAATAACAATGAGATTCCTTCACATGCCTAGTAGAATGGCCAAAATCCAGAACACTGACAATACGAAATGCTGTCGAGGATGTGGAGCAAGAGGAAGTCTCATACTTTGCTGAAGGCAATGCAAATTGGGACAGTCATTTTAGAAGACAGTTTAGTAATTTCTTACAAAACTAAACATATTCTTACCATATGATCCAAGTGTGAAAGTATTAGTCATTCAGTCATGTTTGACTCTTTGTGACCCCATGGACTGTAGCCCACCAGGCTCCTCTGTCCATGCTGTTTCCCAGGCAAGAATACTGGAGTGGGTTGCCATCTCCTCATTCATATGACCAAAGAGTCATGCTCAAAAGAGAATTTGAAAGCTATGTCCACACAAACCCGATTTAAAGCAGCTGTGTTCATAACTGCCAAAACTCATAAGCAATATAGATGCTCTTCAGTAGGTGAAAAGATAAAAAACATGGTACATTCAGACAATGGACTATCATTCAGCTTTAAAACTCAGTGAACAAAATCAAGTCATAATGAAATCAAGTCACAAAAAGATGTAGAGGAAACACAAATGCATATTACAAAATGAATGGAGCCAGTTTGAAATGGCCTCATACTGTGTGATACCAACTCTATGACATTCTAGAAAAGGCAAAACTATGGAAACAGTAAAAATATCAGTGGTTGCCAGTTAGAGGATAGGGAGGGATGAACAGGCAGAGCACAGGGGGTTTAAAGCTGTGAAACTACTCTGTAACCATAGATACGTCATTCATTATATATTTGTTCAAGCCTATAGAATATACAAAACCAAGAGTTAACCCTAAAGTAAACTACAGAATTTGAGTAAGTGGGATGTCACTGTAGGTTTATCAGTTGTAACAAACATACCACTGTGGCGAATGATGTTGATAATGAGGGAAGCTATGATACATTGGTGTAGAAAATAAGTGAAAAAAAAATTGTTCTATCTTCCTCTCAATCTTGCTGTGAACCTAAAACTGCTCTTTAATACTCTTTTGTCTTTTTTCAAAAAAAAAAAAAAAAAAGAGGTCTGGTGGACACAGTGGGAGGAGGATAAGAAAAATTGAGAGAGTAGCACTGACGTGTATACACTTGTTGTCATTGTTGCTGTTCAGTCGCTCAGTCGTGTCTGACTCTGTGACCCTATGGACTACAGCACACCAGGTTTCCCTGGACTTCACCATCTCCTGCAGCTTGCTCCAATTCATGTCCATTGAGTCAGTGATGCCAGGTATACACTACAATGTGTAAACAAGTCAGCTATAGATAGCTAGTAGGAAGCTGCTGTATAGCACAGGGAGCCCAGGTTGTCAGTCTGTGATGGTCAAGAGGGGTGGTATCGGGGGGCAGGTGTTGGAGGCTCAAGAGGGAACGGATATTGTATGTATCAATTCAGTTCAGTTCAGTACAGTTCAGTCACTCAGTAGTGTCCAACTCTTTGCAACCCCACAAATCGCAGCACACCAGGCCTCCCCGTCCATCACCAACTCCCGGAGTTCACCCAAACTCATGTGCGTTGAGTAGGTGATGCCATCCAGTCATCTCATCCTCTGTCATCCCCTTCTCCTCCTGCCCCCAATCCCTCCCAGAATCAGAGTCTTTTCCAACGAGTCAACTCTTCGCATGAGGTGGCCAAAATATGGGAGTTTCAGCCTCAGCATCAGCCCTTGCAATGAACACCCAAGACTGGTATCCTTTAGGATGGACTGTTGGATCTTGCAGTCCAAGGGACTCTCAAGAGTCTTCTCCAACACCATAGTTCAAAAGCATCAATTCTTCAGCACTCAGCTTCCTTCACAGTCCAACTCTCACATCCATACATGACCACTGGAAAAACCATAGCCTTGACTAGATGGACCTTTGTTGGCAAAGTAATATCTCTGCTTTTTAATATGCTATCTAGGTTGGTCATAACTTTCCTTTCAAGGAGTAAGCATCTTTTAATTTCATGGCTGCAATCACCATCTGCAGTGATTTTG
>NW_024070189.1:103962996-104056934 GCF_014754425.2 Oryx dammah | reverse complement strand
GGTATCTCTAATTTTCTTGAAGAGATCTCTAGTCTTTCCCATTCTGTTCTTTTCCTCTATTTCTTTGCATTGATCGCTGAAGAAGGCTTTCTTATCTCTCCTTGCTAGTCTTTGGAACTCTGCATTCAGATGCTTATATCTTTCCTTTTCTCCTTTGCTTTTTGCTTCTCTTCTTTTCACAGCTATTTGTAAGGCCTCCTCAGACAGCCATTTTGCTTTTTTGCATTTCTTGTCCATGGGGATGGTCTTGATCCCTGTCTCCTGTACAATGTCATGAACCTCCATCCATAGTTCATCAGGCACTCTATCTATCAGATCTAGGCCCTTAAATCTATTTCTCACTTCCACTGTATAACCATAATGGATTTTGATTTAGGTCATACCTGAATGGTGTAGTGGTTTTCTCTACTTTCTTCAATTTGAGTCTGAATTTGGCAATAAGCAGTTCATGATCTGAGCCACAGTCAGTTCCCAGTCTTGTTTTTGCTGACTGTATAGAGCTTCTCTATCTTCGGCTGCAAAAAATATAATCAATGTGATTTCAGTGTTGACCATCTGGTGATGTATAGAGTCTTCTCTTGTGTTGTTGGAAGAGGGTATTTGCTATGACCAGTGCGTTCTCCTGACAAAAGTCTATTAGCCTTTGTCCTGCTTAATTCCATATTCCAAGGCCAAATTTGCCTATTACTTGTGTATTTCTTGACCTCCTACTTTTGCATTCCAGTCCCCTATAATGAAAAAGACATCTTTTTTGGGTGTTAGTTCTAAAAGGTCTTGTAGGTCTTCATAGAACCATTCAACTTCAGCTTCTTTAGTGTTACTGGTTGGGGCATAGGCTTGGATCACCGTGATATTGAATGGTTTGCCTTCAAAATGAACTGAGATCATTCTGTCGTTTTTGAGATTGCATCCAAGTACTGCATTTCAGACTCTTTTGTTGACTCTGATGGTTACTCCATTTCTTCTAAGGTATTCTTGCCCACAGTAGTAGATATAATGGTCATCTGAGTTAAATTCACCCATTCCAGTCCATCTTAGTTCACTGATTCCTAGAATGTTGACATTCACTCTTGCCATCTCCTGTTTCACCATTTTCAATTTGCCTTGATTCATGGACCTAACAGTCCAGGTTCCTATGCAGCATCAGACCTTGTTTCTATCACCAGTCACATCCACACCTGGGTGCTGTTTTTGCTTTGGCTCCTTCCCTTGATTCCTTCTCCACTGATCTGCAGTAGCATGTTGGGCACCTACTGACCTGGGGAGTTCCTCTTTCAGTATCCTATCATTTTGCCTTTTCATACTGTTCATGGGGTTCTCAAGGTCTGAATACTGAAGTGGTTTGCCATTCCCTTCTCCAGTGGACCATATCCTGTCAGACCTCTCCACCATGACCCATCCGTCTTGGGTGGCCCCACATGGCATGGCTTAGTTTCATTGAGTTAGACAAGGCTGTGGTCCATGTGATCAGATTGGCTAGTTTTCTGTGGTTATGTTTGCAGTGTGTCTGCCCTTTGATAAAATGACCAGTTCATATTGATATATGATAGAGACCACCACACTTTGTAAAGCAACTACCCTTGGGGGGAAAAAAAAAAAAACAAATGGAGCAAAACAAGAAATTAGTCACCCCTCCCAGTCTTTTCAGACTGGATCTGTGATAGAGAAGTCCTTTACTGATTATCTGGCTTGCTCTCAGCCTAAGAATCAGATGGAAGTGAAAACTTAAGATCCCTTTATGTCTCCTGTGGACATGAATCTTGGTTGGGCCTTGTGTTGCTTTCTCAGCTGCTTTTAAATGTACTGATTTCCCAAGGCTAGTCGCAGTCACCCCTTAATGGATTACACTCTTGTAATGGCAAAGGGGCTTGCATAATTCAGTGAAGCTATGAGCCATGCTGGGCAGGGCCACTCAAGACCAATGGGTCATAGTGGAAAGTTCTGACAAAACATGGTCCACTGGAGGACACGGCAACCCACTCCAGTACTCTTGCCAAAAGAACCCCATGACCAGTATGAAAAGGAAAAAAGATATGACACCAGAAAATGGGCCCCACATGTCATGAGGTGTCCAGTGTACTACTGGGAAAGAGCAGAAGGCAGTTACTAACAGCTCCAGAAAGAATGAAGCAGCAAGGCCAGAGAGGAAACAGCATGCAGTTGTGGATGTATCTGGTGGTGAAAGTAAAGTCCGATGCTGTAAAGAACAATATTGCATAGAAACCTGGATTGTTAGGTCTATGAATCAAGATGGATTGAACATAGTCAAGCAGGAGATGGCAAGAGTGAACACTGACATGTTTGGAATCAGTGAACTAAAATGGACAGGAATTAGTGAATTTAATTCAGATAACCATTATATCTACTACCATGGGCAAGAATCCTTCACAGGAAATGGAGTAGCCCTCATAACAACAAAAGAGTCCACAATGCAATACTTGGATGCAATCTCAAAAATGAGAGAATGATCTCAGTTTGTTTCCAAGGCAAATCATTCAACATCACAGTAATGAAAATCTATGTCCTAACCGCTGATGCTGAAGATGAAGGTGACCAATTCTACAAAGACCTACAAGACCTCCTAGAACTAACACCAAAAAAAGTTGTCTTTTTCATTATAGGGGACTGGAGTACAAAAGTAGGAAGTCAAGAGGTACCTGGAGTAACAGAGAAGTGTGGTCTTGGAGTACAAAATGATGCAGGGCAAAGGCTAGCAGAGTTTTGTCAAGAGAACACACTGGTCATAGCAAACACCCTTTTCCAACAACCCAAGAGAAGACTCTACACATGGACATCACCAGATGGTCAATATGAATATCAGATGGATTATGTCCTTTGCAGCCAAAAATGGAGAAGCTCTATACAGTCAGCAAAAACAAGACCTGAAGTTGACTGTGGCTCAGGTCATGAACTCCTTATTGCAAAATTCAAGCTTAAATGGAAGAAAGTAGGGAAAACCACTAGGCCATTCAGGTCTGGCCTAAATCAAATCTCTTGTGATTATACAGCAGAAGTGACAATACATTCAAGTGATTAGTTATGGTAGACAGAGTGCCAGAAGAACTATGGACAGCACCTCCTAACATTGCATAGGAGTTGGTGACTGAAACCATCCCCAAGAAAAAGAAATGCAAGAAGGCGAAGTAGTTATCTGAGGAGGCTTTACAAATAGCTGAGGAGCAAAAGGCAAGGGAGAAAGGAGAAGATATACCCAACTGAATGCAAAATTCCAGAGAATAGCAAGGAGGAATAAGAAAGCCTTTTAAAATGAATAATGTAAGGACACAGAGGAAAACAATAGAATGGGGAAGACTAGGGACGCCTTCGAGAAAATTGGAGATATCAAGGAAACATTTCATGCAAGGATGGGCACAATAAAGGACAGAAAATGTAAGGACCTAAGAGAAGCAGATGAGATGAAGACAAGGTGACAAGAATACACAGAACTATACAGGAAAGGTCTCAATGACTTGGCTCACTCACCTAGAGCCAAACATACTGGGCTGTGAAGTCAAGTGCGCCTTAGGAAGCATTACAATGAACAAAGCTAGTGGAGGTGATGGAATTCCAGCTGAGCTATTTCAAATCCTAAAAGATGATGCTGTGAAACTGCTCTACTCAATATGTCAGCAAATTTGGAAAACTCATGAGTGGCCACAGAACTGAAAAAAGTCAGTTTTCATCCCAATCCCAAAGAAAGGCAATGCCAAAGAATGTTCAAACTACCATGCAATTGCACTAATTTCACATGCTAACAAGGTTATGCTCAAATTTTTTTGAGTCAGGATATGGCATCTGGTCCCATCACTTCATGGCAATAGATGGGGAAACAGTGGAAGCAGTGTCAGACTTTATTTCTGGGGGCTCCAAAATCACTGCAGATGGTGACTGCAGCCATGAAATAAAAAGACGCTTACTCCTTGGAAGGAAAGTTATGAGCAACCTAGATACCATATTCAAAAGCAGAGACATTACTTTGCCAACAAAGATCCATCTAGTCAAGGCTATGGTTTTTCCAGTAGTCATGTATGGATGTGAGTGTTGGACTATAAAGAAAGCTGAGCACTGAAGAATAGATGCTTTTGAACTGTGGTGTTGGAGAAGACTCTTGAGAGTCCCTTGGACTGCAAGGAGATCCAACCAGTCCATTCTGAAGATCAGCCCTGGGATTTCTTTGGAGGGAACGATGCTGAAGCTGAAACTTCAGTACTTTGGCCACCTCATGGGAAGAGTTGAAAAGACTCTGATGCTGGGAGGGATTGGGGGCAGGAGGAGAAGGGGATGACAGAGGATGAGATGGCTGGATGGCATCACTGACTCGATGGACGTGAGTCTGAGTGAACTCCGGGAGTTGGTGATGGACAGGGAGGCCTGGCATGCTGCGATTCATGGGGTTGCAAAGAGTCGGACACAACTGAGCGACTGAACTGAACTGAACTGATAGCAGTATGTGAACCAAGAATGTCCAGATGTACAAGTTGGTTTTCAAAGAGGCAGAGGAACGAGAGATTAAATTGGCAACTTTGGCTGAGTCATGGAGAAAGTAAAGGAGTTCCAGAAAAGCATTTACTTCTGCTTCTTTGACTCACTAAAGCCTTTGACTATGTGGATCACAACAAATTATAGAAAGTTCTTAAGAGACAGGAATACCAGACTACCTTACCTGCCTCCTGAGAAAACTCTATGTGGGTCAACAAGCAACAGTCATAACTGGACATGGAACAACAGACTGGCTCCAAATTGGGAAAGGAGTATGTCAAGGCTGTATATCATCACCCTGCTTATTTAACTTCTATGCAGAGTACATTATGTGAAATGCCCAGTTGGATGAAGCACAAGCTGGAATCAAGATTGCCGGGAAAAATACCAATAACTTCAGATATGCAGATGGCATCACTCTTATGGCAGAAAGTGGAGAGGAACTAAAGAGCCTCTTGATGAAGTTGAAAGAGGAGAGTGGAAAAGTTGGCTTAAAACTCAACATTCAAAAATGAAGATCATTACATCTGGTCCCATCACTTCATGAAAATAGAAGAGAAGAAATTGGAAATGGTGAAGGACTTTATTTTCTTGAGCTCCAAAAACACTGCAGATGGTGAATACACCCATGATATTAAAAGGCACTTGATCCTTGGATTCTTTACCAACTGAGATATCAGGGAAACCCAGTTTTCCCCTCAATCAGTCTCTCCCATCAGGAAGCTTCCACGAGCCTCTTATCCTTATCCATCAGAGGGCAGAAGAATGAAAACCACAATCACAGAAAACTACTAAAAACTGATCACATGGACCACAGCCGTGTCTAACTCAATGAAACTATGTGCCATGCCATGTAGGGCCACCCAAGACGGACGGGTCATGGTGGAGAGTTCTGACAAGACATGGTCCACTGGAGAAGGAAATAGCAAACCATTTCAGTATTCTTGCCTTGAGAACCCCATGAACAGTTTATGAAAAGGCAAAAAGATAGTACACTGAAAGCCAAAATCCCCAGGTGGGTAGGTGCCCAATATGCTACTGGAGAAGAGTGGAGAAATAACTCCAAAAAGAATGAAGAGACAGAGCCAAAGCAAAAACAACACCCAGTTGTGGATGTGGCTGGTGATGGAAGTAGAGTCTATATGCTGTAAAGAGCAATATTGCATAGGAGCCTGGAATGTTAGGTCCATGAATCAAGGTAAATTGGAAGTGGTAAAGCAGAAAATGGCAAGAGTGAACATCGACCTTTCAGGAATCAGTGAACTTAAACAGACTGGGTTGGGTGAATTTAACTCAAATGACCATTATATCTACTACTGTGGGCAAGAATCCCTTAGAAGAAATGGAGTAGCCATCATAGTCAACAAAAGAGTCTGAAATGCAGTACTTGGATGCAGTCTCAAAAATGAAAGAATGAACTCTGTTCATCTCCAAGGCAACCCATTCAATATCACAGTAATCCAAGCCTATGCCCCCAACCAGGAATACTGAAGAAGCTGAGGTCGAACAGTTCTATGAAGACCTACAAGACCTCCTAGAACTAATACCCAAAAAAGATGGCCTTTTCATTATAGGCAACTGGAATGCAAAAGTAGGAAGTCAAGAGCTACCTGGAGTCGGACACAACTGAGAGAATGAACTGTTCCTTGGAATGAAAGTTACGACAAAACTAGACAGTATAATAAAAAGTAGAGACATCACTTTGCTGGCAAAGGTCCATATAAGTCAACGCCATTGTTCTTCCTATAGTTGTGTATGAATATGAGAGCTGGTCATTAAAGAAGGCTGAGTGTGGAAGAATAGTTGCTTTTAAACTGTGGTGCTCGAGAAGACTCTTGAGAGTCACTTGGACTGCAAGGAGACCAAACCAGTCACTCCTAATAGCAATCAACCCTCAATATTCATTGGAAACACTGTTGCTGAGCTCCGATACTTTGTCCACCTGATGCAAAGAGCTGACTCATCGGAAAAGACCCTGATGCTGGGAAAGACAAAGGCAAAAGGAGAAGCGGGTGGCAGAGTATAAGATGGTTAGATAGCATCACTGTATCTATCAAGAAGAATCTGAGCAAACTCCAGGAAATAGTGGAGGACAGAGGATCCTAATGTGCAAATGTCCTAATGTCCATGAGGTCGCAAAGAGTTGAACACGACTTAGTAACTGAACAGGGACAACCACAGCCTCTCCTCAGAGTTTTAGATGGTCTGTCTTATGTTTCTATCCTTAATGTCTTGCCCCGAGTGTCTATGGGTAGTTCACCCACATCTTCCATGAGCAGTGCCTGCCACTTCTCCTCACCTGTGTTCTGAGATAGACAGGACAGAGCCCAGTACTTTGGGCAGCCTACAGACAGGGTGGAACTTTACAATAAAAGCTCCTTGGTTCCCACTATGTTGGAGCAAGGGAACTGGCTACTCCAGGCAAAGATTTTGCTAAAATGAGACAGGGATGGGGCAAGGATAAGTAAAACCCACAAAATTTCCCATGATTTCAAATGTGGCTTTCTCTTTAACTGAGTTTTCTTTTTTTTTTTTTTCCTTCGTAGATCTTTTACTGTTTTCCAGAGCTTTCATATGGTTATTTTAGTTAGTTTCTGGTTGTTCTTTATGTTTACATGGGTTGGGGGGATATGGGCTTGGAGTTCCCTGCTGAGTCAACTTTTGCTGATGGCCCTCTACTTTGACTCTTTTATATTAACATTGTTCTGAAAGGTTGTTGCAATGAGCCGTGAAAGATGCCAGGATTCTTGGGCTCCAGAGGAGAGGAATTCAATCTGGGGCCAGTGACAAGGCTTGATTGCTCAGAGCTTTTGTGTAATAAAGTTTTATTAAGCTATAAAAGAGAGAAAGCTTCTGACAGACATCAGAAGGGGGCAGAAAGAGTGCCCCCTTGCTAGTTTTTAGCAAGAAGTTATATACCTATTAGCAAGGTGCTAATTAGAGAAGGAAAAGTCTCAAAATTCAGAGAGTGGCACCAGGCCTCTCATCCACAGCATGCTTTTTGAGATAGCATTGGCACAAGGTGAGTCATCCTTGGCCATGAAACCATTGACATGAATCTTGATGAAAGGCAAATTTCCAAGCAAATACAGTTTCATTAACATAGCTTAAGAGAACATTTCCATGAGTGAAATATACTGGTTTGTTGAGCCATTATCAGTTCTGAGTCTTGGGCAGAATGGACTTGAAGAAAAACAGAGTCTAGGGTAAAAGTTCATTAACATAGCTTAAGAAAAACATTTCCGTAAGAAAAACCGCATTGGTCAGCTCAAGGTCTGAGAAAAGTTAAGTTCAGGTGGAACCAGGTGTCATCATGGCAACACAGAATTTTAAAAGAAACTTCCTTTTAATTGCATATAGAGAAGGGAAAAAAAGTCTTTGACACTTGTAGTGTGTTTCCTTCTGCCACTTAAGAGAGAGATTAAAAATGTCTGACATTTGCAGTCTATTTCCTCTGACTGGGGCCCTTAGCCTTCCTGCCTGTTACTCTCTCAGTTCTAGAAACTACAGCCCACTCAGTATGGCAACTGAAAGAAACAAAATACGAAAGAAGCAAAAGTTTTGTGAAAGAAGCAAAACTATCATTCACATGTTATATGACATTACACAGAAAATCTGAAACACACAGTAAATTCATTACTGGAATTTATAAGACTTTAGGCAGTAAGTTATACATAAAACCAGTAGTTTACAATGAAACTTAAAAAGATATCACTTACAATAGCATCAAAAGTTATGTTGCTTACTCTCCTAGTTGTGTCTGACTCCTTGCAACTCTCTTGATTTCTGCACGCCAGGCTTCCCTTTCCTTTACTATCTACCAGAGTTTACTCTAACTCATGTCCATTGAGTCAGTGATGCTATCTCTCTTACCCTCTGCCACCCTCTTCTCCTTTTGCTTTCAATCTTTCCCAGCATAAAGGTCTTTTCCAGTGATTCAGCTCTTTGCATCAGGTGGCCAAAATATTGGAGCATCAGTCCTTCCAGTGAATATTCAGGGTTGATTCCTTCAGGATTGACTGGTTTGATCTCTGAGAGTGTAACAGGCAGGAAGGCTAGAGGTCTCCAAACTGAGGAAATAGGCTGCAAGTGTCAGACATTTTTTATCTCTCTCTTAAGCAGCAGGAGGAAACAAATTACAAGTGTCAGATTTTTTCCCTTCTCTATACAAAATTAAAAGGAGGTTTCTCTTAAAGTTCTGTGTTGCCATGATGACACCTGGTTCCACCTGAACTTAACTTTTCTCAGACCTTGAGCTGACCAATGCGTTTTTCTTATGGAAATGTTTTTCTTAAGCTATGTTAATGAACTATGTCTTTACCCTAGACTCTGCCTTTCTTCACCCACTCCAGTACTCTTGCCTGGAAAATCCCACGGACGGAGGAGCCTGGTGGGCTGCTAAGAGTCGGACACGACTGAGACTTCACGTTCACTTTTCACTTTCATGCACTGGAGAAGGAAATGGCACCCCACTCCAGTGTTCTTGCCTGGAGAATCCCAGGGACGGGGGATTGGTGGGCTGCTGTCGATGGGGTCACACAGAGTCCGACACGAAGTCGGTTCACTTAAGACTCAACCTATAAGGGCTCAACAAACCAGTATGTTTTACTCATACAATTGTTCTCCTAATCTATATTCACGAAACTATGTATTTGCTTGGAAACCTGCCTTTGTTCAAGAGCCACGTCAATCGTTTTATGGCCTGGGACAACTCACCTTGTGCCAATGTTATCTCAAAATGCATGTTGTGGGTGAGGGGTCTGTGCCACTCTGAGTTTTGAGATATTTCCTTTCTCTAATTAGCAGCTTGCTGATAGGTTTATAACATACTGCTAAAGGCTAGCAGGGAGGCATTCTTTCTGCCCCCTTCTGATGTCTATGTCAGAAGCTTTCTCTATATCTTTTATACTTTAATAAAACTTTATTACACAGAAACTCTGAGTGATCAGGCCTTGTCACTGGCCCCGGATCAAATTCCTCTCCTCCAAAGGCCAAGAATCCCAGCATCTTTCATGGCTCAGCAACAACCTTTCAATCTCCTTGCAGTCCAAGAGATTCTCAAGAGTTTTTTCCAGTACCACAATTCAAAAGAATCAATTCTTCAGCCCTCTGCCTTCTTTATGGACCAACTCTCACATCCATATATGACTACTAGAAAAACCATAGCTTTGACAATACAGACTTTTATCAGCAAATTGACGTCTCTGCTTTTTAATATGCTGTCTAGGTTTGTCATCGCTTGCCTTCCAAGAAGCAAGAGTCTTTTAATTTCGTGACAGTAGTCACCATCTGCAGTGATTTTGGAGCCCAAGAAAATAAAGTCTGTCACTGTTCCCAATTTTTCCCATCCTATTTTCCAAGAAGTGGTGGGACTGGATGCTGTCATGGTTTGGGCATGGATTGGAAAAGAATTTCCAGACATGAGACAGAATAAGAGGGAAATAAAGTTTATTAGAGTGGGAGACGCTGTTAGAACAGCGGGACAGCTCAAGGGAGAACTGACCTTGAACAGGGGTCCTTAGTTCATTTTTATTCTCAGGGTACAAGGAGTGGGATAGGGGACTTACAAGTCATTTGCTGTTGGATGTGGCACATATACTGGGTGAAAGGAAAGTGAAAGTGAAAATGAAGTCGCTCAGTCATGTCCAACTCTTTGCAAGCCGGTGGACTGTAGCCTACCAGGCTCCTCCTTCCATGGGATTCCCCAGGTAAGAATACTGGAGTGGGTTGCCATTTCCTTCTCCAGGGGATCTTCCCGACCCAGGGAGCAAACCCGGGTCTCCCGCATTGCAGGCAGATGCTTTAACATCTGAGCCACCAGGGAAGAAGAGTAAGGCAAATACCTTCTCCCTGTGAAGTAGGAGGGGAGACAGTTTATAATGCTCAGGAGACCTGAAATCCATTAATAGTTACAACACGGGGGAGGGAAGGATGGTAAGGGTCTGGTTTTCCTGTTCCTGCATTCCAAGACTCTTTTTGGTTTTATCTGCTCTTTCGTCCTTGGGTTACCACATTCCCCCTCTCTTTATCTTTAGGGCCAATTCTTTGGCTCCTATTGATACCCTGCTCATGTCTAACTATCTACCTATTTCCCTTCTCAGACATTTGAGAACCCAGTCTCAAAGGAAAAAGGGCAATGACCGCTCTGACTTCTTCAGGCTGTATAGGGGCATCATGGGGCTCTGGGTTCCCTTTGCCTGCTCTCTGTCAAGGTGCATTTAAGGAGGGAGAATCCATGGAATGATAAGGCAGCTTTTTTCAGCATTGTCTAGATGTTGGTCAAGGAATATTCTTGTCGTACTACCACTTGGAGATTTGTTGTATTTGAGAAGAAACAAGTTTAACAAGAAAGTTAAAGGTACACGGCCCAACGATTAATAGAAGTAGAAAAACTAAAAAAAAAAGAAAAGAAAAGAAAAACTGTTCAGGGGTTAGCCAGGGGAACCAAGACCAGACAGTGGTTTGTGACATTCATGTTTCTCTAGATACAAGAAGATACAAGAATCTGGGCTCATAGAATCTTTACCTGAAAACATCTGATTATCTGAAGGCCGGTTCTTCTGAGTTTTTCCCAGAGCACAGAGTGCCTTATTTCTGATCTCCACTCTGAACTCCTTTTAGGGGGTGTTGAAGGTCAGTAGTTTGCAGTCGTCATGATGTAATCTTTGTAGAGGCAGCTGGCCAGTGCCAACTTCCAGTCAGCAGGGTCCCTTCATAGCCACATATCTGACCATGCTTTGGGGGCATTTCATGGCCACTGTATCCCACAGTGCTGGGAAGGCTCACTCCCAGGTCTACTGGAGATTCCGTTGACAGGCCACTCAATGTGCTGTTACTAGACCAGGCCTTGAAAGCAGCAAAAGTCTTTGCACCACACCTGTCTTACTAGCCTCTTGGTCCAGGAAAATATTCCCTCCTATTGCTTCTTCCCATATCTAGAGTTAAATTATTACAATCGTTGATCTCATATGGAATAGCATATCAACATTTTATCACAGGCTCAGTCACACATTTAGTAATGTAAGAAACAATCTTCTGAAACAAGCAACATACAAAATACTATAGCTAGCAGTTATTAGTAAGGTCATAAGCAAGAATTTAGTCAATAACTTTCATTAGGTATAGTCCAGTATACCCCCAGGTCATCTGACTTCACTTGTTAAACGACTATCAGTTCAGTTCAGTCTCTCTGTCAAGTCCGACCCCATGGACTGCAGCAGGCCAGGCCTCCCTGTCCCTCATCAACTCCCAGAGTTCACCCAAACTCATGTCCATTGAGTCAGTGATGCCATCCAACCATCTCATCCTCTGTCATCCCCTTCTCCCGCCTTCAATCTTTCCCAGCATCAGGGTCTTTCCAAATGAGTAAGTTCTTCACATCAGGTGGCCAAAGTATCGGAGTTTCAGCTTCAACATCAGTCCTGCCAATGAACACTCAGGACTGATCTCATTTAGGATGGACTGGTTGGATCTCCTTGCAGTCCAAGGGACTCTCGAGAGTCTTCTCCAGTCTCACAGTTTAAAAGCATCAATTCTTGTGCACTCAGCTTTCCTTATAGTCCAACTCTCACATTCATACATGCCCACTGGAAAAACCATAGCTTTGACTAGACAGAGCTTTGTTGGCAAAGTAATGTCTCTGCTTTTTAATATGCTGTCTAGGTTGGTCATAACTTTCCTTCCAAGGAGTAAGCATCATTTAATTTCATGGCTGCAGTCAGCATCTGCAGTGATTTTGGAGCCCCCCCCAAAATAAAGTCTGCCACTGTTTCCCCATCTATTTGCCATAAAGTGACGGGACCAGATGCCATGATCTTAGTTTTCTGAATGTTGAGTTTTAAATCAACTTTTTCACTCTCCTCTTTCACTTTTTTTTTTTAGTTTTTTATTTTTAAAATTATTTATTTTAATTGGAGGCAAATTACTTTACAACATTGTAGTGGTTTTTGCCATACATTGACATGAATCACCATTAAAAAGAATGCATTTGAATCAGTTCTGATGAGATGGATGAAACTGGAGCCTATTATATGGAGTGAAGTAAGTCAGAAAGAGAAACACCAATACAGTATACTAATGCATACATATGGAACTTAGAAAGATGGTAACAATGATCCTCTTTCACTTTCATCAAGAGGCCCTTTAGTTCTTCTTCACTTTCTGCCATAAGGGTGGTGTCATTTGCATATCTGAGGTTATTGATATTTCTCCCAGCAATCTTGATTCCAGCTTGTGCTTCATCCAGCCCAGGGTTTCTCATGATGTACTCTGCAGGTAAGTTAAATAAGCAGGGTGACAATATACAGCCTTGACGTACTCCTTTTCCTATTTGGAACCAGTCTGTTGTTCCATGTCCAGTTCTAACTGTTGCTTCTTGACCTGCACACAGATTTCTCAAGAGACAGGTCAGGTGGTCTGGTATTCCCATCTCTTTCAGAATTTTCCACAGTTTCTTGTTATCCAGCAGAAGTAGATGTTTTTTCTGGAACTCTCTTGCTTTTTCCATGATCCAGTGGATGTTGGCAATTTGATGTCTGGTTCCTCTGCCTTTTCTAAATCCAGCTTTAACATCTGGAAGTTCACAGTTCACATATGGTTGAAGCCTGACTTGGAGAATTTTGAGCATTAGTTTGCTAGCATGTGAGATGACCACAATTGTGTGGTAGTTTGGACATTCTTTGGCATTGCCTTTCTCTGGGATTAGAATTAAAACTGACCTTTTCCAGTCCTGTGGCCACTGTTGAATTTTCCAAATTTGCTGGCATATTAAATGACTACAGCCTGGTGTTAATCTCCAGGTTGTACATCATGGAGCATCTGATCTTTATCTGAAGATTGGTTACTGAGATAAGCTTTAGAAACAAACTTAGAGTGTCCTTAATAACTTTATTAAATCTTTTATCAATATAACATAACAACAAGGAACTATTTCAGAAGTGAGTCTTAGTAAACACTAGACCTTAATTAACAAAACTAGAAACTTAGTTTAACAATTAGCAAAACTTAACATTCAGTGAAACATAATTTTTCATTATGAGGGCATTAACCCTGTAGCCAGGGAAGGCTTTAACCCATCAAATAAAAATCAGATTTGTCAGGGAGCCGGGAAAAGCCAAGTGGCCGTCTTGGATTTCCCATAGCCCTAACGCTTTGATTTACAGCTACTGTTCACCCATTTTTAATTCCCCAATTCAGGAGTAGACTGTTGCCATGTTTTAAGGACATCAGGATAGCAAAAGTCTAACCATGAGGGCTTATTTTTTTGTAGAAGCAGAATAAGCTTTGTCTACATGTACCATAATCTTAAATAATGTTTATTTAGTTTACCAAAGTAACAAAAGATTTTAAAAACAAATATAAACTACTTAGAGGCAAAGAAATTAATAATCTGTTATCAAAAGCTGCTTTCTAAGAAAACTTTGTTCTCTTAATATAGAGAGTAGACTAAACTCCTGTCTGTTACCTGTTTACCAGACAACAAACAAAATTTGTTAATCACTTAATCTTAGAAAAGTCTTTTCCATAAATCTTGAAATAGCAGTATTCTTGCAAAGGCATCAGAGTGAAACCATAGAAGGCAGGTTTAAAATCTGATTAAATTGTAATTGACAAAGTAACCTGGTCATTGCTGTGACTTGTAACACTTTAACATGATAACTAGAATTATAACTGACAACATTTTACCAGGACATATCATATTTTCATGAATTTCACATAATTTCTAAGATATCTATATTAGTAACATCAACCATACAATATACTCTGAGAAAATTTATCACCCCTTCAACAGTACTTCCCATGTAATTTAACATGTCCAATGAACCCAGGTAGTTTAATAGTTCTTTGGGATGTCTCAGGGGCCCTCTGAAGCATCCCAAAGTTAGCTAGAAATCAAGTTATTTAGGAAGTTTTGTGGATAAATATCGAAAGGGTATATAACACTCAGTCAGATAGAATCATATAGATCATTGCGAAAAAATATGTTCACTTAGCCAAAGTAACAAAGAAGATTTCAAAGGTAAACACAGAACAGATCACTTTAGAAGTAAAGAAACTTAAAATCCATTATCAAAGGCAGTTCAACATCTCAATAAAACTTGCATTTATGCCCAAATCTCTTCTTTTGGGGTCCACTTTCCATAAAACCTTATCACTTTCTGTACCCATTACTCTGTTCTCCCATCCTGAAACTGCCATCTGTAAGTCAGACCTACTTCCTTTTCTCTTCATAAAATGTAATTTCATTCATCATACCTTCTTTACTGAAAACATACATCCTACTTTCCTTAAGCAACCAAGAACTGACCTTTATATCAGCATTCTATAGATTGGTGAACATAAATACCAGTGATAAATTCTAAAAAAAAGTTTAGAGAACATCTCAGGATGGCATTAAACATTATTCAATAATAGTCCAAAATCACCAGTTTCTCTGTAAAAGGAAGTTAGTGTTCAGTAATGAATGTTTCAGAATCTTATTTTATTTAGAAATGATGCAACTATTCAATAAACTTCCATCACTTAGTTTAGCACAACCCTAGAAATTCAAGTTACCCCAATCTGAAGAGACTATTTTAGACAGACATTTCTAAAGTATAATTATTCTTAATAATTTAAAAGCTCTTGTCTCATTTATATTTTTCTCTTTAAAAAGTTTCTTCACTCAACTTACTTTCTTTGCTGACAAACTTGTAACATATATAACAATATAACAATATTTAACTTATAATAAACATAGGCACAATGAAAATACTATGTTTAATGACTCTTGAAAGTGAAAGTGAAGTTGCTCAGTCGTGTCCGACTCTTTGCGACCCATGGACTATAGCCTACCAAGGCTCCTCAGTCCATGGAATTTTCCAGGCAAGAGGACTGGAGTGGGTTGCCATTTCCTTCTCCAGGGGATCCTCCCAACCCAGGGATGGAATCTGGGTCTCCCACACTGCAGGCAGACGCTTTATGATCTGAGCCATCAGGGAAACCAATGACTCTTAGACATGTCTATATTAGATTAGCAAACAAATATTAATATTAGATATTTAATACTGAAAATACCCCAGTTCACGAAAATCTGAAATTCATTTAGGTTAATTTCTCTTCTATTTAGTATTGTCTGATTTGTAAGCGCTTTTCTTTCAGTTCAGTTCAGTCGCTCAGTCGTGTCTGACTCTTTGCGACCCCATGAATTGCAGCACGCCAGGCCTCCTTGTCCATCACCAACTCTTGCACTTCACCCAAACTCATGTCCATTGAGTCAGTGATGCCATCCAGCCATCTCATCCTCTGTCGTCCCCTTCTCCTCCTGCCCCCAATCCCTCCCAGCATCAGGGTCTTTTCCAATGAGTCAATTCTTTGCATGAGGTGGCCAAAGTACTGGAGTTTCAGCTTTAGCATCAGTCCTTCCAAAGAACATCCAGGACTGCTCTCCTTTAGAATGGACTGGCTGGATCTCCTTGCAGTCCTAAGGGACTCTCAGGAGTCTTCTCCAGCACCACAGCTCAAATGCATCAATTCTTTGGCGCTCAGCTTTCTTCACAGTCCAACTTTCACATCCATACATGACCATTGGAATAACCATAGCCTTGACTAGACGGACCTTTGCTGACAAAGAAATGTCTCTGCTTTTGAATATGCCATCTAGGTTGGTCATAACTTTCCTTCCAAGCAGTAAGCGTCTTTTAATTTCATGGCTGCAGTCACCATCTGCAGTGATTTTGGAGCCCCCCAAAGTAAAGTCTGACACTGTTTCCACTGTTTCCCCATCTATTTCCCATGAAGTGATAGGACCAGATGCCATGATCTTCGTTTTCTGAATGTTGAGCTTTAAACCAACTTTTTCACTTGCCTCTTTCACTTTCATCAAGAGGCTTTTTAGTTTCTCTTCACTTTCTGCCATAAGGGTGATATCATCTGCATATCTGAGGTTATTGATACTTCTCTTGGCAATCTTGATTCCAGCTTGTGCTTCTTCCAGCCCAGCATTTTTCATGATGTACTCTACATATAAGTTAAATAAGCAGGGTGACAATATACAGCCTTGCAGGGTGACAATATACAGCCTTGACGTACTCCTTTTCCTATTTGGAACCAGTCTGTTGTTCCATGTCCAGTTCTAACTGTTGCTTCCTGATCTGCATATAGATTTCTCAAGAGGCAGGTTAGGTGGTCTGGTATTCCCATCTCTTTCAGAATTTTCCAGTTTATTGTGATCCACACAGTCAAAGCTTTGGCATAGTCAATACAGCAGAAATAGATGTTTTTCTGGAACTCATTTGCTTTTCCCATGATCCAGCAGATGTTGGCAATTTGATCTCTGGTTCCTCTGCCTTTTCAAAAACCAGCTTGAACATATGAAAGTTTATAGTTCACATATTGCTGAAGCCTGGCTTGGAGAATTTTGAGCATTAATTACTAGCATGTGAGATGAATTGAATTGTTCGGTAGTTTGAGCATTCTTTGGCATTGCCTTTCTTTGGGATTGGAATGAAAACTAACCTTTTCCAGTCCTGTGGCCACTGCTGAGTTTTCCATATTTGCTGGCATACTGAGTGCAGCGCTTTCACAGCATCATCTTTCAGGATGTGAAATAGGTCAACTGGAATTCCATCACCTCCACTAGCTTTGTTTGTAGAGATGCTTTCTAAGGCCCACTTGACTTCACATTCCAGGATGCCTGGCTCTAGGTGAGTGATCACACCATTGTAATTACCCTGGTCATGAACATCTTTTTTGTACAGTTCTTCTGTGTATTCTTGCCAGCTCTTCTTAATATCTTCTGCTTCTGTTAGGTCCATGCCATTTCTGTCCTTTATCGAGCCCATCTTTGCATGAAATGTTCCCTTGGTAACTCTAATTTTCTTGAAGAGATCTCTAGTCTTTCCCATTCTGTTCTTTTCCTCTATTTCTTTGCATTGATCGCTGAGGAAGACTTTCTTGTCTCTCCTTGCTAGTCTTTGGAACTCTGCATTCAGATGCTTATAGCTTTCCTTTTCTCCTTTGCTTTTTGCTTCTCTTCTTTTCACAGCTATTTGTAAGGCCTCCTCAGACAGCCATTTTGCTTTTTTGCATTTCTTTTCCATGGGGATGGTCTTGATCCCTGTCTCCTGTACAATGTCACAAACCTCATTCCAGAGTTCATCAGGCACTCTATCTATCAGATCTAGTCCTTTAAATCTATTTCTCACTTCCACTGTATAACCATAAGGGATTTGATTTAGGTCATACCTGAATGGTCTAGTGGTTTTCTCTACTTTCTTCAATTTGAGTCTGAATTTGGCAACAAGCAGTTCATGATCTGAGCCACAGTCAACTCCGGGTCTTGTTTTTGCTGACTGTATAGAGCTTCTCCATCTTTGGCTGCAAAGAATATAATCAATCTGATTTTGGTGTTGACCATCTGGTGATGTCCATGTGTAGAGTCTTCTCTTGTGTTGTTGGAAGAGGGTATTTGCTATGATCAGTGCATTCTCTTGGCAAAAGAGAACTACTTTTCTTAGGCCAATTAAATTAGAACTCATTTACAACTTCAGCAGTATTATTATAAAAAAGTCACACACAGACATACATAAACTCAGACAGACAGACAGAGATCTCATAGTTTTCCGCTTGAGATCTAAAATGTCTCTTTGAACCCTTGTTTTTGTGTTTTTTTGTTTTTTGTTTTTGGCTTGAAGTGCTAATTTGCCCAAGGCTGAGGTCTCAGGTAAAATGGGCTGTGTATTTCAAGGACATGGAAAGGGTTAACGTCAAGCTTTTCCCTAGACAAGCCTTTTGTCAAGCTAGTTGTTTTTAACTGCATATGCAAAAAGACTGGTTTTTCAGTTTTGAAGGAAAAAAACTTTCACTTTAGCCAGTTTTCTCCAGAGTCTAAAGAATATCATGGCCATCCTGTGTCAAAAAATCATCTTTCCTTTCTATAGTCATAGTTTTATACCTAAGTCATAGACCAAATAGTCCTCAAATTGACTCTGATATCAGGGGCAGATCAGCTGATAAAAATCTTGGATTGTCCCTCTGGTGGGAAGTGAGGTCTTTGTTCCATCAGAAGAATCTGAAGGATTAAGGGAATTTGAAGGGGGAGGCTTGATCCTTCCCCACTCTTAGCAGTAGTTAGAAGGGAATTCTTTAGGATGTTCAGGAGTGGGGGAAACTTGGTTCCCTCCCCACCTGAGAGATAAGCATACATAAGCAAAGTTTTTGATCCTTCAGGCTTTTGAATATAGGAGAAAGACCTGGACCAAAGGGAACCTCAGAATCCTTTCTTAGAGACCATGTGGATATGCAAGGTCAAGTAGGGGTCATCTAGGAAATCTGATGGAGAGAGACAGAGGGGGACAGGTGATAGGAAGGCAACAGAAAGACACATGCGGCATGAGTCCCTCAAATCCAGATTCTGACTGAGGACCATGAAGGACTGAATGTAAGGAAATTCTGAGTCCTTTCCCTGCTTTTGGCAAAAGATAATATGCCACTCAGAGGCCATTTTTGGGGGGTCTCCCAGTTTGTATTCAGAGAAGGCAATGGCAACCTACTCCAGTATTCTTGCCTGGAGAATCTCAGGGACAGAGGAGCCTAGTGGGCTGCCGTCTATGGGGTCGCACAGAGTTGGACATGACTGAAGTGACTTAGCAGCAGCAGCAGTTTGTATTGGGCCAGGGCTTTTGCAGGGTCAAAAATTTCCAGTTTCTGAGAATGTAGCCGAGGGATGAGTCTGAGAGAGGCTCCCAAGACATACCAGAATCCACTCTTAGCCTATCTGCCGTAGAATGTGGGTACTGAGAAACACTGGCTGACAGACAGGCATCCCTTTTGTTCCAGGGATCTCTCCATGTGACTAATGGCACAACAATGGCCAACCGTCCCAAGTCGCATCCGACAGTGAGAGGTGACCCCTGAGAACCATGCGGCTAAGGTACCATGTGACCTGGGCAGAGAAAGACAGCACCTGTGACCTGTGCAGAGACAGATAGAGATTCCTGGGAGCAACCGGGTGACTCACTGGCAATTCCTTGAAACGTGGAAGCCATTCTTGGGATGGCTCAGAGGCAACACCTAGGCTCCTGTAAATCAATCTGGACTGAAAGGGAAAGAAGTGAAAGTGACAGGGAAGAAGGCTGAGGAATCTGCCTTCAATCCTATTGGGGAGGCGGTGGCCAGGGGACAATGGTCTCCGTTTTCCTTCAATCACTATGTGCCTGACATGGCACACAGAAACTGTCTTGCTGCGGGCGGGTGCCCTTGTGGCCTGATCCATTCTGTGTCCCCCTTATCCTCACACGGGAGTCTTCGTGTGGCAGGCGCCCTAATGGCTTTTAAGTGCCTCACCCGTGCCCACACAAAATTGGTTGGCCTGGTCCTCAGTTGGAAAAAAGACACAGGAGAGACCCTCACCCGTTTGGGTGGCAACTACTGGGCACAGTTAGCAGTGGGGCCTTTGGAACACACCAGAGGGTAACCCTGGCCAGAGTTCCTCAGTTGCTTCCACAGCACTTGCCTGTGCACAGAGGGTCCCTACGAGAAAGGAGGTGAGGGAAGAGGCCCCAAGGTCCCCGTATGGGCCACCAAAAATGTCGTGGTCCAGATGTGGGTCAGAAAAGAATTTCCAGACATGAGACAGAATGAGAAGGAAATAAAGTTTATTAGAGTGGGAGGCACTGTTAGAACTGGGGCCAGCTCAAGGGAGAACCGACCTTGAACAGGGGTCCTTAGTTCACTTTTATACTCAGGGTACAAGGAGTGGGATGAGGTCTTGAGGGCTATTTGCTGATTGGATGAGGCACATATACTGGTTGGAGGGAAGAGTAAGGAAATACCTCCTCCCTATGGGGTAAGAGGGGAGACAGGTTATAATGCTCAGGAGGACCTGAAATCTGTTAACAGTTACAACATGGGGGAGGGAAGGATAATAAGGGTCTGGTTTTTCTGTTCCTGCATTTCAAGACCCTCCCTGGTTTTATTTACTCTTTCATCCCTGGGTCACCACAGATGCCATGATCTTAGGTTTTTTTAATGTTGAGTTTTAAGCCAGCTCTTCACTCTCCTCTTTCACCAAGAGGTTCTTCTTTGGAAAATTGGAATGGAAACTGACCTTTCCAGTCCTGTAACCACTCCCAAGTTTTCCAAACTTGCTGACAAATATTGACAGCAGCAATTTCACAGCATCATCTTTTAGCTCAGCTGGAATTCCATCACCTCCACTAGTTTTGTTTGTAGTGATGCTTCCTGAGGCCCACTTGCCTTCACCGTCTGGAATATCTGGCTCTAAGTGAGTGACACACCATCGTGGTTATCCAGGTCATGAAGACCTTTCTTGTATAGTTCTTTTGTATATTCTTGCCACCTCTTATTAATCTCTTCTTCTGTTAGGTCCTTACTGTTTCTATTTTCTTGAGATTTCTAGTCTTTCCCATTCTATTGTTTTCCTTTATTTCTTTGCATTGTCCACTTAAGAAGCCTTTCTTTTCTCTCCTTGGTATTCTCTGGAATTCTGGCATTCAGTTGGGTATACTTTTACCTTTCTCATTGGCCTGTTGCTTCTCTTCTTTCCTCATCTATTTGTAAAGACTCCTCAAACAACCACTTTGCCTTTCTTTTTCTTGGGGGTGGTTTTGGGCATTGCCTCCTGTACAATGTTAGAAACCTGTGTTCATATTTCTTCAGGCACTCTACCATATCTAATCCCTTGAAATTATTCATCAGCTCCACTGTATAATCATAAGGGATTTGATTTAGGTCATATCTGAATGGCCTAGAGGTTTTCCCTACTTTCTTCCATGTAAGTCTGAATTTTCAAATAAGGAGCTCCTTTTTGGCTGCAGAGGCTATAATTATTCTGATTTTGGTGCTGACCATCTGATTAGGTCCATGTGTAGCATCACCTCTTGTGTTATTGGAAGAAAGTGTTTGCTATGACCAGCATGTTCTCTTGGCAAAACTCTGTTAGCCTTTGCCCTGTATCATTTTGTACTCTAAGGGCAAATTTTCCTGCTACTCCAGGTATCTCTTGACTTCCTACTTTTGCATTCCAATCCCCATAAAGAAAACGACATCTTTTTGGGGTGTTAGTTCTAGAAGGTCTTATAGGTCTTCATAGAACTGTTCAACCTCAGCTTCTTTAGTGACTGGGACATAGATATGGATTACTCTGATGTTGATTGGTTTGCCTTGGAAATGAACTGAGATCATTCTCTCATTTCTGAGATTGCATCCAAGTACTGCATTGTGGACTCTTTTGTTGACTATGAGGGCTACTCCATTTCCTGTGAAGGATTCTTGCCCATGGTAGTAGATATAATGGTCATCTGAATTAAATTCACTAATTCTTGTACATTTTAGTTCCGTGATTCCTAAGATGTCAGTGTTCACTCTTGCTATCTCCTGCTTGACTATGTTCAATCCATCTTGATTCATAGAC
Organism: Oryx dammah; assembly: GCF_014754425.2. Taxonomy (NCBI): domain Eukaryota; kingdom Metazoa; phylum Chordata; class Mammalia; order Artiodactyla; family Bovidae; genus Oryx; species Oryx dammah. Next base: position 104,035,042 of record NW_024070189.1, on the reverse strand, counting down.
CTAACAATCCAGGTTTCTATGCAATATTGTTCTTTACAGCATCAGACTTTACTTTCACCACCAGATACATCCACAACTGCATGTTGTTTCCTCTCTGGCCTTGCTGCTTCATTCTTTCTAGAGCTGTTAGTAACTGCCTTCTGCTCTTTCCCAGTAATACACTGGACACCTTCTGACCTGTGGGGCCCATTTTCTGGTGTCATATCTTTTTTCCTTTTCATACTGTTCATGGGGTTCTCTTGCCAATAGTACTGGAGTGGGTTGCCATGTCCTCCTCCAGTGGACCATGTTTTGTCAGAACTTTCCACTATGACCCATTGGTCTTGAGTGGCCCTGCCCAGCATGGCTCATAGCTTCACTGAGTTATGCAAACTCCTTCACCACGACAAGGCTGTCATCCATGAATGGGTCAAAAATTATGTAACATCCTCAAATAAAACTCACAAAAATATGCAATACTGCCATGGAGAAAAAACATGGAGACCTAAATATAGGGAGACCTAAATAAGACCAAAATAAAAGGAGAGCTATACCATGGTAATGGGTTATTAAAATCAATAATGTTAGATAATATTTTTTCTCAAGTAGATTCAAGGATTCAAAGAATCCCATCAAAGTCTCAGCATTTTTATTTATAAGTTGTCATGATGACTGTTATTCATTTGAGTTGAGCATAGTCAAGACAGTTGAACAGGAACTTATAGAAGCCACTATGGAAGATGGTGTGGAGATTCCTTTTAAAACTAGGAGTAAAACCACCATATGACCCAGCAATCCCACCCCTAGGCATATTCCCTGAGGAAACCAGGGTTGAAAAAGACACATGTATCCCACGGTTCACTGCAGCACTATTTACAATAGCTCAAACATGGAAGCAACCTAGATGCCCATCAACAGATGAATGGATAAAGAAGCAGTGGTACATATACACAATGGAATATTACTCAGCCATAAAAAGGAACTCCTTTGAGTCAGTTCTGATGAGGTTGATGACCCTAGAACCTATTATACACAGTGAAGTGAGTCAGAAAGAGAAAGATAAATATCATATTCTAATGCACATATATGGAATCTAGGAAAATGGATCTGAAGAATTTACTTACAGGGAAGCAATGGAGAAACAAACACAGAGAATAGACTTATGGACATGGTGAGAGGGGAGGAGAGGGTGAGATGCATGGAAAGAGTAACATGGAAACTTACATTACCACCTGTTAAATAGATAGCCAATGAGAATTTGCTGTATGGCTCAAGAAACTCAAATAGGGGCTCTGTATCAACCTAAAGGTGTGGGATGGGGAGGGAGATGGGAGGGAGGTTCAAAGGGAGGGGATACATGTATACCGATAGCTGATTCATGTTGAGGTATGACAGAAAACAACAAAGTTCTGTAAAGCAATTATCCTTCAATAAAAAAAAAAGAACTTACGGAAGGATACTTATTCTACCTTATCAAGATTGTTTCCTGCTATATTAACAAAGGGTGGTATTTGTGACCCTATTCCTTGCTGCAACCTGCCTCCATACCTGCTGCAGATTCTTCCTACTGTTCTTTTCTTTTGCTTTCCCCCATAATGCTTATTTTCTAAAATGCTATATAATTTTGTTCATGACTTCTTGTCTGCTCAATCTCTCTGTTAGGGAAAGCAAACTGACTGAAATCGCCCACCTTGGCCAGGCACCATAGTAACTATTTGCATGAGTTATTTCACGACAGGAGGAGGTCCTAGTAAAGAACAGCAACTAATAAGCCACCACCAACCAGAAGAATTCGGGAAAGGTCAAAAGGAAACACTACATGTCCGATCATCTTCCAGAATCCTTCTCCCTGGTATCCATCTTGGCTGAGCAACGTGTACACCACCAGGAAGGACTCTGAGTCAGAATAATTGGCCAAAGACAATCTGGAAAGTAATCCCCCATTACCATAATGCTTGAGACAGTGAGCCATATGGCAGAGCAGTTCTCCTGGGTTCCCTTACCTTACTGCTCTCTGTGGGGCTGGGGGGTCAAGTCAGTGTACTTTTTCCAATAAAGTCTCTTGCTTTGTCAGCATATGTGTCTCCTTGGACATATCATTTCCAAGTGTTAGACAAGAGCCCTCTTTTGGGCCCTGGAAGGGGTTTCCCTTCCTGCAACCCCTCCTTCCCCGACCCCTGACCCAGAAAAAAGTTCTCCAGAGCAGTGATCTCTGTTTTGCTCACTGAGGTAGGGCTTATCTCCAACAGGTGCTCAATATACTTGTTGGAAGACTGAAGAGAAAATAGGTTTGCTCTTGTCAGTTGTCTACTTGCCTTACTGTCATTTACAAAGATGCAGAGCTACACGATACTATCCTGGCAAAACTGCTTCCTCCAGGAAGAAGCAGGAACTCACGACCCAGCGGCCCAGGAAGCACCAGCATTAGCTCAGAATGCGTCTGGGCATAGGACAGACTCAGCCCGGCCTCTCCTGGCAGACAGTTACGAAGAACTACACTTCCCAGAATCCTTGGGTTCTGGTGTAGACTACATTTCCCAGAGGGGATAGCGATAGCCCCTGAGGGTCCCGGACCTGCGTGGGTTTTGCCGCTGGCGTGAAAGGCCTCCCGGCGTGAGGTCGACCCAAGCAGCACCTCGGACAAGTCCCTACCTGAAGCAGCTGTCTGGCCGTGTCAGTTCCGGAGCATAACACTTGCTGCCCGCGGAACCCCCGGAGGCCTGGGCGAGGTGAGCGGCGGAGTGTCGGCGGGATGCAGGAGGGAGGACCGGGCCTCGGGAGGATGCTGCGTCGGGGCGCAGGGCAGAGGCCCAGGAGGCGAGAGCGGGTTCTTCGTGGGTGCCGGCGGGCCGTGGGCGGGGCGCCACCGGCTCTGTCTTCTTGGCACCACCGCCTCCCACAGATGTGCCCTGACCGCCGCCAAGTCGAGCACTAACTCCCCATTCGCCGGGTTCTGCCCCCGCTGCTGCTTTCTCCCGACCTGTTCCCAGAGAGATACCTGCACGGCTCCTGCTGGCGTTTTAATTTGCTCCGGGCCGGCAGTGAAAGTGAAGAGTACTTCCTTCCCCTAACATCGCCACTGCCCTCCTTAGTGAAAGGCTTGTTTTGCATGAGAAGTGAGTCACTTGGTTTTCCCCAGTGGCAGAATCAGGACTGGAATCCCGGTCTTCGGTTGTCTGTGCCTCCTCCGTCAAGCCTGCTCCCCGCTTTAGGAGAGCTGATGTGCTCCCTTCCGGAAGCAGGTTTTCTAGAAAAATCTGGAAATTGTTTCCTTGACAGGAGGGGGAGGAGCTGGGTGGGAAGACTTGGATGGAGAAAAGTTGTCACGTGTACGCAGGGAGGTTAAAGCGTGTGTTCTGTAGACAGCTGTGGTTGGAATCCTGGTGCCACGCTCCCTTGGCTGTGTGGCCTGGGGTAAGTTGCTCCCACTCTGCCCTCAGTTTCCTGATCTATAAAATGGGGGGTTGACAGTGCCAACTGTGCTCAATGATTCATTTAGTGCCCGACACTTGGGTGAGGCTCAAGGAGCTGCTACTACTGCTGATAGAGTCCTAGGACCTTTTCCTCTGAGTCAGGGAGAGAGCTGGGCCTGGAACAGGATGACCCAACCCTGCTCTCTGGCGCTGTCTATTCCTAGGTCCTTCTCTGAGGGCACAAGGTATCATTCTCAGGGAATGTAAAGGTTTCAGAGCTGCTGATTCTGAGGGGTGGAAAGAGAAGGGGCTTCCTCCTGGCTCCCTTTTTCTTCTCTCAGATCTGACTTCTGGAGACTTCACCCATCCCCAAGAGAAACTGCTCAGAAAGAGGATATGGCTGCCGAACAGAGGGAAGCAAGGTCTCAGGTGAGTTCATTGCCCTCTGAAGTCTTATAGACAAATAGATTTTTCTTTTTAATCTTCAAACTGGAGTTCTCCCCCTAATACAATCTTCACCAGGATTTGGAGCCCATATCCTTTTCTCTTTGAAGAGCTGGCCCACGGAGGTGGATGGTGGATTCCATAGGGAATGTTCACTTTCAACCTTGCAATCCATATCTAGTGTTTCTCTTTTGTTTTCCTGGTAGACACTCTTTTATTCATTAATCTCAGCTCACCATGTGATTACTAATTAGGTAAGATGCCACACGTCTTATATCACTTGAGGTCAGAACAAACAAACATGGACACTTGGCAGTGTTCCTTTCTGGCCTGGCCCCTTTGCTCATTCCTGTCCCTCTCCCTACTCTTGGCCAGAATGCTTTTCTTTTTCTTTCCACCCCTGAGAATCCTCAGGCTATCTTTCCCAGGTTTTTCCCAGTCCATAGTTTTTAGTTTTTTTCCTCCCTTTTAACTTTCTGGATCATGTATCTTGCTTCTATCACTCTCTTGAAAGCTGATCTTGACCTACTATTTTCTTGTTTATGCTGTGGAAATGAAGGTGGGGCTCCCATCCAGGTTAACCATGTCAGAGGGAACATAAATGGAGAGGTCCTTTGACTTCAAGAGCAGAGAGAAGACTCTTCAGGAAGTGGCAGGGAGGATTTTGTGGGATATCAGCAGTGGAGAGTCAAGGTATACAGGGTGTACAGTTAGAAGTGGGGCTTTCAAGCTAGACAGCCAGTTTTGAACCATATCCTCTGTTGCCATTTATAGGCCTTAGGCATCTGCATCTCCCTGTGCCTCAGTTTCCTCAGCTATAGAATGAGAGTAGCAACCATGCCTGCCTCATAGGGTAGATGAGAGGATCAAGTGAAATTACAGCATGGAAATTGTTTTAATCGGGTCTGGGCACATCAAAGATGTTCAGCAGGTGGTGGTTGTGGTAGCTGAACAGTATCATTCTAGTCCACGATACCATTACTGTTGGTAGATAGAAATGACTGCAGTGTTTTTCGGACCCAGAAAATACTGTCAATTTTTACTCATTTTCATTTAACAATAATATTGATAGTTAATGTTGCTAGGGAATATCCCGAGGGCTTTACCTTTGTTCTCACTCTCATAACAGCGCAGCAGTTATTACCCCATTTTACATATGAGGGAACTGATGCTCAAAGAAGTCAAGTGACCTGAAATCAAACCCAGGTATGTCTGGCCTCTCAGTTCATGCTGGTTATTGTCCAGCCGTTCCTCTGGTGCATTTCTCAGAATGCAGAGTAGGCCCAGACCCTGTGTTACCAGAGCTCTGTGTACGTGATGTTGAAGCCATGAAATGTGGTGATTGATATTCTGAGGCAATGGCTAGGACCTGCCTTTGTATATTAGAACTGCTTGGCTTTCACATCCCATTCCAACAAAGTCAAGCTGCTCTCTTGCCCAGAATCTTCTCCGTCCCTATATGACATTTCTCCCTAACCTCACCTGCTGCATGGACTTGTATGTAAAACTCAGTGATGGGATGTTTTAGGGTCAGAGAGAGAATATACCAAGTGCTGTGTTAAAAGGAGACTAGTTATCATCCTGTCTCTGCCGTTAATAGAGTATGTGACTTGGAATCCTAACTGCCCTGGATCTTGTGTTCCTCGTCTCTAAAATAAGGATTAATGTAAATGATGTGCGGTCATATTCAGCTACACATTTTCTTTTGTTGTTCAAATTCATGCACTTTTCTTGTCTGTTAGTTTAATTGTAAATTCTTTGACAGCAAAGATCATTTCTTGTATTCCTCACCAATATTAATTTAATGCCTCATCTTACCATAAAAATATTGTGTAATTGTGGCAAAAAACTTTATAGATATATGTGCAAAATATGCACATATATATGTGTGTATGTATATATGCTTGTATATGTACATATGTGTATAGATGTGTGTATGTGTGTGCTTTTGTGTATATATTTTTTCCATGTATGCAAAAAAAAACCCCACCATCTGGAGATAATTGCTGTGAGCCATTTGTTATCTATCTCTCAGCATCATTTTCTATGTACATATTTAATTTTTTTCAAAAATGGGAACAAACTATACATACTGATACATAACCTGCTTTTTGTAGTTAACATTATCATGAATGTCTTTTTAAGTCAGCATTGTTAACTTATACCATCAGTTTTAATGATTGCATAGTACTTTATATTGACGTGATAATAGGTAACATCTGAACCTTTCATATAAGTTTGGTTCGGTTTTCAGTACATTGTGTGCAGTATTTCGGTTACTTACTAATTATTTGGTAGATTTTGAGAGGCCTTTTACAGAGTGTTACGAATGGAGCCTTAGACATGCACCTGAAATTGCAATCCCAGCACTACCACTGACCAGCTTTATGACTTTAGACAGACGTCCTCCCCTCTCTGTGAGTTCTCCTGTAAAATGAGGATAATAATAGTACCTTCTTCTCAAGGTTGTCATGAAGATAAAAGATTTACACTAAAGATTAATATAAAGCTCTAAGAATAGTACTTGGCCCGAAGAAAGCATTCAATAAATGATAGCTATTTTAATTGCCACTATTGTCCTCAGGCTTCAGAGAGCACACAGATAATGCCTTAAATTATTTCACCCAGCCTTTGTCAATGATTATTTAGGTTGTTTACATTTCTCTGCTGTTACTAACACCGTAATAAATGTCCTTGTGTGCGCATTTTTTTGCATGGTTCATTATCAAAGAAATACAGTAAATTGGAGACTTAAAGAGTATAAACATTTTAACGCTCTTAATATGTTTTATTGAATTGCCTTAAGGAAGAGTATTCTGATGAACATTCCTACTAATGGCCTTAATACCTCCACACATCTCTGTGGTTAACACAGGGCATGGTTCAGACTTCATGCTACTCAGTATATATTTGTCACAAATCACGTGTTCGTTAAACAAGTGACTTGAACCTTTCAGAACCTAGAATAATATAAAAGCGTTTCATGGTAACCTGACTACTTCCCATTGCTGCTGCCGTCACCCTGTGTGACGGGTGGTCCTGGGTGAGCTGGGATGGCTTGTCTCTACAGGTGTCAGTGACGTTCGAAGATGTGGCTGTGCTCTTTACACGGGATGAGTGGAGAAAGCTGGCCCCTTCTCAGAGAAACTTGTACCAAGATGTGATGCTGGAGAACTATAGTAACCTTGTCTCACTGGGTAAGGACATTTCCTTTGATCGGAAATTGGGATAATTCAACACCCAAATCCCTGGATAAAAGCCATGGATCATCAAAATTTCAGCTGAATTTTGCCTTAGCACTGTACAAATTGGATCTCCAAGAATAAATCTGAAAAATTTTTCCTAATAAGCATGGATGCCTTGTGCCTCATGGATGGAACAGTCTACAGAGCTGCACATTAGAAATTCCCTCATAGTTCAAGCCATTCCCACTATGATGTGTTTGCTCATTTCTAAGCAGAGAGCATCCTTCATCCCCCTTCTTTGACCCACCACTTGGCTTTCCCCGTTTTCTTTTCCAGCCAGATGAACACCATATAATCCATATTTTAAAGGGAGCTAGATAGTGTTTTCTCATTTTAAACAAGCTACCTGTTACATAATCCTTTCCATAGATACCTGTTTATAGATATTAGTCTGGACATCTCACACATTTCTCTTTCTACAGAAAGCTAATGGTACTCTATTTCAGGGCTGCGTGTTCATTGTGTTTCCCTAACATGTAACTAATTATTCCATTGTTAGGTTCTACAAGTCCCTTGCTTTTTCCCTAACCCGCTCCTGTACATCATAGGGGCATAGCTTGAGCACCCCACAGAAGCTCTTTGCATCATCTTCTCAGTTTCCACTCAGAACCAGTTACCTCTTTGTGTCAAGACTGAGTTTGTTGTTGTTTTTATTTTTTTGTCCTTTTTTTTTTTTTTTTTTGCTGTGAGCAGGACTCCCATTTTCCAAACCTGAAGTGATCTCCCTGTTGCAGCAAGGAGAAGATCCCTGGAAGGTAGAGAAAGAAAGCCCTGGAGGTTCCTCTCTAGGTGAGTGGGTGGGGAATCTCTGCAAGCAACAGTCTGGTAAATGAGTGGATGTGAGACTTGGAGATGTTGGTCAGTGGACTTTCTCCAAGTTCTCAGTCCTCAAGAAATGATGGAGAAGGAATGCTAAGGCCCCCAGTCACAAGTGTCCTCTTTTTCTCTTACAGTTACTTCACAGGTGAATCTCTCAGGATCTTTTTTCTTATTCTTTCCTGTTTCAGAGAAGGGCTACATGTTCATGTATTCATTCAGCAGACTTAGTGTATTTCAGGAACTGTAGCTGATTCATTCTGACTGAAGGCCAGCGTTATAGGAAAAGAAAGAGATGAGAAAGGAAATAGATTGGAAAGCTGGGTGGGGGCCACACTACGGTGCTTTGGTACAGTTCTTAAAGATGAGAACTGTCTATGGTTGACTGGAAATAATGTAAGAATTTTTGATAGCTCTATGTATTTGCTTATTGTTTGTGGCCGGGCGGGGTCTTTGCTGCTGTGCGGGTTGCTGTCTAGTTGCCGTGCTCGGGCTGCTCACTGCCGTGGCTTCTCTCGTTGTGGCTCCCGGGCTCCAGAGCACAGGCTCAGCCGTTTGAGGCTCACGGGCCAAGTTGCTCCTTGGCGTGTGGGATCGTCCTGGATCAGGGATTGAACCTGTGTCTCCTGCGTTGGCAGGCTGATTCTTTACCAGAGAAGCCACCAGAGAAGCCCCAAGTCAAGCATTTTAAGTTGAAGAATTATATGGTCCTTGATATTTTGGAAAGACTGGCCTGAGTCTAAGACTCTTTAAACATCCTGAGGTGGGTCCCTGTGTTTGCACGCAGCACCACAGTTAGAAAGGAGCCCTGGTGTGGGCTGAGCTCCAAGGCATGTGAGAAGCTAAAGCAAGTTACAGAGCATGATCGTAACATGTCACCATTTACGTGTAAGGAAAATTACATGGTGTTTGTCTACATGCGTGCATGTGAAAGTAGCTCAGTCGTGTCCAACTCTTTGTGACCCTGTGGATATACAATCCATGGGATTCTCCAGGCCAGAATACTGCAGTGAGTAGTCGTCCCCTTCTCCAAAGCATCTTCCCAATCCAGGGATCGAACCCACGTCTCCCACTTTGCAGGAGGATTCTTTATACCAGCGGAGCCACCAGGGAAGCCCCTGGTGTTATGCATGTTTGTCCACATGCATAATATGTGCTGAAGTGCTTAAAAAACACTCAGGGGACACTAGTTACATGTGGACTGGGATCAAGAATGGGCATGATGAAAGGGGACTTTATTTACATTTAATTTTATTAGAACTTTCACAAAATATATCCATAAAGTCCTTAATTATGTAATTTGAATTTAATAAGAATAGTCACTTTGGAGACATTGTTGGGCTTAGATTTGCAGTGAGAAAAAAATAGAGGTGGGAACCTCCTAGAGATTATTGCATAAGGTAGGCAAGACATTACCTGGAAGAAGGCATGTGTAGTGGGTTCAGGAGGAAAGAGGAGGGCCCCCTTTGTTAAGGGTATATGATGAGTTCAGTGTGGGATAGATTTCATTTGAGATGTGAACGAAATATGGGTAGAGGTCAGCAGTGGACAGTTATAGAAGGATTAGGGCTTGGAACTCAGCAGGGAGGTCAAGGGGCCATCAATGTGAGAGAAGCCTTTAAAGCCTTGAGCTGAGTAGGTGGGGGAATGGAGGAGAGGTCAGTGTTCCAGGAAACCTCAACGCTCACGACGTGGGTTAAGAAAGAAGATTCTGTGGCTGAGCCAGAGAAGCAGTCACCAGAGGAGAGAGATGGCAGAGGTGGCTGTCCTGAGAATCGGGGACTGGCAGCTGTTGAATTGGGGAGGCTGGGGCTCTGGGAGAGCCAAGTTCAAACCCTCATCCACTGCTTTCCTGTCCCATGATAAACAGCGGTGCGACCTTAGACAGAAGGACACAGGTCCTGCCCTGGCAGAGCTCAGTTGAGGGGGAGACTAAGTGCACGCAGGAGTGTGGGATGACAGATTCTGGTGGGGATCGTGGGGGAGGAGCCACGGGAACTCTGTGAGAATGTGGATCAGGAGGGGCGGTGCTTCCCAAGGAAGACCCTTAGATGTGAGACGCGTCCAGAGGGGGTGTGTGAGTCCAGAGAAAGGAAGCTGGTGTGTCAAGGTGGGAGCAGGGAGAAAGGGGGAGGGACCAGATCCCGCTGAGCTGGGAGCCCTATCACGGGACCTGGTCTGTGCCTGAGAGCTGGTCACAGCCTCTGAGGACTTGAAGTAGCCTGGCCACAGGCTCAGGCTTATATTCTGCAAGGATCAGCCTGCAACCAGTCTGGAGCCACCTGGCGTAGATGTGGTAGGACTTGTCTTAGGTTGTTGTCAGGTCCCAATGAGTCAGTGGACCCATCAAGATGTGGAATTGGGGCTCAGCAGACACTTCATGGCAAATAGATGGGGAAACAGTGGCTGACTTTATTTTTCTGGGCTCCAAAATCACTGCAGATGGTGATTGCAACCATGAAATTAAAAGACACTCCTTGGTAGGAAAGTTATGACCAACCTAGACAGCATATTAAAAAGCAGAGACATTACTTTGTCAACAAAGGTCCGTCTAGTCGAGGCTATGGTTTTTCCAGTGGTCATGTATGGATGTGAGAGTCGGACTGTAAAGAAAGCTGAGAGCCGAAGAATTGATGCTTTTGAACTGTGGTGTTGGAGAAGACTCTTGAGAGTCCCTTGGACTGCAAGGAGATCCAACCAGTCCATTCTAAAGGAGATCAGTCCTCGGTGTTCATTGGAAGGACTGATGTTGAAGCTGAAACTCCAGTACTTTGGCCACCTCATGCGAAGAGTTGACTCATTGGAAAAGACCCTGATGCTCGGAGGGATTGGGGGCAGGAGGAGAAGGGGACGACAGAGGATGAGGTGGCTGGATGGCATCACCGACTCGATGGACACGGGTTTGGGTGGACTCCGGGAGTCGGTGATGGACAGGGAGGACTGGCGTGCTGTGGTTCATGGGGTCACAAAGAGTTGGATGCGACTGAGCAACTGAAGTGAGTGAGTGAGTGAGACGAGCTATGAGGCAGGCTGTCTCGATTCCTAAGGTGCCCACATCTTTAGGAGAGTGCTTACTTCCCCATCCAAGGTGAGATCTTTTGAGGTCAGAACCACACTTGTCTCTCTTTGTAGCTGTCATTTGGGAGAAACATACTAATCTTGTGGGAACAGCTGAAGATGACCACAAAATAAGCAGAGAACTGAGTTAGTAGGGAAGCAGTAGAGAGCTAGGAGAGGCGTCAGCCCCACTGCCAGGCGTGGGCTGAGCCTGGCATGAAAGATCAGAGGGAGAGGAGGAGGAATTGTTGCCCTTCTGTTCGCCTTGACAGCCTCTGATCCATGAGGAGTCCCCCTTTCTGAGTTAGGCTTTAGTTGGATTAAATTGAACGAAAGTACAACTGTCTGGAGCTGTCCAGAGAGATTTTGGAGCCAGAAAATAAAGTCTGTCACTATTTCTATTGTTTCCCCATCTATTTGCCATGAAGTGATGGGACCAGATGCCATGATCTCAAGTTTTTTGATGCTGAGTTTTAAACCAACTTTTTCACTCTCCTCTATAACCTTCATCAAGAGGCTCTTTAGTTCCTCTTCACTTTCTGCCATGAGGGTGGTATCATCTGCATATCTGAGGTTATTGATATTTCTCCTGGCTGCACTCACAAACCTTGATTCCAGTTTGTGCTTCATCCAGCCCGGCATTATGCATTATGTACTCTGCATATGACATGGTGACAATATACAGCCTTGATATACTCCTTTCTCAATGTGAAACCAGTCTGTTGTTCCATGTCTGGTTCTAACTGTTGCTTCTTGACCTGCAAACAGGTTTCTCAGGAGGCAGGTCAGGTGGTCTGGTATTCCCATCTCTTGAAGAATTTTCCACAGTTTGTTGGGATCCACACAGTCAAAGGCTTTAACATAGTCAATGAAACACATGTTTCTCTGTAATTCTCTTGCTTTTTCTATGATCCAATAGATGTTAGCAATTTGATCTCTGGTTCCTCTGCCTCAAATAAATTTATTTGCATCATATTTTAGATTCCACATGTAAGTGATATAATGTGGTATTTGACTTTCTCTTTCTGACTTACTTGACTTAGTATGATAATCTCTAGGTCCATTCCTGTTGCTGCAAATGGCATAATTTCATTCTTTTAAATGGCCGAATAGTATTCCATTGTGTAGTGTGTATATATACCACATCTTCCTTATCCTTCCCTCTTCTGATGCACGTTTAGGTTGTTAGTATGCCTTGGCTATTGTAAATGGTGCTGCTGTGAACTTTCAGGTGTGTGTATCTGTTCGAATTACAGTTTTTTCCGGACATATGCCCAGGAGTGGGATTGTTGGATCACATGGCACCTCTGTTTTTAGTTGTTTTGAGGAACGCCCACGCTGTTTTCCGTAGTGGCAGCACCAGTCTATATTCCCACCAGCAGTATAGGAGGGCTCCCTTACCGCCACACCCTTTGCAGCATTCTCCCATCTGTTTTAATCCCCTCATCATGTGTTATTTTCTCTCAGAGTCCTTATCACTGCAAAATAGTAAGTATTTATTTATAATCTTCCCTGTCTCTGAATTATAAACTCCCTTGTGCTGGGTTGTCTGTTTCGTTTGTACCTGTTTCTCCAATACCTAAAACAGTGCCTGGTCCAAGTCAGTTTCCAGTTAACGACTGCATGAACGACTTGCCCATTATTAGACACACCCACTTTCCTCTGATTCCTTGTCCCTGCTTCTCATCTCCCCTTGTTCTTTCTCTTTTGTAACTCCTAGTCCATTTCTGTAATTTTGTCATTTCAATAATGTTATTTAAATGGTCATACAGTATGTTACATTTTAGGATTTTTCTTTTCACTCAGCATAATTCTCTGGAAAATTTTTAAAGTAGTTTCTTGTATCAGTATTTCATTCTGTTTGATTGCTGAATAGGTTTTTGTAAAGTACACATACCACAGTTATATAACCATTCACTTGTTCAAAGATATAGATTGTCTCCAGTTTCTGACAATTACAAGTTACATGGCTAAAAACATTTGTGTTCAGGTTTTTGTACAAAAGAAAATCTTCATGTCTCTGTGATAAATGCCCAGGAGTATAATTGCTGGGTCATGTTGTAGTTGCATGTTTAGGTTTTGAAGACACAACCAAATTGTTTTCCAGAGTGGCTGTTCCAATTTATATTCTACCAGCAATGCAGCAGCATATGTATGATTCAATTCCTATGTATCCTTGCCAATATTTTGTGTTGTTGCTACTTTTAGTTTAGCCATTCTGATAGGTATATACGGGGTTTCCCTGGTGGCTCAGATGGTAAAAAATCTGCCTGAAATGCAGGAGACCCAATTATACCTATAATTTAACTTACACTTTCCTAAGTTCTAATAACATTTCACATATTTTTTGTGTGCTTTTTTGATATCTGTATATCTTCTTTGTTGAAATGTCTGTTTGTATCTTTTAAACATTTTCTAATTGTATTGTTTGGTTTTTTGCTGTTGAGATTTGAGAGTTTTTTTTAATACATTCTGGATCATAGTCATTTGATGGATATGTGGTTTGCAAATATTTTCTCCTAGTCTTTAGTTTCCCCTTTCATCCTCTTCACTGTGTCTCTTGAAGAATGAGTCTTAATTTTGATGAGCTCCAGTTCATCAGTGCTCCCTTTTATGAACTGTCCTTTCATAGGCAAGTCTAAGAACCCTTTACCTATCCTTAGATCTTACAGATTTTCTTCTGTGTTTTTTTCTAAAAGTGCTGTAGTTTTACACTGAACATTTATCTCTGTGATTCTTTTGGGTTAATTTTTGTATTAGATGTAGGATTCAGTCAAGATTCATTATTTTTCCTGGTGGACAGTCAGTTGTCCCAGCATTATTTGTTGAATAAGCTGTCTTCTTTCACTCAGTTCTTTTATATCTTTGTCCAAAAGCAGTTGAGCACATTTGTGACTTTATTTCTAGGTGTTCTCTGCTGTTCCACTGATCTGTGTGTCTTTCCCTCTACCTACATCACACAGTTTTGATTACTGTAGCTATGTATAGGCTTTAATGTTGGGTAGGTTGATTATTCCTAGTTTATTCTTCCTTTTCAAAGTTGCTTTAGGTATTCTAGTTTCTTTGCTTTTCCATGTAAATTTTAGAATAATCTTATTTATATCTACATGCAGAGATATTTTAGTAAACCAAGTAAATTTCGAGACAATTGAGGTCTTTACTAGGCTGAATCTTCCACTCCATGAATATGGTATATCTAGATGATACCACCCTTATGGCAGAAAGTGAAGGGGAACTAAAAAGCCTCTTGATGAAAGTGAAAGAGGAGAGTGAAAAAGTTGGCTTAAAGCTCAACATTCAGAAAACGAAGATCATGGCATCTGGTCCCATCACTTCATGGGAAATAGATGGGGAAACAGTGGAAACAGTGTCAGACTTTATTTGGGGGGACTCCGAAATCACTGCAGATGGTGATTGCAGCCAGGAAATTAAAAGACGCTTACTCCTTAGAAGGAAAGTTATGACCAACCTAGACAGCATATTCAAAAGCAGAGACATTACTTTGCCAACAAAAGTCCATCTAGTCAAGGCTATGGTTTTTCCAATAGTCACGTATAGATGTGAGAGTTGGACTGTGAAGAAAGCTGAGTGCCGAAGAATTGATGCTTTTGAACTGCGGTGTTGGAGAAGACTCTTGAGAGTCCCTTGGACTGCAAGGAGATCCAACCAGTCCATTCTAAAGGAGATCAGCCCTGGGTGTTCTTTGGAAGGAATGATGCTAAAGCTGAAACTCCAGTACTTTGGCCAGACTCATGCGAAGAGTTTACTCATTGGAAAAGACTCTGATGCTGGGAGGGATTGGGGGCAGGAGGAGAAGGGGACGACAAAGGATGAGATGGCTGGATGGCATCACCGACTCGATGGACGTGAGTTTGAGTGAACTCCGGAAGTTGCTGACGGACAGGGAAGCCTGGCGTGCTGCAGTTCATGGGGTCGCTAAGGGTCGGACACGACTGAGCGACTGAACTGAACTGAACTGAACTGAACTGAACCGTGTATTTAGTTCTATTTTGTTTTTGGTTTTGGCCATGCTACATGATTTGTGAGACCTTAGTTCCCCGACCAGAGATTGACCCTGGCCCTTGGGCCCTCAGCAGTGAAAGTGCTGAGTCCTAACCACAGACCCACCATGGAATTCCCCATTTAGCCCTTATTTAATTTCTTTCATCAATGTTTCATAGTTTTCATAATACAAGTCTTGTATATATTTTGTTACATTTACACTTAAGTGTTTTTGAGTAATTATAAATGGTACTATAAATATAAGTTCAGTGCCCATGTGTCCATAGTATGTAGATATAGTACTGATTTTTGTATGTTTGTCTTTATCCTGTGACCTTCCTAAATGTCTTAAAGTTTTAGAAAATGTTTTGTGGATTCCGAGGAATTTTCTTTGTACTGTTATCTACAAATAGGGATAGTTTTATTTCTTCCTTTCCAATTTGTATACCTTTTATTTCATTTTTTTACCATGTTGTACTAAGTAGACTTTCAGTACTATTCTGATTATGAGTGGTGAGAGCAGACATGGTTGCCTTGTTCCACATCTTAGGTATAAAGCATTCAGCCTTTCACCATTAAGTATAACGATGTGTGTGCTTAGTCACTCAGTCATATCTGACTCTTTGTGAACCTATGAACTGTAGCCTATCCAGTTCATCTGTCCATGGAACTGTCTAGGCTAGAATACTGGAGTAGGTTGCCATTTCCTTCTCCAAGGGATCTTCCTGACCCAGAGATAGAACCCACATCTCTTCCATCTCCTGCATTGGCAGATTCTTTACCACTGAGCTACTGGGGAAGCCCAAGTGTAACGTTAGCACTCGGTTGTTGTGGATGCTCTTTATCAGGTTAAGATATTTTTCTGGGAAGGGAAATGACCTTCACTTCACCAGATTACAAATTACATTTATAATCTAATAACTAGAAAAGATTTAAGAGTTCACCAACCAAGGTAGATGAACCTTGTTTCCTGACTTAAAAAATTTATGAGACAATTCATTTCAGTTGCTCAGTCATGTCCGACTCTTCGCAGCCCCATGGACTGCAGCACACCAGGCCTCCCTGTCCATCACCATCTCCCGGAGTTCACTCAAACTTAACGTCCATCAAGTCGGTAATGCCATCCAGCCATCTCATCCTCTGTCGTCCCTTTCTCCTCCTACCCCCAATCCTTCCCAACATCAGAGTCTTTTCCAATGAGTAAACTCTTTGCATGAGGTAGCCAAAGTACTGGAGTTTCAGCTTTAGCATCATTCCTTCCAAAGAAATCCCAGGGCTGATCTCCTTTAGGATGGACTGGTTGGATCTCCTTGCAGTCCAGGGGACTCTCAAAAGTCTTCTCCAACACCACAGTTCAAAAGCATCAATTCTTCGGCACTCAGCTTTCTTCACAGTCCAACTCTCACATCCATACATGACCACAGGAAAAACCATAGCCTTGACTAGACGGACCTTTGTTGACAAAGTAATGTCTCTGCTTTTGAATATGCTGTCTAGGTTGGTCATAACTTTCCTTCTAAGGAGTAAGCGTCTTTTAATTTCATGGCTGCAGTCACCATCTGCAGTGATTTTGGAGCCCCCCAAAATAAAGTCTGACACTGTTTCCACTGTTTCCCCGTCTATTTGCCATGAAGTGATGGGACAGGATGCCATGATCTTAGTTTTCTGAATGTTGAGCTTTAAGCCAACTTTTTCACTCTCCTCTTTCACTTTCATCAAGAGGCTCTTTAGTTCTTCGCTTTCTGCCATAAGGGTGGTGTCATCTGCATATCTGAGGTTATTGATATTTCTCCCGGCAATCTGGATTCCAGCTTTTGCTTCATCCAGCCCAGCGTTTCTCATGATGTACTCTGCATATAAGTTTTTTTTTCATATTTTATTTTATTATTATTATTATTTTACTTTACAATATTGTATTGGTTTTGCCATATATCATATAAGTTAAATAAGCAGAGTGACATTATACAGCCTTGACGTACTCCTTTTCCTATTTGGAACTAGTCTGTTGTTCCATGTCCAGTTCTAACTGTTGCTTCCTGACCTGCATACAGATTTCTCAAGAGGCAGGTCAGGTGGTCTGGTATTCCCATCTCTTTCAGAATTTTCCACAGTTTGTTGTAATCCACACAGTCAAAGGCTTTCACACAGGGAAATTCAAATGCTGCCTGTATATAAGATGCTACTAGTAAATAGTGTTAATTTCATTGGCTGTGAAATGTTTTGCTTTTTGTTGCCTTTTTTTTAATGCCCTTTGAGAAATGTGTTTGGAAATATTTTCAGATGAGATGATATGTTTGGGATTTGCTTTAGTCCATCTGATGGAAGAGGAGTGAAGCTTATACATGAAGTGTTGGTGGTTTTTGAAGCATTGTACAATACTCTTTACTTTCATATATATTGAAATTTTTCCATAATAAAAAGTTTTTTAAATTGACATTGCCAAAAACATTGTCTAGACCAGCATTTCTTTTTTCAGTAAGACAAAGGGTGTTCACAAATGTGCAGTACTACACCCATGTATAATTATACTGTTATGTATAATTCCCAGCATACCGATTTTAATTCTCTCAGTCTCTGGTTCGCAAGAAGCCTTGTGAAAGTGCCAATTAAAATCACATTTTCGTTAAGATATAACTTTGAATCTGACTGATGATTGGATAAATCAGGGGAATGCTTTAGAAAATAAGGCCAAAAACCTATTTTGGGTTAAAAAAAAAAAAGATACTGATTCTGCCTTCAACTCTCATGCTTATCCCTTCATATAATATTGGGGAAAGTTTTGTTAAATCTCCTGCCAACCCAGAATCCTCTCCAAAAGACAGAAAACACTGTCACTATTGAATAAGAATTAAACTAGATTGCATAGGTAACCTGCTGATGAGATCACACAAACAAACAAAAAAAAAACCACCCTTTTTTAATGTAGCTGAGAATTACATATTCTTGAGAATACATGTTCTTGAGGTTAGTTGTCATTTGTCTTCATCCTGGTGGCTCAGAGGGTAAAATATCTGCCTGTAGTGTGGGAGACCCGGGTTTGATCCCTGGGTTAAGAAGATCCCTGGAGAAGGGAATGGCGACTCACTCCAGTAATTTTGCCTGGAAAATTCCATGGACAAAGGAGCCTGGCAGGCTACAGTCCATGGGTCACAGAGAGTCGACATGACTGAGCGACTAACACTTTCACTTTCAAGAGGACTGACGCCAACACAGCTATACATTTTTTTGTATTTATCCTAAATTCACCAGGCAGTTGGGCTATATGTCCTAGTGATAAGAAGACTTCTAGTATCCTATGATGAGCAGATAGTGCCAGTTTGGAACTAAGCACTAGGCTAAACTTTCACAAGGACAGGAAGATAGTATCACTATGTTTCTTGATGTTTATATGTCAAAGAGATGGCTCCCAAGCTCTCAAGAATTTTTAGTGCTGGTTTGTAATGCTAACAGAGGCTTCACAAGTTTAAATACGTATCAAAGGCACAGAGAAATGATTTATGAATAAAAGTTTTCTCAAATAATACGCTAAGAAAAAGGGTGGGAAAGCACATATCTCCATTTTGACAAAAGGGAAAATCCAGTTTTTAAATTTCCACTAGCAAACTACTAATCCCCTAAAATCCTGGGAAACTGTAACTATTGCCTGAACATCTCTCCTGCCTGTATTTGCAACTGTCTAAGGATAGTTTGGATACTATTTAAAGCGCACATTTGCTTCTGTTTCTATCTTTTGTTTTCGTTCTAGAAGTGATCACATATTGCATTGATTGCACGTTGAATTAATTTGTTTCTCATGTTAAACTAGGCTCCTGGAAAAAACAAAACATTTCTTTTCATTACTGGATCCCTAGTGTCTTACAGAGCAGGAGTCCCGGTAGCAGGAGGTGAGTGGTAAGCTTCATGACAGGAGGTGAGCAGCAGGAGAGCAAGGGAAGTTTCGTCTGTATTTATAGCACCTCCCCGTCGCTAGCATTTACCATCTGAGCTCTTAACTCCTGTCAGATCAGCTGTGGCATTAGATTCTCGTAATAGTGTGAATGCTACTGTGAACTGTACGTGCGATGGATCTAGACTGCTCACTCTTTATGAGAATCTAATGCTTGATCTGATGTGGAACTGAGGTGTTGATGCTTTTGCTGGGGCGGGGCGGGTGCAAATACAGATTATCCTTAGCAGAGCGGTTTGACTGCACAGAGACCATAATAAATGAATTGCTTGAAGACTGATATCAAAACCCTATCAGTGAGTGGCAGGTGACAGGTAAGATGTATCTGGTGGCAGGCTTTATAGTGGCAAGTGAGTTGATGAATTGTACAGCTGCATCTAGTGGTGGGCTTTAAATCAGAATCTTACACTTATTTTAATCCACCCATTGCCTGTCCATTATTTTATTTATCACTTCTATCCACATCTCTTTCCCTTATTGCACACTTGTCTCAGTCACATTTTTGATAAACGCACAAAGTAACCCTTGCCAAATGAGTAAAAAACAAACATCACTGAAGAGCTTCTTTGAAAAGGGGGAAAGACACAATGAGACAGCAGAAGACTCTAAGACTGCCAACAAAAATAAAGCTGCATTTAAAAGAAAATTGGGCTTCCTTGGTGGTCCAGTGGTTAAGAATTCACCTTACAATGCAGGGGACACTGGTTTGATCCCTGGTCCAGGATGATCCCACATGCTGCAGGGCAACTAAACATTTGCGCCACAACTGCTGAGCCTGTGCTCCGGAACCCAAGAGCTTCAACTGCCGAAGCCCTTGCATTATAGAGCCAGTGCTCTACAACAAGAGAAGCCGCCGCAATGAGAAGCCTGCAGTCTCCACAACTAGAGAAAGCCTGCGCACAGCAACGAAGACCCAGCAGCCAAAAGTAAAAATAAATAATAAAAGCTAAACAGAATACCAGGAGTCCAACTTAAATTACAGGTTTATTGAAACAGGTGATTCACATTCTCTAAGCCCACTTTGTATAATATGTGGTGACTGGCTATCCAACAAAGTTTCGAAACCTTCGAAACTGCTTTACCGCAGGAAGACCAAGCACCCTGCAATAAAATGCAAGTCTCTGGAGTTTTTCAAAGGGGGAAAAAAGAAAGTGAATATGAAGAACAGAAGCAGTTACTGAAGGCCACCACTTCATCAAATGTGTCTGCACTGAGCATCATTCTTAGGGCTAACTGCATTGCTAAAGGTAAGAAGTCCCTTACTGTTGGTGAAGAGTTGATCCTGTCTGCTGCTAAAGTTCATTTGTAATGAACTTTAGGAGAGGCTGCAGTTCAAAAGGTGGCATGTGTTCCTCTTTCAGCTAGCACTGTAACTAGACAAATGGATGAAACAGCAGAGGATATTGAGGCACAGTTGTTAGGATTAATGAGTCACTGTGGTACGCAGTCCAGGTTGATGAGTCTACCGATGTTGAAAACAGGACAACAGTGCCTGTTTTTGTGCAACCTATTTTTCAGGAGGATATGCAAGGGGATATGTTATGTGCACTTTTGTTGGCAACCAACATCACAGCTGCAGAACTATTCAAGAATGATTTCATATCAGGAAAGCGGAATTGGTCATTTTGTGTCTGTATATGCATGGACAGAGTGGCTGCCATGACTGAGCTCTTAACTCCTGTCAGATAAGCAGTGGCATTAGATTCTTATAATAATGTGAATGCTACTGTGAACTGTTCATGCAAGGGATTTGGGTTACTCACTCTTTATGAGAATCTAATGCTTGATCTGGTGTGGAACTGAGGTGTTGATGCTGTTGCTGGGGCTGGGGGGGTGGGGTGCGAATACAGATTATCCTTAGCAGAAAGGTTGACTGCACAGAGACCATAGTAATGTCTTTAGACCATTATTAGATGGTCAGAAAGCCACTAGATGGCTTTCTAGTTTCATTAAGTTCAGTTCAGCTGGTCAGTCATGTCTGCCTCTTTGCAACCCCATGGACTGCAGCACGCCAGGCCTCCCTGTCCATCACCAACTCCCAGAGCTTGTTCAAACTCATGTTCATTGAGTCAGTGATGCCATCTAACCATCTCATCCTCTGTCGTCCCCTTCTCTTCCTTCCTTCAGTTTTTCCCAACATCAGGGTCTTTTCCAATAAGTCAGTTCTTCACATCAGGTGGCCAAAGCATTGGAGTTTCAGGTTCAGCATCAGTCCTTCCAAAGAATATTCAAGACTGATTTTCTTTAGGATTGACTGGTTGGATCTCCTTGCAATCCAAGGGACTCTCAAGAGTCTTCTCCAACACCACAATTCAAAAGCTTCAATTATTCAGCACTCAGCTTTCTTTATAGTCCCAACTGTCACATCCATACATGACTACTGGAAAATCCATAGCTTTGACTAGACGGACCTTTGTTGGCAAAGTATTGTACTTGCGTCAAAGAGGTCACTTCTGAATGTGAGTCTACTCACTGTGTTATCCGTAGAGAAATGCTGGCTAGCTGGAAAATGTCACCTTAACAACGTTTTGCAGAATGTGATTAAAATTATCAACCACATTAAAGTACATGCCCTTAACTCATGTCTGTTTGCACATCTCTGTGAGATGGATACGGACCATGCATGTCTTCTCTTATACACAGAAGTGAGATGCTTTCTAAAGCTGGATCACTGGCCAGTTTTTGAGTTATGAGAGACATTCCAGAGTCCTTAATTGAGTGACATATTCAACCTGCTCAACAGACTCCATATGTCAGTTTAGGGGAGAATGACAGTGTGTTTAGGTTGGCATGTAAAGTGGCTACATTCAAAGCCAAACTGGAATGATGGGGGTGGCAAGTGAACATTGGAATTTTTGATGTTTCAAGCATTAGCAGAGATTTTGAAAGAGACTGAGTCAAAGCTTTCTTTCTCCTACCTGGTGCATGATCACCAATGTAATTCAGAAGGGTTCTAGTTTCTCCATATCCTTGCCAACATTTGTTACTTTCCATCTCTCTATATATATAATTAAAACACACACATATATGTTTGTTAACCATAATAACAAATGTGAAGTAGAATATTGTGGTTTGGATTTTTATTTCCTAACATTGAGCATCTTTTCATGTGCTTATTAGAGTCCACTGGTATACCTTCTATAGAGAAATGTCTGTTCAAGTCCTTTGCCCATTTTTGAATTAAATTGTTTTTTTCTTATTGTTGAGTTATAGGAATACTTAATATATTTTGAATATTAACCCTTTATCAGATATATAATTAGAAAATATTTTTCCTAGTCTTACGTTTGTATTCTGCTAATGTCTTCTTTGATGTACAGAAGCTTTTATTTGTTTATTTTGGCCACACTGGTCAGCTTGTGGAGTCTTAGTTCCCCAACCAGGGATTGAACCCAGACCCCAATAGTGAGAGTGCCAAGTCCTAACCACTGGACTGCCAGGAATTCACCCAGAAGCTTTTAATTTTGATGAAGTACAATTGTTTGTCTATTTTTTGTTTTGTTTCCTGTGTTTTGGGTATTCTATTCTAGAAATCAATGGTAAATCCTAAGTCATGAGGCTTTTGCCCTATGTTTTCTTCTATTTTATAGTTTTAGGTCTTACATTTAAGTCATATATTCATTTTGAGTTAAATTTTGTGTATGG
Source organism: Oryx dammah (assembly GCF_014754425.2). Taxonomy (NCBI): domain Eukaryota; kingdom Metazoa; phylum Chordata; class Mammalia; order Artiodactyla; family Bovidae; genus Oryx; species Oryx dammah. The sequence goes on along the minus strand of NW_024070189.1, from coordinate 104,012,495 downwards.
TGTTACTCACATGAAGGGTCTAACTTTTTTTTTTTTTTTTTTGGCACGTGTATATCCAGTTTTCCCAGCACTATTTGTTGAAAAGACTATCTTTTCAACAAACAGTCTTGGCACCCTTGTCAAAAATCATTAGCCCTTATATGTGAAGGTTTGTTTTCAGTCTTCCTGTTCTGTTCCATTGATCTGTGTTACCTTTATGCCAGTACCACGATGCTGCCATACTGTAACTTTGTGTAAGTTTTGAAATCGAGAAGTATTCCTACTTTGTTCTTCTTTTTCAAAATTATTTGACTTCTCAGGGTCTCTTGAGATTTCATATAAATTTTAGCATGAGTTTTTCTATTTCTGCCCAAAAATGGCATTGGAATTTTGATAGGACTTGCATTTAATCTCTAGATCACTTTGGGTAGTATTGACATCAGTATTAAATCTTATAATCTATAAATACTTGATGTTTTTCCATTTACCTTTGTCTTCTTTATACAGTGTTTGTAGTTTCCAGTGTATAAATCTTTTACTTCCTTTCAGTTAATTCCTAAGTATTTTATTCTTTTTGATGCTATAGTAAATGAAATCCTTTTTTCTATTTCTGTTTTGACTTGTTCATTGTTAGAATATAAAAACACAACTGATTTTGTATAGATGTTTTTATCCTGCCACTTTGCTGAGTTTGTGTATTCTATCAGTTTTTTGTTGAATCTTTAGATTTTCTGAATATAAGATCATGTCATCTATTGCAAACTATTATATAGAGTAGACAAACAACAAAGTCCTACTGTATAACACAAGGAACTATATTCAATATCCTGTGGTAAACCATAAGTAATGGAAAAGAATATGAAAAAGAGTGTATATGTTGGGTTGGCCAAAAAGGTCATTTGGATTTTTCCATAAGATGTTATAGAAACATTTGAACGAGCTTTTTGGTCAACCCAATATATGTATTTGCTATGTGCTTAGTTGCTCAGTTGTGTCTGACTCTTTGCGATCCCAGGCTCCTCTGTCCATGGGAATTCTCCAGGCAAGAATACTGCAGTGGGTTGCCATGCCCTCCTCCAGGGGATTTTCCCAACCCAGGGATTGAACCTAGGTCTCCTGCATTATAGACAGATTCTTTACCATCTGATAACTGAAGTACTGTGGTATAGCAGAAATTAACACACCATTATATGTCAACTGTACTTCAATAAAATAAATTTTAAAAAAGAGCATGTCATCTGTGACTAAGATCATTTTACCTCTTCCTTTCCAGTTTAGATACTCTTTATTTTTCTTGCCTGATTGTTCTGGCTAGAAATTCTAATACTGGGTTGAAGTGTTAAAAATGGGCATCCTTATCTCGTTCCTGATCTCAGAGGAAAAGATCATGGTCTTTTGCCATTGAATATGATGTTAATTGTGGGTTCAAGGATAGTGTTTATTGTGTTGGGGCAATTTCCCTCTAGTCCCAATTTTGTTCTTTTTTTTTTAATCATGAAAAAGTGTTGAATTTTGAATTTTGTTAGGTACATTTTTCTATATCACTTGAGATGATTGTGTGGTTTTGTGTCTTCATTCTGTTAATGTGATGTGTTGCTTTAGTTGGTTTTCATAAGTTAAATCATTCTTGTATGCCAGGGATAAATTTCATTTGGTTATGATGTATAATCATTTTGATGTGCTGAATTCTCTTTGCAAATACTTTATTGAGGATTTTAAAATCAATATATGTAACAAATATTGATCTTTAGCTTTCTTTTCTTCTAGGGTTTTTGTCTGGTTTTATTATCAGGGCAATGATGGCTTCATAGAATAAGTTAGAAAGTATTGCTGCCTCCTTTGGTTTTTTGGAAGCATTTCAGAAGGAGGGGTGTTAGATCTTTAATGTTTGGTAGGCAGTAAAGCCATGTGAGAGTTGGACTGTGAGAAGGCTGAGCGCCAAAGAATTGATGCTTTTGAACTGTGGTGTTGGAGAAGACTCTTGAGAGTCCCTTGGACTCCCTCCATTCTGAAGGAGATCAGCCCTGGGATTTCTTTGGAAGAAATGATGCTAAAGCTGAAACTCCAGTACTTTGGCCACCTCATGCGAAGAGTTGACTCGTTGGAAAAGACTCTGATGCTGGGACGGATTGGGGGCAGGAGAAGGGGACCACAGAGGATGAGATGGCTGGATGGCATCACTGACTTGATGGACGTGAGTCTGAGTGAACTCCGGGAGTTGGTGATGGACAGGGAGGCCTGGCATGCTGCGATTCATGGGGTCGCAAAGAGACATGACTGAGCAACTGAACTGAACTGAAAGCCATCTGGTACAGAGCTGTTTTTTATAATTATTATTGGGAGGTTTTGATTATTGGCTCAGTTGCTTTTCTAGATATATATCTGTTCAGATTTTCTACTTCATAATTCAGTTTGGGTAGGTTTTGTGTTTCTATGAATTTGCCCATATTTTCTAGGCTATCCAGTTTTTTGCCATACAATTATCCATAGTTTTTCCTTATAATCCTTTTTATTTTAATCTGTAGTAATGTCATCACTCACATTTCTGATTTTACTAATTGTGTCTTTTCCCTTTTATTCTTAGTCTCACTAAAGGCTTATTAAAAATCTAGGTCTTTTCAGATTACTGATTTGGATTTGTTGATTTTTCTCTATTGTTTTCCTATTTTATGTTATTAGGCTTTTGCCTTTGTTATTTCCTTCCTTCTGCTAGCTTTGGGTTGAGTTTGTTTTTTCTGGTTCCTTAAGTAGTAAATTATGTTTTTAAGTGCTTTAAATTTTCTTCCTAACACTGTTTTCACTACACCCCATAAGTTTTAGTAAGTTGTGTTTCCATTTTCATTCATATATAAGTATTTTCTAATTTCTCCCTGATTATACGTGGTATAAAGGGGGGAAAGATTAACCTGCTCTCTCCTCTTGCAAGAAATTAACAGAAAGTAAAAAATAAAAATTTAATTTTTACTTTTATTATAGAAAAGTTTAAACATATATGAAAGTAGAGAAAATAGTATAAGGAATTCCTGTGTATCTATCACCCAGTTTCAACATTTATTAACTTACTGTTATTTTTATTTCATCCATACCATTGGTTCGCTACCAGAGGTGATTTTATCATTTCAGTGCTTCAGTGTCTAGAAATATTTTTGATTGTCACAACTTGAGAGAGGGTAAGAATGGTGAAAAGAGTAGGTACTATTGCACAAGCGATCACTGAAAAACAAAGAATTATCCAGCATAAAATGTCAGCTGAAGTTGAGAAATCCTGCAGGATTTAAAATATCTATCTATCTATCTATATACACACATACACATGTGCAACTTAATATCTTTACATTTTTATATTTATTTTTTTATCCATGAATAGGAGAGGTTTTGCTGTTGGTTCAGGTATACTTTAATGTCATTCAAGACTGTTTTAAATTTTTCCTCATATAAGTTTTTCATATTTCTTGTGAATTTATTTCCCTCAATTTTTGTATAAATGATTATTGATTTTAGTATGTTAATTTTATATCCTGCTATGTCACTGATCAAGTTTTATCATTGATTCTCTGAGGTTTAATTTTAGATGTAGCATTAATAGCATCAGCAAATAGAAGTAGTTTAATTTTCTCTTTAGTCATCCTCTGCCTCTTTATACACAAAGCCAAAGGCTTTGCTTGTGTGCTTGTACTGGTTAATACATCTAGTATAATGTTGAATAGAAATGAAGGTAGTTGGTATCCTTGCCTTGTTCTTGATCGTGGTGGAAATGTCTCTAGAGTTTCTTTATTAAATGAGATACTGATTTTAGGACTAAAGTATATTTACTTTACCTTGTTGAGGAAGTATCTCTCAATTCCTGTTTTCTTATATGTGTTTATTATTAATGGTGCTGCATTTTTAAAGGCTTTCTCATTTTCTCTAGATATACTCATTTTTTTCCCTTAAATACATATTATGGGATACTATGGTAAGTGGTATAATAAGGGGAATAGATTGTTTGGGCTCAGAGTCAGGAAAGGGTGACAGACGAGCCAACATTGGAACTGAATCTGAAGGCTACAGAGAAGTTTGACATGTAGAAAAAGTAGGGAATATATTCAAGATTAGAAATAATTACAGAAATGAGAATGATGTCATGGAGATAATTTATGAGCCTGTCATATGCTTCGGGTGCTAGACTGCATTTCCCAGTTCATATTTCTCTTCTGATCCCTTCTCTCCATTCTCCTGGTCATGTGTATGTGCACACCTTCTTTAAATGAGGATCCCTTATTTTATTCATCCTAGTACACCATCTCTCATTGATTATTGTTTTATATACACAGTGTTCCTTCCTATGTTTTCCCCTTCCTAGTGCTTTTTTAATCCATAAAGCCAGGCTTTATTTAGATATCATTAATATTTATTCCTTCTATACATTTAGTCTCAGCTAATCGTGTGAATCATCGGCACTTCCTTTTTTTATTTTTTTTCAGAATGTAAGAGCAGTCCTAAAACCACAAAGGCAACTCAAACTCAAGACTCATCATTTTCGGGGCTAATAAGGAAAACACTCAAAAAGGATGAACCATGGAATTTCATATCAGAAAACCCCTGCATATATGAAGACAGAATAAAGAAACAGAAGGACAAAAGTGAAAGTTTACAAATAATTTCAGTCACCCATACAAAAATCCTCACTGTAGAAAGAAGCCATAAAAATAATGACTTCGGCCAAAATTTCAGCCTGAAATCAGTGTTTGTTAAGCAACAGAGGGTTGCTAGAGAAAAAACACCCTCAAAATATGAAATACAAAGAAATAGCTTCAGGCAGGATTCAAATGTACTTAACCAATCGAAAATAAAGACAGCAGAAAAACGCCATAAATGTAACATATGTGAAAAAGCCTTCATTCACAAGTCATCCCTTCGTAAACATCAGAAAAACCATACTGGAGAGAAATTATTTCAATGTGATGAATGTTTGAAAGCCTTCAACCAAAGCTCAGCTCTTATTCAACATCAAAGAACTCATACTGGAGAGAAACCGTATATATGTAAAGAGTGTGGGAAAGCCTTCAGCCATAGTGCATCCCTTTATAAACACGTAAAAATACATACTGTGGAAAAATCCTACAAATGTAAAGAATGTGGTAAGTCCTTTGGCAGAAGGTCTGCCCTTTTTATACATCAAAAAATTCATGCTCAAGACAATCCCCACAAATATAACCCAGGAAGGAAGGCATCCACTTGCAACCTACCTGGATGTCAGAGAATTCATCCGAGAAAGAAGACCTATTTATGTAACGAATGTGGCAACACCTTTAAGTCTAGTTCATCCCTTCGTTACCACCAGAGAATTCACACAGGAGAGAAACCTTTTAAATGTGGTGAATGTGGGAGAGCCTTCAGTCAGAGTGCATCTCTTATTCAACATGAAAGAATTCACACTGGAGAAAAGCCTTACAGATGTAATGAATGTGAAAAGGGTTTCACTTCTATTTCACGGCTTAATAGACATCGAATAATTCATACTGGGGAGAAACTGTATAATTGTAATGAGTGTGGTAAAGCCTTAAGTTCCCACTCGACACTCATTATTCATCAGCGAATTCATACTGGAGAGAAACCATGTAAATGCAAAGTGTGTGGGAAAGCCTTCAGACAAAGTTCTGCTCTCATTCAACATCAGCGGATGCACACTGGAGAAAGACCCTATAAATGTAATGAGTGTGGGAAAACCTTCAGGTGTAACTCGTCCCTTAGCAATCATCACAGAATTCACACAGGAGAGAAACCGTATCGATGTCTGGAATGTGGGATATCTTTTGGGCAAAGCGCAGCTCTTCTTCAACATCAAAGGATTCATACAGGAGAAAAACCCTTTGTGTGCGTTACATGTGGGAAAACTTTTAGGCAGAGCTCATCACTCATTGCACATCAAAGAATTCATACTGGAGAGAAACCCTATGAGTGTAATGCATGTGGGAAACTCTTCAGCCAGAGGTCGTCCCTTACGAACCACTATAAAATTCACATTGAAGAGGACCCCTTCAAAGTAGATTTGCATGTGTGAAACCCTGAAACCAAAGGTCATGAGAATAAAGTTGGTCCCACATATCTGTGGGTTCCACATCCACTGGTTCAAATAACTGCAAATTTAAAATTAAAAAAAAAATTTTTTTCAGAAATATCCAAAAAACAAAATTTGAATTTGCCACACACTGGCAACTATTTTCATAAGCATTTGCACTGTATTGGGTATTTCAAGTAATATAGAGATGATTTAAAGTTTATGAAAGGATGTGCATAGGTTACATGCAAATTCTATGCCATTTTACATAAAAGACTTGATCATCCTCAGATTTTGGTATCTGTGGGGGGGTCCTGGAATCAGTCCACTACAGATAGTATGGGACAACTGTATACACACTTGAGAATGACTTAGTAAATGTAATGAATATGATAAAACTTCAATTTTAATTTAGTCATTATCAGTTATTTAATTTTAAGGAAAAGCTTTGACTGTGTAATAAATATGTGGAATACTTTAATACCTGTTAGTCACTTTTTAAAATATCTTGAGACAAATAAATCACAATTGAAAATACTGATTTTGGCCATTTGTAAGATAAATGTGAGGTTTTTCTGTCTCTTTATACAGTGTTATACACTATATGCAACATGTAAACAGAAAAAAATCTGGGTGTAAAGGTGCTGGATTTCTCATTAGAAAGACACCAATTGCATAAGCTTAATACCATGTCTCTTAACAACTAACATTTTAATACCAAACAAAATCTTAAAATATATGCATTTTTAGAGCAAAGGACCAAATAATAGATAAAAATAAACTGCAACCTACCTCAGCCTCTGCAACTTACTTTTCCTAAATTTCTGTCAAACTTGGTGCATAGTTTTCATCAAAAAAGAGGCCAAAAAACCCGCCCTCTGTTCAGTTCAGTCGCTCAGTCGTGTCCGACTCTTTGCGACCCCGTGAACAGGGAAGCGTGCCAGGCCTCCCTGTCCATCACCAACTCCCAGAGTCCACCCAAACCCATGTCCATTGAGTCAGTGATGCCATCCAACCATCTCATCCTCTGTCATCCCCTTCTCCTCCTGCCCTCAATCTTAGCATCAGGGTCTTTTCAAATGAGTCAGCGCTTCACATCAGGTGGCCAAAGAATTGGAGTTTTAGCTTCAGCATCAGTCCTTGCAATGAATATTCAGGACTGATTTCCTTTAGGATGGACTGGTTGGATCTCCTTGCAGTCCAAGGGACTCTCAAGAGTCTTCTCCAACACCAAATTTCAAAAGCATCAATTCTTCGGCACTCAGCTTTCTTTATAGTCCAACTCTCACATCCATACATGACTACTGGAAAAACCATAGCCTTAACTAGATGGACCTTTGTTGACAAAGTAATGTCTCTGCTTTTCAATATGCTGTCTAGGTTGGTCATAACTTTCTCTTCCTCCTTTATTTTTCTTGTTACTTCCAAACTACACCTAAGAGTGTCCCCAAGTTTTTACACAATTTCTAATTTTGTTTCAGCATTATTTTTCTTTGTTGCATTGAAGTCATATTTATCATATAACTGTATTTGCTCTGTTCTGTACAGCATGCTAATTTAAGTAGGAAAAAATATAGTTTGATTAGATAATCACTTTAAAGCTATTAATTTTTTTTTTTTTTAGTTCACTGCAGAAGTCCTAAGAACTTGTGGCAGTCTTAAAAATGAATCAATTTCATGAAATAAAGTCTGTCTTCCCCACTTAAGATTTTCTAATTTTTAAAAATCTCAGACTCCAAAGGAAAATAAAAGATGGGAAATTTTTCTAAACCTTTAAAAAACAGTTGACTCAGTAAATGCATAACCCCAGTGTGAGCCAGCTATTATTCTAGGCACTGGAAATCGTACAAAAGAAAAAGAACAGGCCTTCAGGAAGTCGTGATTTGACAGGCAAAAAGATGGAGTTGAAGAGAATAACAAATGAGTAAGCAGATTACAATGTGTTAAAGTAGTTTGCACAGAGAAATAGAAGTTAAAATAATACTATGTTACAGAACACAAATACTGTGTTTTTGTGCTGGATGCATAAAGAAGGAATGGCCCTAACCAAGGGAATCTGAAAGGACTAGGGACAGTGAGGTCTGAGCCTAGTTTTGGAAGAAGAAGAAGAATTCTCCAGAGAGTGAGATGAGTACTTCAAGGAGAGGGAGCCACATAAGCAAGCATAAAGGTGGGTGACAGCATGACACATTTGTAGGACATCTGTTAAGTGGTGAGAATGACAGGTTGAAGCTTGAGAAGATGGCAGAACCAAAAGTCTTACTTGCCATCCTAAAGCATTTGAAATTGATTCAGAAATCTATACCAATGAAAGATTTTATATAAGGGAAGTGGGTCTAGCAATAAGGTGTAGAGACTGTGTTTAAAAGGTTGAAGACAGCTGAACAGACAAGCCTAGAAGTCTAGACCCAGAAGACTAGAATTCAGAGTAAAATACAGAATTGGTAGTCAAAACCATCGTGTGTGAATTTGTCCAGCATAGTGTATAGATTAGAATGGGGAACAGGGGTCATAGATAAAACCCACAAAAATATCAATAAATAAGGAGCTGGTGGAGGAAAAGTAATTAAACATGAAAAGGAATAGCCCCAGAGGTAGAAAAGCTGGAGGAGTGAAGTCAGTGAACCCAAAGGAGAACTGGATCTCAGTAGTGTTGGGTGCCACAAATCACATAAAAGAGGAAATTTGAATTAGTAGCTAGCATGTTGAAGACCTTGGCAAGAACAATTTCTGTTAATCAGGGTGAACAGACACCACATTATTCTAGGTTAGATGGAAGATGTGAACTTCAGGAAGTTTAAAAAAAGTTTGTATTTCAGTGGGAGAAAATGACAATATTTCTGTGTTAATAATTGAGGCAACAATGTATGCACATGTTGAGAGTGAATTAAAGAGGTCACTGGAACAGATTTTCTGAGATATTATGAGAGAATGAGAGCATAGGTAGAAGAATTCAACTTAGGCTGGAGAGAAAAGCCTACAGAAAGGAATGCAAATAAGTTTCTGTTTGACTTGGAAGTGAAAGAATTTGTATATGCTGATCTTATTTTCTATAAAGCCAGAGAAAGATTCCACTTTTTAAGATGTTGGCTATAGTAGCAATTTTCGGATCTTTGGGTACTTAAAAATCTTGAGTTTCAGTCTGTGCTTAGGAGCTTTTTTAGGAAGTTATAATTCTCAGTTTACTCTGTACTCATTTCAGTAAGAAAGCTCCACTTTTATTTGTTCTATATGTTTGATATCTGTGTTAATTTTTGTTTTGTTTTGTTTTTTTAAGAAGTGAATTTGCTTATAGAGTTGGAAAAGTACTTTAAAGGGTAAGAAAAAATGCTTTAAACGACTGATTAACCCTGAACAGAGACAGGAAAGAATTGGAGTTCAACAAGTGTGTGAAAGTAGATGGAATGACATTAACACAGAGAAAAATTTCATGTAATGGCAAAGAACATAGGAGACATGACGTAGTCACTGTACTATTGTAAGTAGTATTTTTAACCTTCATTCCCCAATTGTTTATTACTAGAACATGAATATGCAATTGATTTTTATATATTGACCTTACATCCAGTGATGTTGCTAAACTGACTTTCTCTCTTCAGTTCAGTTCAGTCGCTCAGTCGTGTCGGACTCTTTGCGACCCCATGAATCGCAGCACGCCAGGCCTCCGTGTCCATCACCAATTCCCAGAGTTCACTCAGACTCACGTCCATCGACACAGTGATGCCATCCAGTAGCTTGTTTATAGGTTCTTTGGAATTTTCTGCAAACATAATTGTTCAGTCGCTCAATTGTATCTGACTCTTTATGACCACGTGGACTGCAGCATGCCGGGTTTCCCTGTCCTTCACTATCGCTTGGAGTTGGCTTAAACTCATGTCCATTGAGTTGATGATTCTATCCAACCATCTCATCTTCTGTCACCCCCTTTTCCTGCTGCCCTCAATCTTTCATAGCATCAAGGTCTTTTGCAGTGAGTCAGCTCTTCACATCAGGTTGCAAAGGATTGGAGCTGCAGCTTCACCATCAGTCTTTTCAATGAATATTCAATGTTGATTTCCTTTAGGATTGACTAGTTTGATATCCTTGACGTTCAAGGGACTCTCGAGAGTCTTCTCCAACACCACAGTTCAAAAGCATCAATTCTTCAGCACTCAGCCTTCATTATGGTTTAACACTCACATCTGTACATGACTACTGGAAAAAACATAGCTTTGACTAGATGGACCTTTGTCAGCAAAGGGATGTCTCTGCAGCTTTTCATCTAAGAAGCAAGCATCTTTTAATTTCATAGCTGCACTCACCATCTGTAGTGATTTTGGAGCCTAAGAAAATAAAATCTGTCACTGTTTCCATTTTTTCCCCATCTATTTGCCATGAAGTGATGGTACCAGATACCAGGATCTTCATTTTCTGAATGTTGAGTTTTAAGCCAGTTTTTTCACTCTCCTCTTTCACCTTCATCAGGAAGCTCTTTAGTTTCTCTTCACTTTCTGCCATTATGGTGCTGTCACCTGCATATCTGAGATTATTTATATTTCTTCTGGCAATCTTGATTCCAGCTTGTGCTTCATCCAGCTCAGCATATAGTATGATGTAATCTGCATGTAGATTGAATAAGCAAGGTGACAATATACAGCCTTGACATACTCCTTTCCCAATTTTGAACCAGTTCATTGTTCCATGTCTGGTTCTAACTACTGCTTTTGATCTGTATACAAGTTTCTCAGGAAGCAGGTAAAATGACCTGGTATTCCATATTCTCTTTAAGAATTTTCCATCGTCTCTTGAGATCCACACAGTCAAAGGCTTTAGTCTCATCCATGAAGCAGAAGTAGACTTTTTGGGATTCCCTTGCTTTCTCTATGATCCAACAGATGTTGGCAATTTGATCTCTGGTTCCTCTGCCTTTTCTAAATCCAGCTTGTACATCTGAAAGTTCTTGGTTCATGTACTGCTGAAGCCTAACTTGACAGATTTTGAGAATTACTTTGCTAGCATGTTAAATGAGTGCAATTTTGCTTTGAATGTGGTGCACAATTGTGTAGTTTGAACATTCTTTGTCATTGCCCCTCTTTGCAATTGGAATACAAACCGACCTTTTCCAGTCCTGTGGCCACTGCTGAGTTTTTCAAATTTTATGACATACTGAGTGCAGCACTTTTAACAGCATCATCTTTTAGGATTTGAAATAGCTCAGTTGGAATTCCATCACCTCTACTAGCTTTGTTTGTAGTGATGCTTCCTAAGGTTCACTTGACTTCACACTTGAGGATGTCTGACTCTAGGTGAGTAATCACACCATTGTGGTTTTCTGGGTCATTAAGACTCTTTTTGTATAGTTCTTCTGTGTATTCTTGCCACTTCTTCTTAATCTCTTCTACTTCTGTTAGGTCCATACCATTTCTGTCCTTTGTTGTACCCATCTTTGCATGAAATGTTCCCTTGGTATCTCTGATTTTCTTGACAAGAGCTCTAGTTTTTTCCATTCTATTGTTTTCCTCTATGTCTTTGCATTGTTCACTTAAGAAGTCTTTCCCAGTTGAGCTGTTTCAAATCCTGAAAGATGATGCTGTGAAAAAAAAAAAAGAAGTCTTTCATATCTTTCCTTTCTATTGTTTGAAACTCGGTATTCAGATGGGTATATCATTCCTTTTCTCCCTTGCCTTTCACTTCTCTTCTTTTCTCAGCTATTTGTAAGGCCTTCTCAGACGACCATTTTGCCTTTTGAATTTCTTTTTCTTTGGGATGGTTTTCATCACTGCCTCCTGTACAGTGTTATGAACCTCTGTCCATAGCTCTTCAGGCACTCTATCAGATCTGATCACTTAAATCCATTTGTCACTTCCACTGTATAATCATAAGGGATTTGATTTAGGTCATACCTGAATGGTCTAGTGGATTTCCCTAGTTTCTTCAATTTATGTCTGAATTTTTGTAAATAATGACCATTTTATTTTTCTCTTTGAGTTGTAGTACATTTAATTTTAAATCAAAATTTATTCTTACATGGTAGTACTGTATAGCACAGACCAGTACAATGTTGAAAAGTAGTGAAAGTGTTAGTCGCTCAGTCGTGTCCAACTCTTTGCAACCCTATGGACTTTAGCCTGCCAGGCTCCTCTAACCTTGGAATCCGCCAGGCAAGAATACTGGAATGAGTAGCCATTCTGTTCTCCAAGGAATCTCCCCAACCTCGGGAGTCTTCCCAACCCAGGGATGAGCCTGAGTCTCCTGCATTACTCTTGGTGGTGGACTCTTTACCGTTTGAGCCACCAAGAATGCCCATTTAATGATGTTACTTTTAATTTTTTGTATATATTTGTTATCAGAATAGAAACATACCCCTGTATTCCCAGTGTGCTCTTTCTTTTAATCATAAATAGGAGTAGTATTTTTTCATTTTTATTTTCTGTACTTAGTGAGATAATATTTTTTTTCTCTTCACACTTTTAATAAATAATTATATTGACTGACCAGTGTTTCACTGTTATTGTTATTTAGTTGCCCAGTTGTGTCCAACTCTGTGACCCCATGGACTGCAGCACACCAGGCCTCCCTGTCCCTCACCATTTCCTGAAATTTGCCCAAGTTCATGTCTATTACATCAGTGATGCCATCCAGTCATCTCATCCTCTGACGCCCTCTTCTTCTGCCCTCAATCTTTCCCAGCATCAGGGATTTTTCCAATGAGTTGGCTGTTCACATCAGGTGACCAAAATACTGAAACTTCAGCATCAGTTTTTCAAATGAGTATTCAAGGTTGATTTCCCTTAAGGTTGACTGGTTTGGTTTCCTTGCTGGTCAAGGGAGTCTCAGGAATCTTCTCCAGCACCAGTTCCTAAGGCACTCCTGACCTCACACCCCAGAATGTCTGGCTCTGGGTGACATACTGGCTCTGGCTCTCATAGTTACCCAGTTCATTAAGATCTTTTTGTTCAGTTCTTCCATGTATTTTTTTCATCTCAGTCTATTAGATCATTAAGTTCTATCAGATCTCTTCAGTGTCTATTAGATCTCTACCATTTCTGTCCTTTATTGTGCCCATCTTTGGGTGAAATGTGCCCTTGATAGTTCCAGTTTTCTTGAAGAGATCTCTAGTCTTTTCCCTTCTGTTGTTTTCCTCTATTTTTATGCACTGTTCATTGAAGAAGGGCTTCTTGTCTATTGTTGCTATTCTTTGGAACTCTGCATTTAGTTGGATGTATCTTTCCCTTTCTTCCTTGCTTTTTGCTGCTTTTCTTTCTTCAGCTATTTGTAAAGCCTCCTGAGATAACCACTTTACCTTCTTGCTTTTCTTTTCTTTGGAAAGGTTTTGTTCACTGCCTCCTGCACAGTATTAAGGACCTCTACCCATAGTTCTTCAGGCACACTGTTTACTAGATCTAATCCCTTGAATGCTGGCTTTACTAAAATAAATTCCACTTGGTCATGGCATATCATTATTTACATGTACATGTTTATAAGATCAGGTTTCTTCTTTAATAAGTAGAAGCCAAATGAAGTAGAAGCCAAGATTGTGTTCTAAGAACTCAGAGCAGAATATTTTTTTATCATCCAGATTTGAAGCATGGATGAAATTATAACATCTAGAGAGAAGAAGGGGATGGCATGGACAAGAGTACCATAAGAGCGAGAGTCTGAGAAGGAGAGTGAATGCAGCATTTGATGAGACGAGCAGAGAAACAAGCTTTGCTGATGTAGAGGATTTCTGATACAATAAAAGAAAAAGTAGTATTGGAAATGAAAGCTAGAGTTAGGTTATCAGAAAAGTTAAATACTACCTGAGAGTATAAGATTTGGATATGATCCTTAGATGTTAAATCAGTGTATATTTCTGTGTAGCAAATGGCCAGTTTGAAGCCTGTTTTAGGAAGAATGTCTGATGTGGCAGAAGGTTCAAAGATGACTTGATAGTTTCTGACTTGAGAAACTGGCTGAAAGATGAGCTTTTGGAAATATGAGTTTAGGAGAGTCTGTAAAAAATGTTTAATGAGAAGTTAAAAAAAGAAAACAGAGGCTAGCTCTACTCTTGGTGCCTGACAATTGTCCTGGTATTTTGCTAAATACCACAGATGATAAAATTGTTGAAACTGACAATTTACTTAATTTACTTTTTAAAATTAAGGTGCAGTTAGGCTTCCCTTGTGGCTCAGCTGGTAAAGAATCCACCTGCAATGTGGAAGACTTGGGTTCGATCCTTGGGTTGGGAAGATCCCCTGGAGAAGGGAAAGGCTTCCCACTCCAGTATTCTGGCCTGGAGAATTCCATGGACTCTATAGTCCATGGAAGTGCAAAGAGTCGGACACGACTGAGCAACTTTCACTATGCTTTCAAAATAACATAAAATTTCTGTATTGTAGGTCAGTATTCTTCAGATTATAAAAACAGCTTCCAACAGCTGCTTGTAAGGTTTTATTATATTTTATTTTCGAGAGAGATAACATTCCATGAGAGCATTGGACAAAGAGTGAAGAGATCTGTATGTTTTCCTACCCCTATTCTGGTTCAAGTTACACAGTCTCTGGCTTTTTAAATCCTAGAAATGCTACCTTTTTCATATATTGCTTTATAGTTCCTAATGGTGTAGATTAAGTGTGAAAAGGCAAAAAGATATAACACCAGAAGATGAGCCTCCTAGGTTGATAGGTGTTCAATATGCTATTAGGGAAGAATGGAGAAATAGCTCCAGAAGGAATGGAGAGGTTGGATTGAAGCAGAAACCACACCCAGTTCTGGATGAGTCTGGTGGTGACAGTAAAGTCCGATGCTGTAAAGAACAATATTGCGTAGACACCTGGAATATTAGGTCCATGAATCAAGGGAAACTGAACATGGTCAAGCAGGAGACAGCAAGAGTGAACATTGAAATTTTAGAAATCAGTGAACTAAAATGGATGGGAATGGGCAGATTTAATTCAGATGACCATTATATCTACTACTGTAGGCAAGAATCCCTTAGAAGAAATGGAGGAGCCCTCATAGTAAAAGAGCCCAAAATGCAGTATTTGGGTACAGACTCAACAATGACAGAATGATCTCAGTTTGTTTCTAAGGCAAACTATTTGACATCACAGTAATCCAAGTCTATGCTCCAATGACTAATGCTGGGAAATATGAAGTTGAGCAGTTCTGTGAAGACTTACAAGACCTTCTAGAACTAACACCAAAATAGATGTCCTTTTCATCATAGGAGATTGGAATGCAAACATAGGAAGTTAAGAGATACGTGGATTAACAGGCAAGTTTGGCCTTGGAGTACAAAATGAAGCAGGAAAAAGGCTAACAGAGTATTGCCAAGAGAGCATACTGATCATAGCAAATACCCTCTTCCAACACCACAAGAGACAACCCTACACGTGGACATAACCAGATGGTCAATACTGAAATTGAATTGATTGTATTCTTTACACCTGAAGATGGAGAAGCTCTATACAATCAGCAAAAACAAGACCTGGAGTGGACTGTGTCTCAAGTCATGAACTCCCTATGGCAAAATTCAGGCTTAAATTGAAGAAAGTAGAGAAAAACACTAGGGCATTCAGGTATGACCCCAATAAAATCACTTACGATTTTACTGTGGAACTGATAGATTCAATGGATTCGATCTGGTAGACAGAGCACTTAAAGATCTCTGGATGGAGATTCATAACACTGTATAGGAGGTGGTGACCAAAACCATCTCAAAGAAAAAGAAATGCAAGAAGGCAAAGTGGTTGTCTGAGGAGGCCTTACAAATAACTGAGAAAAGAAGAGAAACAAAAGGTACAGATATACCCGACTGAATGCAGAATTCCAGAGAATAGCCAGCAGAGATTTTTTTTTTTAAAGAGTTTTCTTAAGTGAGCAATGCAAAAATAGAAGAAAACAATAGAATGGAAAAAAACTAGAGATCTTGTCAAGAAAATCAGAGATACCAAGGGAACATTTCATGCAAAGATGGGCTCGATAAAGGACAGAAATAAGAAGGACCTAACAGAAACAGAAGAGATTAAGAAGAGATGGATGGGAAAAATTCACAGAACTATACAAAAAAGGTCTGATGACCTGGATAACCATGATGGTGTGACCACTCTCCTAGAGCCAGACATTCTGGAATGTAAAGTCAAGTGGACCTTAGGAAGCATCACTACAAACAAAGCTAGTGGAGGTGATGGAATTCCAGCTGAGCTATCTCAAATCCTAAAAGACGATTCTGTTAAAATGCTGTACTCAATAGGTCATCAAATTTGGAAAACTTCACAGTGCCACAGACTGGAAAAGTCAGTGTTCATTCCAATCCCAAAGAAAGGCAATGCCAAAGAATGTTCAAATTACCACACAATTGCACTTATTTTACATACTAGCAAGGTAATACTCAAAATCCTTCAAGCTAGGCTTCAGCAGTACCTGAACCAAGAATTTTCAGATGTACAAACTGTATTTAAAAAGGCAGAAGAACCAGAGATCAAATTGCCAGCATCTGTTGGATCATAGAGAAAGCAAGGGAATTCCAGAAGAGCATCTGTTTCACTGACTACATCAAGGCTGTATATTGTCACCCTACTTATTCTCCAGGCAAGAGTACTGGAGTGGGTTCCCGTTTCCTTCTCCAGGAGATCTTCCCAACCTAGGGATCGAACCTGGGTTTCCTGCATTGCAGGCAGATGCTTTACCATCTGAGCCACCAGGGAAGACTCACTTATATAACTTATAGGCAGAGTATGTCATAGAAAATGCCAGGCTGGATGAATCACAAGCTGGAATCTAGATTGCTGAGAAAAATGTCAACAACCTTAGATGTACGGATGATACCACTCTAATGGTAGAAAGCAAAGAAGAGCTAAAGAGCCTCTTGATGAAGGTAAAAGAGGAGAGTGAAAAAGCTGGCTTAAGATTCAATATTTGAAAAACTAAGATCATGGTATCTGGTCCCATCACTGCAAATAGGAGGGACAAAAGTGGAAGCAGTAACATATTTTATATTCTTGGGCTCTAAATTCACTGCAGGTATGAAGTTAAAAGACATTTGCTTCGAGTTGTGATGCTGGAGAAGACTCGAGAGTCCATTGGACAGCAAAGAAATCAAACCAGTCAATCCTAAAGGAAATCAACCCTGAATATTCATTAGAAGGACTGATGCTGAAGTTGCAGCTCCAATACTATGGCCACCTGGTGTGAAGAGCCGACTCACTGGAAAAGATCCTGATGCTGGAAAAGAGTGAGGGCAGTAGGAGAAAGGAGTGACAAAGAATGAGATGCTTTGATAGCATCACCAACTCAATGAATATGAATTTGAGCAAACTCCAGGAGCTAGTGAAGGACAGGGAAGCCTGGTGTCCATGGGGTGGCAATGCGTCAGACACAACTTAGTGACCGAACAACAACAACGAGTGGTGTAGATTAACTCATAGTTTTAAGTATTCATCTATGTATTTTTGTGGCACAAACATCATTAATTAGTAACAGTATTAGCATATATTGTTGGATAAAATAATCAATTTATATATTATGAACTCAACTTTTCAATCTAAAAATAAAATTGTTCCAGGGAGACGGAGTAGGCAGGTATATACTTTGTGTTATTTTCCCACTAAGTACACCTAACCTCCCTGTACATTATATATATACATATATGAAGATTCTTTAAAATGGAGAAAAGAGGATAGGCCTGCTAGGAACCTCAGGAGGACCAGAAGAATGATATGGCAATTGTTTTGCCTCTTATATCCCAAATTTAGAGCTGAAGAATCAGGAACCCAGATACAGCACACACAAAAAGTTTACAAACCCCCAACAAAGTGTTCAGTTTCATTAGCCAAAGGACCAGGAAAGGGATACCCTAGCAAGACAGATGACTCTTAGATAATAACCATTCTACTCCAGCCAAAAAGCACCCAAAAAAAAAAAGCATCACTACACACACCAGCAATGGCTGAGTGAAGAGTCTAGACTTCTACCCTTACAAGACTGTAAAGAGGGACCATAAACCTCTGCTGGTGGTGTCACAGAAGGCCAGGAGCTAGGACATGCATCCATGCTGGATGGTAATAAACGACCCATCTTCACAGCAGTCTGTTATTGGACACTACCTGGGGAACTGAGCCACCTCACACACACACCAGTGCTGGGTTAGGGCTTTTCCCACCGCCCAACAGTGATGAGGCCACAGCCCCACCCCACAGCGCCGCTGGAGGACAAATAGGAGACAGCAGGCACTCATCTGCCTCAGCCAAGGTGACGCCAGTGAAGGCTTAGTGAGGAGCCAGAAACCCCACCCCTACCAAGCAATAACAGTAAAAAGGAGACCCGTAACTCCTTAGGTTTCTAGGGAGAGCAAATGGGAAAGCTGATCTGAGTCACATGGCCATTTTGAGGTGGCACTTCCTCTCCCTTTGCCATGGCGGTATCAAAGCAAGTCAGCTGAAGCTAAAGATTAAAATAAGATCAGGAGTTTTGTAACATAATACCCAAAATTTCAAGGATTCAACAAAAGAAACTTTCATCATACCAAGAACCAGGAAGATCACTTAAATGAAAAAGGCAGCACTTAGATGACAAGGATGTTAAAATAATTTAACAAATATTTTTATAACAGCCATCCTAAAAATTCTTCAATAAGCAATTTTTTACATGTTTGAAACAAAAAAAAAAAAAATAGAGTCTTAGTGAAGAAATTTAAGTCTCAGCAAAGATAAGAAACAAATGGAAATTTTAGAACTGAAAACATGCAGTAACCTAAATTTTAAAAATACACTGCATGTGCTCAAGAGCAGAACAGAGTGCACAGAATATCTATAAACTTGAAGACAGAACAGCAGAACTTAATAGCAGAGAGAGAAAAAAAAAAAACCAAAAGAAAGAACAGAGCTTCTCAGGTACCTGTACCTGTAGCAAAAGATCTAGCATTCATATTATCATAGTTTAAAAGTGGGAAAATAAACAGTACAGGCCAGCAAAGTCTGAAGCAGTAATAGCTGAAAATTCCCAAGTTTAGCAAGAGATGTAAACTTTCAAACTCAGGAAGGTGAATAAACCCCTAAAAGCATTAAACCAAAAAAAAAAATCCATACCTCAATACTTCACAGTTAAACTTCTGGAAACTGAAGTGAAAGGGGAATTTTTAAAAGAGGTTATGGAGAAGAATGACCCCTTATAAAGGGGAAAAAAATCAAACAAATGAAAGCAGATATTTCATCAGAAACCACACAGGTACAAAGACTGAAATAAAATATCTGTGAGCCCAGGGTAATCACATCAGTAAGATGATGAACTAGGAAGATCCAGGCCTTCATTCTCTTACAAAGACTTTGACTAAATAAGATATAGATCAAATTGCTTTTCTGAGAACTGCAGAATGCATTTAAGAGGTTGCAGCACTCCAGGTGAGTACAAAGCCAGTAAGAAATACATTGTATTGGAGAATAAAATTGATGCCATTTTACTCACTTTAGCTATGTCCTTTGCCCCAAGCATTGGCAAGACACATTCAGGAGAAAAATTCCCAACTCTTAGCTTCTCCCCTAGGAATGAAAAAGAGAAAAACAAAATAAACTATACATCCAGTGGTCTGACTTTTCAGGGTCTTGCCTAGGGGACTGATTTCTGCCTCACTTGGCTCAGAGCAGTGACTGGAATGGCAGTTTGGACACCAAGTTGGGATTGCTGAAAACCAAGGGGAACACTGAGCGATTGAACTGAACTGAACTAAAGGGGGGAAAAAAAAAAAGTACCACAGACAGACACCAGGTGAAACAAGACATTACGGTCTCCAGAAAAGAAGCAGCAAGCTCCTTTAATTTGGAAATTATACACACTAGTTCAGAGAAGAGTCCCTAAAAAATATTTGAGGCACCCTCAGAATATCTGGCCCAGCTGACTGATAAGAGTGTTCCCCTGTCCAGTCCCAAAAGACTGGAAGATATGCTCTCAGCCCATAAAGACTGAGGAGGGGACTGTTTTTCCCCATAACCAATCTGACAAAAGTCACAGTCTAGAAAGGAACCGGGAAACATGGCACAGCCAGAGGAATAAACTAAATTTCCATTAACCAGCCCTAAGAAGCAGAGATTTGTGAATTATATGAAGAGTAATTCAAAATGACCTTCTTAAAGGTGCTCAATGAGGTAAAAGAGAGCACAGATAGACAAGTAATGAAGTTTTCATTCCAATCCCAAAGAAAGGCAATGCCAAAGAATGCTCAAACTACCGCACAATTGCACTCATCTCACATGCTAGTAAAGTAATGCTCAAAATTCTCCAAGCCAGGCTTCAGCAATACGTGAACCGTGAGCTCCCTGGTGTTCAAGCTGGTTTTAGAAAAGGCAGAGGAACCAGAGATCAAATTGCCAACATCCTCTGGAGCATGGAAAAAGCAAGAGAGTTCCAGAAAAACATCTATTTCTGCTTTATTGACTATGCCAAAGCCTTTGACTGTGTGGATCACAATAAATTGTGGAAAATTCTGAGAGATGGGAATACCAGACCACCTGACCTGCCTCTTGAGAAACCTATATGCAGGCCAGGAAGCAACAGTTAGAACTGGACATGGAACAACAGACTGGTTCCAAATAGGAAAAGGAGTACATCAAGGCTGTATATTGTCACCCTGCTTATTTAACTTCTGTGCAAAGTACATCATGAGA
This sequence comes from Oryx dammah, assembly GCF_014754425.2. Taxonomy (NCBI): domain Eukaryota; kingdom Metazoa; phylum Chordata; class Mammalia; order Artiodactyla; family Bovidae; genus Oryx; species Oryx dammah. Next base: position 103,991,855 of record NW_024070189.1, on the reverse strand, counting down.
AACGCTGGACTGGAAGAAACACAAGCTGGAATCAAGATTGCCGGGAGTAATATCAGTAACCTCAGCTATGCAGATGACACCACTCTTATGGCAGAAAGTGAAGAGGAGCTAAAAAGCCTCTTGATGAAAGTGAAAGAGGAGAGTGAAAAAGTTGGCTTAAAGCTCAACATTCAGAAAATGAAGATCATGGCATCTGGTCCCATCACTTCATGGCAAATAGATGGGGAAACAGTGGAAACAGTGTCAGACTTTATTTTTGGGGGCTCCAAAATCACTGCAGATGGTGACTGCAGCCATGAAATTAAAAGACGCTTACTCCTTGGAAGAAAAGTTATCACCAACCTAGATAGTATATTCAAAAGCAGAGACATTACTCTGCCAACTAAGGTCCATCTAGTCAAGGCTATGGTTTTTCCTGTGGTCATGTATGGATGTGAGAGTTGGACTGTGAAGAAAGCTGAGCACCGAAGAATTGATGCTTTTGAACTGTGGTATTGGAGAAGACTCTTGAGAGTCCCTTGGGACTGCAAGGAGATCAACCCTGAGATTTCTTTGGAAGGAATGATGCTAAAGCTGAAGCCCCAGTACTTTGGCCACCTCATGCGAAGAGCTGACTCATTGGAAAAGACTCTGATGCTGGGAGGGATTGGGGGCAGGAGGAGAAGGGGACGACTGAGGATGAGATGGGTGGATGGCATCACTGACTCGATGGACGTGACTCTGAGTGAACTCCGGGAGTTGGTGATGGACAGGGAGGCCTGGCTTGCTACGATTCATGGGGTCACAAAGAGTCGGACATGACTGGGCGACTGAACTGAACTGAACTGAGGACTCCCTGGAAGTCCAGTGGTTAAGATCCTGTACTTCCAATGCATGGGACTTGAGTTTGAACCTGGTTGGGGAACTGGGATTCCACATGCCATTTGACATGGCCAAAATAAAAAGAATATTAAGAAAATGATACATGAAACAAAGATACATAAGAATATAGACATAGAAATGATAAATACAAATAGTAGAGTGGTAGAGGAACTAGAGATCAGATTGCCAACATCCGTTGGATGATAGAAAAAGCAACATAATCCAGAAAAACTTCTGCTTCATTGACTACACTAAAGCCTTTGACTGCGTGGATCACAACGAATTGTGGAAAATTCTTATAGAGATGGGAATGCCAGGCCATCTAACCTGCCTCCTGAGAAACATGCATGCAGGTCAAGAAGCAACAGTTAGAACAAGACATGGAAAAAAAATAAAAAAAGAACAAGACATGGAACAACAGACTGGTTCCAAATTAGGAAAGGAGTACACCAAGGCTGTATACTGTCACCTTGTTTATTTAACTTAAATGCAGAGTATATCATGTGAAATGCTGGGCTGGCTGAAGCACAAACTGGAATGAAGATTGCTGGGGAAAATATCAATAACCTCAGATACGCAGATGACACCACCCTTATGGCAGAAAGCAAAGACAAACCAAAGAGCCTCTTGAGGAAAGTGAAAGAAAAGAGTGAAAAACATGGCTTAAAACTCAACATTCAAAAAACGAAGATTATGCCTTCAAACGAAGATTATTACTTCATGGCAAAGAGTTGGGGAAACAATGGAAACAGTGACAAATTTTATTTTCTAGGGCTCGAAAATCACTGCAGATGGTGACAGCCGTCATGAAATTAAAAGACGCTTGCTCCTTGGAGCAAAAGCTATGACCAACGTAGATAGCATACCAAAAAGCAGAGACATTACTTTTCTGACAAAGGTCTGTTTAGGCAAAGCTATGGTTTTTCCAGTAGTTACATATGGATATGAAAGTTGGCCATAAAGAAGGCTGAGCACCAAAGAATTGATGGTTTTGAACATCCACCAGTCAGTTCAGTTGCTCAGTCATGTCCAGCTCTTTGCATCCCCATGGACTGCAGCATGCCAGGCTTCCCAGTCCATCACCAACACCTGAAGCTTCCTGAAACTCATGTCTATTGAGTCAGTGATGCCATCCAACCATCTCATCCTCTGTCATTCCCTTCTCCTGCCTTCAACCTTTCCCAGCATCAGGGTCTTTTCCAATGAGTCAGTTCTTCGCATCAGGTAGCCAAAGTATTGAAGTTTCAGCTTCAGCATCAGTCCTTCCAATGAATATTCAGGACTGATTTCCTTTAGGGTTGGCTGATTGAATCTCCTTGCAATCCAAGGGACTCTCAAGAGTCTTCTCCAACACCCAGTTCAAAACCATCAGTCTTCAGCACTCAGCCTTCTTTGTAGTCCAACTTCATATCCATACATGACTACTGGAAAAACCATAGCTTTGACTAGACAGACCTTTGTCAGCAAAGTAATGTCTCTGCTTTTGAATATGCTATCTAGGTTGGTCATAACTTTTCTTCCAAAGAGGAGTCAGTGTCTTTTAATTTCATGGCTGCAGTCACCATCCGCAGTGATTTTGGAGCCCCCTAAAATAAAGTTTCTCACTGTTTCCCTTGTTCCCCTATCTCCTTGCCATTAAGTGATGGGACCGGATGCCACAATCTTAGCTTTCTTATTTTCTCTTTTTAAAAATTTATTTATTTTTTAATTGAAAGATAATTGCTTCACAGAATTTTATTGTTTTCTGTAAAACCTCAACATGAATCAGTCATAGGTATACATCTATACCCTTCCTTTTGAACCTCCCTCCCATCTCCCTCCCCATCCCACCCCTCTAGGTAGATACAGAGCCCCTGTTTGAGTTTCCTGAGCCATACAGCAGATTCCCATTGGCTATCTATTTTACATACAGTAATGTAAGTTTCCATGTTACTCTTTCCATACATCTCACCTTCTCTTGCCCTCTCCCAATGTCCATAAGTCTATTCTCTATGTCTGTTCTTCCATTGCTTCCCTGTAAATAAGTTCTTCAGTACCATTTTTCTAGATTCCATATGTATGTGTTAGAATACAATATTTCTCTTTCTCTTTCTGACTTACTTCACTCTGTATAATAGGTTCTAGGTTCATCCACCTCATTTGAACTGACTCTAATGCGTTCCTTCTTATGGCTGAGTAATATTCTATTGTGTATATGTATCACAAGGTCTTTATCCATTCATTTGTCGATGGACATCTAGGTTGCTTCCATGTTCTAGCTATTGTAAACAGTGCTGCAATGAACAATGGGATACATGTGTGTTTTTCAATTTTGGTTTCCTCAGGGTATATGCCTAGGAGTGGCATTGCTGGGTCATATGGTGGTTTTATTCCTAGTTTTTAAGGAATCTCCATACCGTCTTCCATATGGCTGTATCAATTTACATTCCCACCAAGAGTGCAGGAGCATTCCCTTTTCTCCACACCCTTTCCAACATTTATTGTTTGTAAACTTATTGATGATGGTCATTCTGACTGGTGTGAGGTGATATCTCGTTGTTTTGATTTGTCTTTCTCTAATAATGAGCAGTATTGAGCATCTTTTCATGTTTTTTATCCACCTGTATGCCTTCTTTGGAGAAATGTCTGTAGGTCTTTTTCCCAGAAAGTTGCGTTTTAAGCCAACTTTTTCACTCTCCTCTTTCACTTTCCTCAAGAGGCTCTTTAGTTTGTCTTTGCTTTCTGCCATAAAGGTGGTGTCATCTGTGTATCTGAGGTTCTTAATATTTCTCCCAGCAATCTTGATTCCAGCTTGTTCTTCATCCATCCCAGCAATTCACATGATGTACTCTGCATAGAAGTTAAATAAGCAGGGTGACAGTATACAGGCTGGACTTACTCCTTTCCCAATTTGGAACCAGTCTGTTTTTCCATGTCCAGTTCTAACTGTTGCTTCTTGACCTGCATACAGATTTCTCAGGAGGCAGGTCACGTGGTCTGGTACTCCCATCTCTTGAAGAATTTTTAGCAGTTTGTTGTGATCCACACAGACAAAGGCTTTGGTGTAGTCAATAAAGCAAAAGTAGATGTTTTCCTGGAACTCTATTGCTTTTTCAATGATCCAACAGATGTTGGCAATTTGATATCTGGTTCCACTGCCTTTTCTGAACCCAGCTTGAACATCTAGAAGTTCACGGTTCACATACTGTTGAAGCCTGGCTTGGAGAATTTTGACCATTATTTTGCTATCATGTGAGATGAGTGCAGTTGTTTCCTTTAGTTCTCCAAATACCCCGCTGTTTTCTAGACTCTGTTGTTCCTGATAAGAAGATAACCATCAGGGCTTCCCGGGCAGTCGTCTGGTTGAGACTGCACTTCCACTGCAGGGGTGTGGGTTCAATCCCTGCTTGTGGAACTAAGTCCCCATATGCCAAGCAGTACAGTCAAAAACCATTTTTCTTAATTCATTAAAAAAAAATTTAACATTAAAAAATTAAAGAAAAAATTAATTTAAAAAAAGAGAAGTTAGCTGCTACAAGTGACAAGTGGTTTTTCAAGAGGATGTTTTTTTTTCTTTTGGCTTTCAGTTTTTTAGTGTGTTGGACCTAACTGTGGCTCTCTTTGCATTTGTTTTAGTTGGAACTTGCTGAGTTTCCTGAATGTGTAGATTATTGTGTTTTTAAAAATAAATTTGGCTTATTTTCAGTTATGATTTCCTCAAAATGATTTTATGTTCCCTTCTCTCCTATCCTCCTGATACTCCCATTGTGTATTTAACCATGTCCCATGTTTTCTGAGCCTCCTTTCAATTTCTTTCATCCTCTCTCCTCTCAGATTACATAATTTTTATTATCAATCCACATTTAAGTTTGCTAATTATTTTTTCTACTAGTTCAAATTTTTTGAGACACTCTAGTAAATTTTTCATTTTAAATGTAATTTTTTAGCTATTTTGAAGTCTTTTTCTGTTTCATTTGTCACCTATTCACAAGCAGTTTCTGGTCCCTGCTTATTTTCCAGCATACAGGCCTTCCTTCCCTATTTCTTTGTATGTTTCATATCTTTTGTTGGAGTATTTCAAACCCCTGTAGATCGTTGCTTCTATTAACATGTTTATATTGTTAATGACTGGCTGGATTATTTTACTGAACTGATACATATAAACACACACACACATAGTGTTAACCTTCTGATGTTATACAGTTCAGTGGATGCAACCCTTGTCTTTCAAAAAGAATTGGTATCCAGTTTAAATGACTTTCTAAAAAGTTTTTATTTTTATTTGGAGAATAATGTTGGGTTGGTTTCTGCCACATATAACAGCGCCAATCAGCTATAAGTATACAAATGTCCCCTCCCTCTTGAGCCATCCTCCCACCCACCCCCTCATCTCACCACTCTAGGTCATCACAGAGCACCAGGCTGATATTAATGCTTATATACAGAATCTATAAAAATGGTACTGATGAACCTATTTGTAGAACATGAATAGAGAGGCACATGTAGAGTACAGATTTGTGGACACAGTGGGGGAAGGAGAAGGTGGGACAAATTGCGAGAGTAGCATTAAAATATATATATTCAGTTCAGTCTCTCACTCGTGTCCAACTCTGTGACCCTATGGACTGCAGCACGCCAGGCCTCCCTGTCCATCACCAACTCCTGAAGTTTACTCAAACTCATGTCCATTGAGTCACTGATGCCATCCAACCGTCTCATCCTCTGTTGTCCCCTTCTCCTTCTGCCTTCAATCTTTCCCAGCAGCAGGGTCTTTTCAAATGACAGTTCTTCACATCAGGTGACCAAAGGATTGGAGTTTCAGGTTCAGCATCAGTCCTTCCAATGAATATTCAGGACTGATTTCCTTTAGGATGGACTAGTTGGATCTCCTTGCTGTCCAAGGAACTCTCAAGAATCTTCTCTAACTCCAGTTCAAAAGCATCAATTCTTTGGTGCTCAACTTTCTTTATAGTCCAACTCTCACATTCATAGATGACTACTGGAAAAACCATAGCTTTGACTAGATGGACCTTTTTTGGCAAAGTAATGTCTCTGCTCTTTAATATGCTGTCTAGGTTGGTCATGTATAATATATGCATTACCATATATAGAATAGATAGCTAGTGGGAAGTTGCTATATAACACCAGTTTAAATGACTTTAACTCCCGTCTTCAAGACGAGAATCTGATAAAGTCCCCCACTGTTACTAGGCTTGAGGTCTTCAACAGAAGACAAGGAAGTGGGTGTTGAGATAGCCAGACGAGACCCAAGTTTCACAGAACCTGTTACAGTACTCAAGTGTCTCAGTATAGTTCACTTTTGAGGGGGGAATCCAGAGCTCTGAGCCTCAGGAACCAAGCCTGGAGCAGGTCCTGGGGAGTGGGAGGTGGCCATGTGCGCAGGGAAGAGCTGACTGGAACAAATACCTTCAGGGCTGGATTAGGTGACCCAGATCTACTTCCTGTCTCTTTTCCTCTGAACCTGTCTTCCTCAGGGCCTGTAAACACTGTGAACAATATCCACAGATGATTCCCAGATTCCCTCAGCATCATTGCTTTGGGCCATAGTTGTAAAGGAGCAACTAGGAGAGAGATGTATGGCAGGTTCAGAGTGTGAAATCCTTTCCAGTCTTGTGAAAACAGGACCATGGGCAAAGCCTGGTCTCATAATTCTCTACTCTGCTTAGGGCACAGTGTGATTGTCTGGGTCAGCCCATGTTGGTTACTTAAATATCATGAAAATGGACTGTAGAAGAGACATACCAGAGGGGACATGTCCTTTCCAGTCTGGCCCAAGTTCTTCTTTAGGTTTTCTCCATAATGATGGGTTCATTTGTTAGCCTCACAAGTTTTCAAGTCTTACAAACTAACCTGAGGACATGGTTTCCAGTTCTTCTTTATAGCCCTGGGCTTGATAATCTTGGGGTTGTCTTTGCTGTGCATGATTCTTCTTCCTTGACTCAAGATGAAAAAAGGATTCCCCATTTTGTAGCAAGTACTGGCCAGGAAGGGACAGAGAAATGTGGATGCACTTTGGCATGACTCACTGTATATTTCAGTGGTTTTCAGAGACCCTCCCTCTACACTGACAAGACCTACACCTGCCTTTGTGTCTGTCAGTGGGAGAGGATAAAATATTAATGAGAAGGTTGGGACCCAGCATCACTGGGAAAAGTAATGTCCAGTCCCTGTCCTCATGGTCTTGTTGGGAAGCTTCTGTGTGCCTGGGTATTGTTCAAGTTCAGTAATGAATAATGAAATCTGAAAACTCGCAGAACACAAAGACTTTGACTAAGAATTTTAAGGCCTGGATGGTCTCATCCTTCATTTCAGGAATGTAATCTGTCCTCAGAAAGGGCCTTGAACATCTGCTGCTTACCAGGATTCTGTGAACAACATCCCTGTCCCAGGTACAGGAGGTCACAGGCCCTGTCGGCCTCAGAGATGCCCCTGTGAGCCTGGGGCAGAGGGGAGGGGTAGGGATTTAAGGCTGGTGAAGGTTCTGAGACTGGGGCAGAAAGTTTAAAGAAAAAGAAAAGTGGCTAATAGGACGTTGTGCCCAGAAAGCTTCTCTTGTCCCTAACATTCTTTTTCTTTCTTTACAGGCTTAAAGTTTTTAATATTTCAATTGAGAGTCATTTAAGTTTTAAAACTGAAGATATTTTAACATGAAGTAAGGAAAGATATACCCATTTGAATGCAGAGTTCCAAAGAGTAGCAAGGAGAGATAAGAAAGCCTTCCTCGGAGACCAATGCAAAGAAATAGAGGAAAGCAATAGAATGGGAAAGACTAGAGATCTCTTCAAGAAAATTAGAGATACCAAGGGAACATTTAATGCAAAGATGGGCACAATAAAGGACAGAAATTGTATGGACCTAACAGAAGCAGAAGATATTAAGAAGAGGTGGCAAGAATACACAGAAGAACTATACAAAAAAGATCTTCATCACCCAGATAACCACGATGGTATGATCACTCACCTAGAACCAGACATCCTCAAGTGTGAAGTCAAGTGGGCCTTAGAAAGCATCACTATGAGAAAAAAAAAAGAAAGAAAGAAAGCATCACTATGAACAAAGCTAGTGGAGGTGATGGGATTCCAGTTGAGCTGTTTCAAATCCTAAAAGATGATGCTGTGAAAGTGCTGCACTCAATATGCCAGCAAATATGGAAAACTCAGCAGTGGCCACAGGACTGGAAAAGGTCAGTTTTCATTCAAATCCCAAAGAAAGGCAGTGCCAAAGAATGTTCAGACTACTGCACAATTGCACTCATCTCGCATGATAGCAAAGTAATGCTCAAAATTCTCCAAGCCAGGCTTCAACAGTACATGAACCATGAACTTCCAGTTGTTCAAGCTGGATTCAGAAAAGGCAGAGGAACCAGAGATCAAATTGCTAACATCTGTTGGATGATCGAAAAAGCAAGAGAGTTCCAGAAAAACATCTCTTTCTGCTTTATTGACTATACTAATGCCCTTGACTGTGTAGAGGGCAAACTGCTTGACTGTGTAGAGGGCAAACTGCTAAAAATTCTGGAAGAGATGGGAATACCAGACCACCTGACCTGCCTCCTGAGAAACATGCATGCAAGTCAAGAAGCAACAGTTAGAACAAGACATGGAACAACAGGTTGGTTCAAAATTGGGAAAGGAGTATGTCCACCCTGTATATTGTCACCCTGCTTATTTAACTTATATGCAGAGTACATCATGTGAATTGCTGGGATGGATGAAGCACAAGCTGGAATCAAGATTGCTGGAAGAAATATCAATAACCTCCAATACTCAGATGACACTACCCTTATGGTGGAAAGGAAAGAAGAACTAAAGAGCCTCTTGATGAAAGTGAAAGAGGAGAGTGAAAAAGTTGGCTTAAAACTCAACATTCAGAAAACTTAGATCATGGCTTCCGGTCCCATCACTTCATGGCAAATAGATGGGGAAACAATGGAAACAGTGGCAGACTATTTTGGGGGGCTCCCAAATCACTGCAAATGATGACTGCAGCCATGAAATTAGAAGACACTTGCTCCTTGGAAGAAAAGTTGTGACCAACCTAGACAGCATGTTAAAAAGCAGAGACATTACTTTGCCAACAAAGGTCCATCTAGTCACAGCTATGGTTTTTCCAGTAGTCATGTATGAATGTGAGAGTTGGACTATAAAGAAAGCTGAGAGCCAAAGAATTGATGCTTTTGAACTGTGGTGTTGGAGAAGACTCTTGAGAGTCCCTTGGACAGCAAGGAGATCCAACCAGTCCATCCTAAAGGAAATCAGTCCTGAATATTCATTGGAAGGACTGATGCTGAACCTGAAACTCCAATCCTTTGGCCACCTGATGTGAAGAACTGAGTCATTTGAAAAGACCCTGCTGCTGGGAAAGATTGAAGGTGAGAGAAGGGGATGACAGAGGATGAGATGGTTGGATTGCATCACCAACTCAATGGACATGAGTTTGAGTAAACTCTGGGAGTTGATGCACAGGGAGGCCTGGTGTGCTGCAAACCATGGGGTCACAAAGAGTTGGAAACAACTGAGTGACTGAACTGAACTGAACTTCTTTTTCTTGTGCTTCCTGCCTAGGAAAGTTTCTGTAGTATTTGTTGCAAAATTAGTGTAGTGGTGCTGAATTTTCATAAGTCTTACTTGTGTCTAAAGCTTTTGATCAGTACTTTCCATCAAGAAGCTTCCACAAGCCTCTTTTCCTTGTCCACCAGAGGGCAGACAGAATGAAAACCACAATCATAGAAAACTAACCAAATTTATTACATGGATCACAGCCATGTCTAACTCAATGAAACTGAGCCATGCTGTTTAAGACCACCCAAGATAGAAGGGTCATGGTGGAGAATTCTGACAAAACGTGGTCCACTGGAAAAGGGAATGCCAAACCAATTCAGCATTCTTGCCTTGAGAACCTCATGAATAGCATGAAAAGATGAAAAGACATGACACTGAAATATGAACTCCTCAGGTGCCCAATATGCTACTGGAGAAGAGTGAGGAAATAGCTCCGGAAAGAATAAAGAGGCTGAGCCAAAGTGGAAACAGTGCTCAGGCTTGGATGTGTCTAGTGGTGAAAGTAAAGTCTGGTGCTGTAAAGAACAATATTGCATAGGAACTTGGAATGTTTGGTCCGTGAATCAAGGTAAATTGGAAGTGGTCCAACAGGAGATGGCAAGAGAGGCACATTGACATTTTCAGAATCAGTGAACTAAAATGGACCTGAATGGGTGAATTTAATTCATATGACCATTATATCTACTACTGGAGGTAAGAATCCCTTACAAGAAATGGAGTAGCCCTCATAGTCAACAAAAGAGTCCAAAATGTAGTAATTGGGTGCAATCTCTAAAATGACAAACTGATCTCTGTTCATTTCCTAGCAAACCACTCAATATTGCAGTAATCCAATTCTGTGCCCCAAGCACTAATGCTGAAGAAGCTGAAGTTGAAAAGAACCAAAAATGTTCTTTTCATCATAGGGAACTAGAATGTGAAAGTAGGAAGTCAAGAAATACCCAGAGTAACAGGCAAGTTTGGCCTTGGAGTACAAAATGAAGCAGGGCAAAGGCTGACAGAGTTTTGCCAAGAAAACTCACTGGTCATAGCAAACACCCTCTTTCAACAAAGCAAGAGATGACTCTACACATGGACATCACCAGATGGTCAACTGAAATCAGACTGATTATATTCTTTGTAGCCAAAGATGGCGAAACACTATACAGTCAGCAAAAACAAGACTGGGAGCTGACTGTGACACAGATTGTGAACTCCTTATTGCCAAATTCAGACTTAAATTGAAGAAAGAAAGGGAAACCACTATGCCATTCAGATATGACCTAAATCAAATTCCTTAAGATTATACAGTGGAAGTAACAAATAGATTCAAGGGACTAGATCTGATAGACAGAGTGCCTGAAGAACTATAGATGGAGGTTTGTAACATTGTACAGGAGGTGGTGGTCAAAACCATCCCAAAGAAAAAGAAATGCAAAAATGCAAAATGGTTGTCTGAGGAGGCCTTACAAATAGCTGACAAAAGAAGAGAAACAAAAGGCAAAGAAGAAAAGGAAAAATAAACCCATCTGCATGCAGAGTTTTGAAGAATTGCAAGGAGAGAGAAATCTTCCTAAGTGATGAATGCAAAGAAATAGAGGAAAATGATAGAATGGGAAAGACTAGAGATCACGTCAAGAAAATTAGAGATACCAAAGGATCATTTCATGTAAAGATGAGCACAATATAAGACAGAAATGGTAGGGACCTACCAAAGTAGGAGATATTAAGAAGAGGTGGTAAGAATACACAGAACTTTATAATAAAAAGATCTCAATGACCCAGATAAACATGATGCTGTGATCACTCACTGAGAGCCAGACATCCTGGAATCTGAAGGCAAGTGGGCCTTAAGAAGCATCACTATGAACAAAGTTAGTGGCAGTGATAGAATTCCAGTTGAGCTACTTTAAAACCTAAAAGATGACCCTGTGAAAATGCAACACTCAATATGCCAACAAATTTGGAAAACTCAGCAGTGGCCACAGGACTGGAAAAGGTCAGTTTTCATTCCAATCCCAAAGAAAGGCAATGCCAAAGAATGTTCAAACTACTGCACAATTGCATTCATTTCACACACTATCAAAGTAATGCTCAAAATTCTCCAAGCCAAGCTTCAATAGTACATGAAATGAGAACTTCCAGATGTTCAAGCTGATTTAGAAAAGGCAGAGAAACCAGAGATCAAATTGCCTACATCTGTTTGATCACAGAAAAAACAAGAGAATTCCAGAAAAACATATACTTCTGCTTCACTGACTATGGTAATGCTTTTGACTGTGGATCACAACAAACTAGAAAATTCTGCAACAAATAGGAATACCAGACCACCCTATGTGCCTTCTGAGAAATGTGTATCCAGGTCAAGATTCAATAGTTAGAACCAGACATGAAACAAGAGACTTGTTCCATATTGGGAAAAGAGTACTTCAAGGCTGTATACTGAATACACCCTACTTATTTAACTTATATGCAGGGTACATCATATGAAATGCTGGGCTGGATGAAGCACAAGCTGGAATCAAAATTGCCAGGCAAAATACCAAGAACCTCAGATATGCAGATAACACCACCCTTATGGTGGAAAGGAAAGAAGAACTAAAGAGCCTCTTGATGAACATGAAATAGGAGAGCGAATAAGCTGGCTTAAAACCCAATATTCAAAAATCTAAGATCATGGCATCCAATTCATCACTTCCTGGCAAACAGATGGGGAAACAGTGGAAACAGTGACAGACTTTATCTTCTTGGGCTCCAAAATCACTGCAGATGAGACTGCAGCCATGAAATTAAATGACTCTTGCTCCTTGGAAGAAAAGCTATGACAAACCTAGACAGAATATTAAAAAGCAGAGATGTTACTTTGCCAACAAAAGTCCATCTAGTCAAAGCTATGGTTTTTCCAGTAGTCATACATGGATGTGAAAGTTGGACCATAAGGAAGTCTGAGTGCCAAAGAATTGATGCTTTTGAACTATGGTGTAGCAGGAGGTTCTTGAGTCCCTTGGACTGCAGAGAGATCAAACCAATCAGTCCTAAAGGAAATCAACTCTAAATTTTCATTGGAAGGACTGATGTTGAAGCTGAAACGCCAATACTTTGGCCACTTGATGCAAAGAGCTGACTCATTAGAACAACAACAAAACTTTTGATTTCAACATTAAGTCTGATTGAGAGACTTCTGGGTAGATTATTCTTATTTGTAGATACTTCCTTTCTACCACTTGAATGTATCATGCCATTCTCTTCTGGCTTGTAGAGTTCTATTGAGGATTCAGCTGATAATCTTATGGTATTTCCCTTGTATGTTGTTGAAAGCAACAAGCTTTCAATACTTACTGGTCTGGGACACACCAACACCCATAATGGAGACATCCTTTGATTCTGTCATGATTGTATTCAGTTCCTTCTGTCTTTGTTTTCAGAACGAGATGAAATGTCCGTGTCACTAGAGTCCTAGAGATGGTAAACAGCCACACAAAACTACCAACAAGAAACTGGCTGAGGTTGGGGAGGTGGGGAAGAAAGCCTGCTATGTAACAACGGGCCTTCCATTTCTAATTTGAATGCACTTTTCGTTTTTCAGTCTTGCTTCTTTTCTAGCTTCACCCCACTCCTGGATAAAATCTAGTTTAGAAACAATGCCTTGGAGGACATATTCTTAGATGACAAAAGAAGTCATGTAATACAGCATGTTATCGTGAATGCTGTGGGTTTTCTATGTGATCTAGAACTCCTGGTTAAAGTGGGAGAATTTGGCTCCAAGAGCCTGTATGACCAAGGTTTGGTGATAAGTAAAGAGATGATAGAATGGTCTATCAATGAGGTATATCTTTTTAAGATTAGATGTATCCATTGTCAAAATATTAGAACAGAATCTTCATATGAAATGAAGTGTGCATGTCTTTGAGCATTAAAGTCACTCTGAATGTAATGTTGTGACTCACAGTAAGCACTCACATACTTTCTGAGTCAATGTCTAGGATGAGTAGGTTGTGTAGAATGAAATACGCTGACCTTATTTATATTTGGTAAAGTCCTTCTGTTTAGATAAACACAAGTAGACTATGGATGTCAACTATCTCTTTGTACTTTCCATTTATACATTCCCTTCATTATTTGCATATTATTTGGTCATAAAACTTCACTCTAATACTTCAAAGCATTGACCATGAATTTTAACAAATTTCCCCCATGTGAAAGTCCAGTGTAATTGTAAGGTGATTATTTGTTTAATGCTTTTGGATGTAACACATAAAAATGTTTCTCATTTTTGTACAAAACTGTACCATACTTGGATCAGGATGTAATGTGTTAATCAAAATCTGTATTTCAGAACACACTCTCCTAGTCTGTCTCTCCATGGCCTGCATTAATTTTTTGTAAAATTACTTTTAGCAGTGTGTCTGTTTTTCACACCGTTAGGTTCTTTACCAAAAACTCCATCCTCTATGCAGCCAATATGAGAGCATAGTAAAATATTTTTCTACACATTAAACTTCAGTATCATGACCACATGCATACTTGCACTGACAGGATTTTTAGATTAGGTTGTTAAAAAAAGAACAAAGTATGTCACCAGAAATATATGAAATAAAAGCCATGGAATACTTTGTTAAATTTTTGGTCATCTCAATAAATATTTCAGAAAAAGGAATTTGGAAGCATAACTTAGTTCCTCATACTTAGATTCCTAGGGAATATGACAAGGCTAGGAGTAGGAATGAGACCCAGTGATGTAACAGAAGATGAATGTCCTTTCTTCTGGGAGAAATAGAGATGTCCTCCGAGAGCAGCTAATCATCTGCCAAATTTGACCAATGCCTATGTCTATTTTTATTTTTCAGTCTGAAATCTATATGTAGCCAGAGTTATAGTTCAGGGTTCAGAAAAACTCCACAGGAAGGAAGGCCTAATTTGCTGTTTTACTTGTGCTTTTTGCCCAGAGAAGCACATTTCGAACAACACAGGAATAAAGATTTATAATCATTTATGGTAACACCACCTCTTATATATTTCACAAGGAAAAGGAAACTGAACATTTTGGGAAAGAAGAATGATGTCTTTGGGCATCATTTTCTCAAAACCTATACTTATTCATTTTTTTGACCTATCCATCTTTTTATGGTAAAATATACATCATATAAAATTTAACATTTTAATTATTCTTGAGTGCAATTCAAAGGCAGTAATAAATTCCCATTGCTATACAACTTTCTCTACTGTCCCTCTAGAGAACATATCACCTCTAACTTCATCTCTAGTGCCATGAAACTGTTACTTCCTATTACCTTCTGTGCGGTGCTCTGCTGTGCTGTGCTTAATTGTTTAGTTGTGTCTGACTCTTTGCAACCTCATGGACTGTAGCCCACCAGGCTCCTCTGTCCGTGGGGATTCTCCAGGCAAGAATACTGGAATGGGTTGCCATGCCCTTCTCCAGGGGATCTTCCCAACCCAGGAATAGAACCCAGGTCTCCTGCATTGCAGGTGGATTCTTTACCATCTAAGCCACTGGAGAAGTCCACGAATCCTAGAGTGGGTAGCCTATCCCTTCTCCAAGGGATCTTCCTGACCTAGGAATTAAACCAGGGTCTCCTGAATTGCAGGAGGGTTCTTTACCAGCTGAACTACCAGGGTAGTCCCCTCTACCCTGCTAAGTCACTTCAGTCGTGTCCGACTCTGTGCGACCCCATAGATGGCAGCCCACCAGGCTCCCCCGTCCCTGGGATTCTCCAGGCAAGAACACTGGAGTGGGTTGCCATTTCCTTCATGAAAGTGAAAAATGAAAGTGAAGTTGCTCAGTCGTGTCCGACTCTTAGCGACCCCATGGACTTCAGCCTACCGGGCTCCTCCATCCATGGGATCCTCCATGCAAGAGTACCAGAGTGGGGTGTCATTGCCTTCTCCTCTTACTTTCTACTCCCTTGTAAAGATCATTCCACTTTCTGTGTCTATGAATTTGACTACTCTAAGTACATTTATAAATAAAACCATCTTTGCCCTTTGGAGTGTGCTTTCTTTCAAAAGGATAAGCCTTTCAAGATTCTTGTACATTGTAGCATGTGTCAGATCAATTCATTTCATTTTAAGGCAGAATACCATTGCGTTGAATATGTATATCATTGTTATTATCCACTTATCTGTCAGTGGACATTTGGGCTGGTTTCATTTTTTGGTTACTGTAAGTAATGCAGGTAAGAGATTATCTTTTCAAGCCTCTGCCTTGAAATTGGGGAGAGTACTCCTAGATGGAAATTGCTCACTGCTGCTGCTGCTGCTGCTGCTAAGTCACTTCAGTTGTGTCCGACTCTGTGCGACCCCACAGAACTGATGTTAATACTATGTTTATTGTTAGAGAATAAACTATGCTATAGTATAGTTTTTATATAATAAATTATACTGTACTAATTCTTAGAGAAACTGTCAGACTTATTTCCACAGTAGCTGCACCATTTTTCATTCCCAGCAAGAACATACAAAGGTTCCAAATTTTACATCCTCACAAACACTTCCTAATTAGGTGTGTCTGAATATTATATCAGAAGGGACCAATATGCACAATACACATATGAACAGTGACAGGAAATGTTTCTGTTTACCGCATATTGAAATGTACAAGTGAAGAAATGCTGAATCCACTTTCTCCTCAGATGCAGAGAGTGTGACCAGTGCCCAGACCAAGGGTATCCAAACAGGGAGAGAAACTGCTGCCTCCCCAAGGTTGTCACCTTCTGGCCTTTGAGGAGTCCTTGGGAATGTCACTGACCTACATGGCTCTGTGGTGTTTGTCATCACAGCTGTGGCTTTATGGGTCCTTTTAAAGCACCAAGCCACCCCCATAGTCAAGGCCAATAATTGGACTCTCAGCTATGTCCTCCTCCTCTTCCTCCTCCTCTGCTTCCTCTGCTCCTTGCTCTCCGTTGGTCATCCCAACACAGCTACCAGTGTCCTCCAACAGATCACACTTGGAGTTGTGTTCACCATGGCTGTTGCCACTGTTTTGGTCAATACCCTGACTGTGATTTTGGCATTCAAGGTCAGGAAACCAGGAAGAACCATGAGATGGTTCTTGTAGCGGAGCTATGTCATTCTTGTGTATTTCCTGATCTGTGGAGTCTATCTGGGAAGCTTTCCCCCTTTCCTTGAGATGGACACTCATTCTGAGCCCGAGGAGCTCATCATTGTGTGCAAGGGCTTGGTCACTCCTTTCTACTATATACTGGGATACCTGGGCTCCTTAGCCCTGCGGAACTTCTTGGCTTTCCTGGCCAAGAACCTGCCTGAGACCTTCACAGCACCAAGGGCAAGGTCATGGTGGCGGTGGAGATCTTCTCCATGTTGGCCTCCATTGCTGGGCTCCTTGGCTGCATCTTTGTGCCAAAGTCCTACATTACTCTCATAAGACCTGAGAAGAACTCTCTGAAAGGCTTAAGTAATCAAGCAGAGTCTAAGAGAAACAGGCATTCAGGTTTTATCTCATAATAAGTTTCTATTACACTTGGCTTTTGAACAGTATATCACTCTGATATATAATATGTTTATTCATTCAGATGTTAGAAGCCATTGCACCTGCTTTACCTGTCTTTAGCAAGGGACTCTCCTTTCTCTCTCTCTCTCTCTCTTTTTTTTTTTTGGAGAAAACTCTAAAATTTTATTGAAATACATAAAAAATAACAAATAAATGGGGAAATATAACATATTCTTAACAGTACTTAACTGCTACTGCTGCTTAACAGTAGCAGTTTTCCTAAGTTTACATCAAAAACTTAATAAATTCTATTAACAATTCTGGGGGAATATTTTTTAATTTTACTGTATTTTACTTTACAATACTATATTTGTTTTGTCATACATCAACATGAATCCGCCATGGGTGTACACTTGTTCCCGATCCTGAACCCCCCTCCCACCTCTCTCCCCAAGCATCCTGTATCCCACATCAAACCTAGACTGGTGATTCATTTCTTATATGATATTATACATGTTTCAATGCCATTCTCTCAAATCATCCCACCCTCTCCCTATCCCTTCTCTTTTTAAAAGTCTCTGTGTACAACTACACTTAGTCATTAAAAGTTAAAGATAGATGGTGTGTTTAATGGCACTATTCAAAGTTTTTCTACTGAATCTAGCCAGTTCCTCCATTATTAAGTATATAGTAAGCACATTCTTATTGCTTCACCTAATTCAGCCGCCAATAAATTGATTCCACTGATAGATAATAGCCTGAATTGTGTCTTCCTAGGTTTATGAAATTCAATAGAACCTTCTTGGAAAAGGGAAAATGCATTTCTTCCCAGAAAAGTATCTCAAGGATGCTTCAGTCTCACATGAGAAGCTGGGTGGGTGGTCTCTTTGCTCAGAGGGGCCACTCGGACTCCTTGGACTCATGGCCAAGAGATGACAATGGAGCTTCAGGTCCCTGGGACCCTGGCTCTGACTCAAAGGTGAGCCACATGACAGAGAAACAGTTGTCACCAGCTTGGTGGCAAGCAAGAGGAAGCATGTGGAGGAACTGGTATCTCCAAAGTTCTCCCAGAAGAGGATGTGGTATCTGTGATACGGATAACAGCATTGGCCATGGTCTAGACTGTGTGATGGGACACGGGTTTTCTAGTTGTAGATCTCCAACCTCCTAGACGCTGTCAATCCAACCCCTGGGGTATGCATTCTCCCCCTCCCCCACTATGAAGACGACTGTTTTGTCTGGGATTGGGTCCTCAAGGTGACTCACTTAGAATCTTCTGTCTCAGGAACCTCTAGTAGCCCTTGTTATAATCAGAGACACACAGGGGGCTGCCATAGTTGATTTCAGGCTGTACCACCCAGACCACCTCTTCAGAAACTACCAGGGATGTTGTCTTCTGGGAGCTTGCAACTGAATCCTTTTTGCCAGAACTTTCCTAGGCTTAAGGGAGCTGCTTGGTCCAAGGTTATGTCCCCTCCCTACGGGAAGCCACATGTGACGACTGGCCAGGGGTACGAACGCCTGCCTGACTCCAGTGCCTAAATGCATGTTGTGGGTTGAGTTGTGTCCCCCAAAAGATATATCCAAGATATATCCAAGACCTAATTCCCAGCACCTCAGAATGTAAACCTCTTTGAAAATTACATTGTAGATGTAATTTTTTCAGGTTTAAGGTGAGATTGTCCTGGAGTAGACTAAGTCCCTAACCTGATACAACTGGGGTCCTTATAAAAGGCAGAAAATCGGACACAGACACGCGAACAGGGAGAGCCCTATGTGAAGATGGAAGCAGGAATTGGGAAAATGAGTCTACAAGCCAGGGAATGCTAAAGATCTCCAGCAAACTGCCTTCAGAAGGAAATAACCCTGCAGAAAAATTAATCTTAGACTTCCAGCCTAAAAACATAAAACAGAAGCAATGCTGTAACAAATTTAATAAAGACCTTTAAAATGGTCCATATCAAAAAAATCTTTTTAAAAAATAAGTAAACTAAAATACAAATGATTAAATGTTCTTCAGGGCTGCAACCCTGGAGTCCTTTTAGTCTCATTCCCAGAGAATTCCTGGGCTCCTCCAAGATCTCCTCCCTTTTACTGCATCTGAACTCATTGTCAAGATGGAAAATTATTTTTTGTAAATGATCTCTGGAACATGCAAGCTGGTCAGCCTTCCTTGGTGTCTAGAGCACAAAACATTTTTTATTGTCTACATGGCTTCAGTTTCACTGTTTCATTGTTTCCTCTGTTAAGTTGAACATATTTTTTGAGCTTTCTCTTTAAACAGAAAATAAAATGTGACATTTGGATAAAATGTTGGATCAAGACTGTTAGCCATGGAGAATGAGCTCACTTGAATAGTCTTTGTTCCTTTTTTCCTTGGAGAAATGTGTTTCAAGTTGTAAAGTTGCACCACAACCTCTGGAGGGTTTCTACAACTCAGATGGCTGGACCTCAACTCAGAGGTCTGGAGTAGAATGAAGAATTTTAATCTCTAAGAGGTTCCTAGTGGTATGCATGCTGCTGGTACAAGCACCACACACTCAGAATCGAAGAAAGCTGAAGGTCATTATCCAGTGCTGAATCCAGACCAATTTATGTAACAAATTACTCATACACTAAACTTTACTTCCTGAAAATTTTAAAAAAGATTCACTTAACTATATTTATGCAAATGTATCATCTTGTAAGTGATATACTGCAATAAATGAGCAATTGCAGCATAAAATCCCAAACTTTCTTTCCATAATCCAATCACAAGATGCTAGTCATAATGAAGGGTTTAAAATGCAAATCTGATCAGCACTTTAATTTATATTTTAATTTTTTGAATGTTATTTTTTTTATATGGACCATTTTTTAAACCTTTATTCTTTAAAGACTTCTACCATATTCTTCTGTTTTAAGTTTTATTTTTTTGGCTGTGAGGCATAGGGAATCTTAGCTCTCTGATTAGGCATCAAACCCTCACTCCCTGCATTGGAAACATGGGTCTTACCCACTGGACCACTGGACCACCAGGGAAGTCCCAGTAACCTTACTTTAATCCTTCATTTCTGTCTTCAGCAGATATTTATCCTGTTTTCCTATCATAGTTATTAATACTATACTTCCCTTTTCATTCCCCAATATGTCCTCATTGAGAGGGAAAATTATTTGGTCTTTTTTTTTATTATAGAGCACACATTTTATATGTGTAAACTTATTGCCCCTGTTGATGTTAATCCTACTGAGAGGAAAAAGTTATGTGAGCACACAAAATTTACAACACGTTATATAGAAATAACTTCCATGATGATCTACAAGGTTTTCTCCAGGCAACACCAATAGAAATAGAACATGACCTACATAGTTTTAAATTTTGTAGAACACACATTGAGGAAAGCAAATACAAATAGAAAAAGGTTTTTTAATTCTGTTTTTTAACCGAAGAAGTTAAAGTTATCATTCCAAAATGAAGTCCCCTTCAGAACGAAGCACAAAATACGTTATATCCTTTTCTTCTTTCTGAGCCTTGAAACATCATTTTCAAATTATAGCCCACTTAGTTCAAAAGTTAAATTTGATCTGTATCAAGACTTTATAGGATTTCCTGTTGCAAGAAATGCACAAATGTTTTTAATCTTCTTTTAATGACTTTTAATTCTACAGTTTGATCATTTTCTAGTGCAGTTTTAGATTTTGTTTCATGACAGAATTACTATATTTACATAATGTCTTAATACACTCTATCTGATGTATGTAACTCAAAATCTTATCCCACTCATATTTTTCACCCCTTCCATCTTACTAGTGAATTTTGGTAAGTTTTGAGGAATTTTGAGAAATTCTAATATAACTTCATATGTTGGGAGTTGCAATTTTTTATTATTTCAGTCAGCTCAGTCACTCAGTCATGTCTGACTCTTTATGACTCTTTTTATTATTTATTTGAGTTTTGTTTTATTTTGTTTTATTTTTATTTAATATTTTATTTTATTTTTATTATTTATTTGATATAATTAAAATTGTATCAAAAGGAATAACTTCTCTCTTCACTGTGAAACTGCTCTATCTTTTATTTAATAATGAAACTATGGGGACTGCCCCAGTGCTCCAGTGGTTAAGAATCTGTCCTCCAGTACAGGGGATGAGGGTTCAATCCCTGGTCACGGAACTAAGATCACACATGCCTCAGGGCACCTAAGCCCTGGAGCCACAACAAGAGAGCCCGTGTGTCACAAGGAAAGATCCCACATCCCTCAGGAAATGAGGGATGAAGGAGGAAAGGAACAGGCTAAGCTGACTCCATTTGAGAAGAAGGAAACTCTCTCTTATTTTCTCAGCGAACTGTGGACTATATACCTGGCAGCCATGGAGACAACATACCTATGGCCGAACAGGCCTCCCAAACTGATAAACACCAGACCCCGCGCCTAGACTTCCCATCGCCAGAAAGAAGTGATGATCCCCTATGCAGTCAATCACTTTTGTAATCTTTATGGCACCCATTGATGTAGACCACAATGTATATATAACCAGCAGACCTCTTAGATTTTGAATCATGACTGTAACCTGACTGTATCTCTCTTTAACATTTTCCATGCTAGGTTTAAGGAATTTGGTGGTGTGGGCTTGAGCACGTACACTTAAGGTATATAAGTTTTCACAAAAGTTGGTCAGGGTCCCTGGCTAAAGAGGAGACTCTGTCTCAGCGGCCAGTGTAATAAAGTGCACTCCACTATCTGCGCTGTCCCTCTGAGTGAGTTGGTTTCCCTGGGTGATTGGCTATAGCCTTTGGTGCATGGGCCGGGGAAACTCCTCACTTTGAGGAGACAAGTCTCATTTGGGGCTACCTCACGGCTCGGATCTTCTAGAGGGGGAGAGGCGCCTCGCCCCTCTGGAAAGATTCTGTTTCTCGACGCCCGGTCCTTTCACGTTAGTGGATAGTGGATGGCAGCAGGGAAACTGAGCCCTCAGGTAAGGAGGTTCCCACCCAGCCGGGTGGAAGAGGGCGCTGATCACAGCCCCGCCCCCGGGAGGGAATGGGGGACACACTGACCGTGGTACCACAGAAGAGGTAGTGTCTGCAAGGTCTTGGGATAAATTTGTCAGGTGGTTTCAAGAAGACTTTTGGAGAGAAACTTGAATGTCGCAGAGGAGGTGGTGTCTGCACCATCTTGGGGCAAATTATTACCAAGCCATTGGGAGAGGGCTTTTGGGGGAAGAAACTTGGTCTTTGTGTGCCCATATTTTTGCCCTCCCCAAGGAGGTGTCCTATCTGCTGTGAAATTCTTAATCCCCTCAGGCTTGTCGGGATAGAAGGAGAGAAATACATTAATGAATACGAATTGGCCTTTCCAGAGACAGCCTGGGACGTGGGATACCTATCTCATCTGTGTTTCCACCTACACCCAATCAAGCTCACCAGGACAGGACGAACTCTTAAAGCCAGAGGAGAAACAATCTTGGACAACATAGTGTTCTGGTTCAACCATGTTAATCAGCAAGTGAGGACACGCTGATCCTCTTTCTCCCTCTGGGATCTGGCAGGTAAGGCTCTTCTCACTTCAGTCAGGAAAGAGGCAGAATGGCAATTTAAATGCTTCATTGAGTGGAAATATCCGAAGTACTTAGGATACCAAAAACTCCGTAGACAGAGCAAAGAGGGAAGAAAAAAGAAGACCTGGAAAGGTAAGCAAAATGGGAGGAAATGAATCCAAGGCAACTGTATTGGAAAATATGATTTAAACCTTAAAAAAAAAAAGTATCTGGAGGAGATTATGGGATAAAGCCGACTCCGTGCCCTCTGTGAGGGTGAATGGCCCTTCATGGGAGTTGGATGGCCACCAGAGGGCACTATGGACTTAAACATAGTGAAAGCCGTTTGCCGTAGTCACAGGGAATCCTGGACATCCGGATCAAATTCCCTATATTGACTCCTGGCTAGGGTTAGCCCAACACCCTCCTCCTTGGACGAGGTTTTGTATCCAAAAAGGGAAGGGAAAATTATTCATGGCACAAAAATTGACTGATGATAAAAAAGAAATTCTACAGGATTTGGAGGGAAGGACCTAGCCCCTCCTCCGTACTGGATGGTGATGATGCGCCCTCCACCTAGTGCTCCACCGGGACCAGAGTCTACCTTAATGCCCGATCCAGGGCCGGCTGAAATTCCTGCAACAGCCGCTGCTCCCCCGCCAGCTCCCCCGGAGATCATTGAGCCGCCATCCCAGCAGGCTCAGATCCCAGCAGAAGGAGCCTCCGGACATCGCCCCCAGCATTCCACCTCAGCCGGGCCTCCCAGGCTGTACCCGCCCGTCCCAGTGAGTAGGAACGAAAAGGGGGAAGGAAACACAGGAATTAGACAGAGACTGTGCTCCGCCAAGGAACAGGGGGAAAGAACCCCGCTGCAGATGCCTCTGAGAGATACAACGGCCTCCAGTTCAGGACGCAGACGGGCACTACCATCAGCCCCTTGTAGCCCATTATTACCAGCCACTTTCCTCCACAGATATATTAAACTGGCAGAGACACACTCCTCCATACTCAGGGGAGCCACAAGGTATGATTAGACTAATGGAGACTATTTTTCAAACCCATCATCCTACAGGGGATAACATAATCCAACTACTAGTCTCCCTTTTCAGCACTGAGGAAAGACACAGGATCCCAACTGAGGCTAGAAAATGGCTAAGAGATGGCACCTGAGGGTACTGTAAACCCACAGTGGTGGGCAGAGCTAGCTGCCCCTGATGAGAGGATTATAACTCAGAGGAAGGAAGGGGCCACCTAGAGAGATATCAGGTGGCTATTTTACAAGGCCTCAGGAAGGGACCTGAAAACCCATGAATATGGCAAAACCCTCTGAAGTGATTCAAAGGGAAACCAAATCACTCTCTGAGTTCTATGAAAGACTATGTGAGGCCTATAGACTATATGCCAATAGATCCAGAGGCCGCTGGATCTCAGATGGTGATAAATGCAGCCTTTGTGTCTCAAGTCTACCCCAATATCAGACACAAACTTCAAAAGGTAGATGGGGTATTGGCCATGACTAACTCACAGATGATTGAGATTGCTTATAAGGTATTCAGAAACAGAGACATAGAGATACAATGGGAAACAGAGAAAAAGCGGAGAGAAGATAATAAGACAGCAGATCAAAGGATCCCGTTTCTGGCCGCAGCTTTAGGAAGGCCCTTTCCTGGGTCCTCCCCAAAGTTCCCTCTGAGTTGGAGCCGATCTCTCGGCAAACACCCTATGAGAAGGCCCAGAGCCACACTGCAACCAAACCAGTGGGCCCGATGCCGGGGCTTCAGCTATTGGGAAAATGAACGCCCCCAGAATAATGGGAAAAAGGATTTGGCTGTTATAGGGCTGGCCAGACTGGAGACTGTATGGGGGTGCCAGAGCTCAAAGACATAAGGTCCCCACGAGCCCATGGTGGCACTAAAAGTAGGGGACCAAATTATTGACTTTATGATAGACACTGGAGCAGAGCTGCCAGTAGTAACCGAGACCGCGGCACCCCTCTCAAGAAAGGCCACTGCTACAGAAGGAGTGACCGGGGGACAATTGATTAGACCTTTCTGCCTGCCCTGGAAATGCCAGATGTGGGGATGTCCAGTGACTCGGGAATTCCTGTACATTCCTGGATGCCCAGTACCTCTGTTGGGAAGAGACTTGTTATCCAAATTGCGGCACAAGTGGCTTTCTCCCCTTGAGAAAGACCCACTCTTTAAGTGGGCTCAACCACCTATTGACTCTCCCTCTAGGTAGCCCCTCAAGATGAATGGAGGTTACATGACCTCCCAGAAAGGAAACTAGATGGCCTAAAAGGCAGAGAAAGAGAGTTAACTCAACAATTCCCTGAGGTTTGGGTGGAAGATAACCTCCCCAGGCTTGCCATACATTGAGCTCCAGTAACAGAACTCAAACCCGGTGCTGCCCCTGTCAGAAAACGTTAGTACCAGCTGCCACTAGAGGCTCAAATTGGCATTTTGCCATACATAAACAGACTAAACAGGCAGGCATCCTGATTGAATGCCAGTCGGCCTGGAATACACCAACCCTGCCAGTCAAGAAAGAAGGGGGACAGGATTACAGACCTGTGCAGGACCTCAGACTGGTCAACCAAGCCACCATGACTCTACATCCCACCGTTTCTAACCCCTATACTTTACTTAGCCTCCTCCCACTGAGTGCTAAGATCTATACTTGTTTAGATATCAAGGATAACTCCTTCTGTATATGCCTCACCCTGGTTTCTCAACTTATTTTTGCTTTTGAATGGGAAGACCCAAAAGCGGGCACCAAACAGCAGCTCACCTGGACTCGCTTCCCACAGGGATTTAAGAATTCCCCAACTGTCTTTGGGGAAGCCTTGGCTTCTGACCTGGATTCATTCCAGCCAGAGAGGTTCAGATGCTGGTTGCTACACTATACGGATGGATTGCTTTTGGCTGCCAAGAACAGAGAAGACTCCTGGGAAGGAACCAAGGCTTTACTAGAGCTGTTGATGGAGTCCGGCTACCAAGTCTGTAAAAGAAGCCACAGATCTGCAAAGAGGAGGCATGATATTTGGGGTTTGTTCTGAGAGGAGACACAAGGCTGTTAGACCAGTCCAGAAAAGAGGTCATTTTGAGAATCCCACAACCAACCAGACAACAGGTCTGAGAGATCTTGGGAGCCACTGGGTTTTGTAGGATTTGGATTGCAGGCTATTCCCAGATGGTCCAGGCATTATATGAACTCCTAACTGGACCGAAAGGAGATTCATTAAATTGGACTAAGAGACAGCAATAGGCCTTTGAAGAACTAAAGCTGGCAATTATGTCAGCACCTGCCTTGGGCCTGCCAGACCTTGCTAACCTGTTTACTCTTTACGTGACTGAAAAGAACAAGGTGGCTATGGGAGTGTTGACCCAGACTGCGGGGACATGGGGCAGACCCGTGGCTTATCTCTTGAAATGGCTGCACGATGTTGCCACCGGGTGGCCAGGATGCTTACAGGCAGTTGCTGTGGTTGCCTTTCTGGCCTGGGAGGTAACCAAGCTGGCTTTGGGCCAAGACTTGATCGTAAAAGTCAACACTTTTGAGGTCAACACTCTCCTACGAGAGAACCCCATAAATGGCTGTCAACATCCCGGATTACTCAATACCAGGGACTGTTATGTGAGGACCCCCATGTTACTATTGAGCTTTGACAGGCCCTGAACCCAGCCTCTCTCCTTCCTGAGGGAGAAGGTGGGCCCTCACATGATTGCAAGGAAATTCTAGAAGAAGTTTATGCCAGCAGACCCAACTTGAGAGACCAGCCAATCCTGGACCCAGATTGGAGCCTGTACACCAATGGCACCAGCCTGGTAAAACAAGGACAACAATTGTCAGGATATGCAGTAGTCACAGAAGAAACCATTATTGAGGCTGGCTCCCTGCCATCACACTGGTCTGCTCAACGGGCTGACCTACATGCTCTAATCTGGGCCCTCCAGCTGTCAAAAGGTAAGAAGATGGATATTTACACTGACTCTAGGTATGCTTTTGCCACTTTGCATGTACTTGGGACTTTATATAAAGGGAGAGGTCTTCTGATGGCCAATGGAAAGGACATTAAAAACAAGGAAGAAATCTTGACTCTATTAGATGCTGTATGGGAACCTGAAAAGGTAGTGGTGATGCATTGTCAGGGTCACCAAAAAGAAGACACCTCCCCAAGCATGGGGAAACCGACTAGCAGATAAAGCTACAAAACATGCAGCTAAGGAATTTGGGGCCTCTGGGGGAGGACTTGTCAGAACATTTGTGCTCTCAAAAATGCTTGAACTAACTTTAACTCTCTCGCAGTATACCCTGGCCCAAGACCAGCTTGCAGAAACAGAAAAGGCCACCAAAAATGAAAAAGGTTGGTAGGAACTGCCAGATGGCAGGTTACTGGTACCCGAGGCATTGGCTCCCACACTGGTGTCTCAGGTCCACCAGGCAACCCACTTGGGACATGACAAAATGGAAGAATTTATTCTAAAATATTTCCTAATTCCACGATTTTCCTCCTTGTGTACAATGGAATCCCGGAACTGTTCTGCCTGCTCACAAGGTCAGTGCTGTCCCTGGACATAAAAACCTCCAGGAATACAGTTAAAAGGCACTCTGCCCTTTGAACATTTAGAGGTGGACTTTACTGAGATGAAAGCCTGCCAACATTATCACTATTTACCAGTCTATGTACCGTCTCAGGATGGGAGGAGGCCTTCCCTACCAGAATTGAAAAAGCTAGTGAAATGGCTGGCTGTCTTCTTCAAGAAATAATCCCCAGACTCAGGATCCCAACCAGAATAGGATGAGACAACAGCCCTGACTTTATAGCTGACTTAATTCAACAGATATGTAAAGCTCTAAATCAGTTCAGTTCAGTCTCTCAGTCTTGTCCAACTCTTTGCGACCTCTTGGACTGAAGCACACCAGGCCTCCCTGTCCATCACCAATTCCTGGAGTTTACTCAAACTCATGTCCGTTGAGTCAGTGATGCCATCCAACCATCTCATCCTCTGTCATCTCCTTCTCCTCCCACCTTCAATCTTTCCCAGCATCACGGTCTTTTCAAATGAGTTAGTTCTTCACATCAGGTGGCCAAGTATTGGAGTTTCAGCTTCAGCATCAGTCCTTCCAATGAATATTCAAGACTGATTTCCTTTAGGATGGACTGGTTGGATCTCCTTGCTGTCCAAGGGACTCTCAAGAGTCTTCTCCAACACCACAGTTCAAAAGCAACAGTTCTTTGGCTCTCAGCTTTCTTTATAGTCCAACTCTCACTTTCATACATGACTACTGGAAAAACCATAGCCTTGACAAGATGGACCTTTGTTGGCAAAGTAATGTCTCTGCTTTTAATATGCTGTCTAGTTTGGTCATAACTTTTCTTCCAAGGAGTAAGCATCTTTTAATTTCATGGCTGCAGTGTCCATTTGCAGTGATTTTGG
Organism: Oryx dammah; assembly: GCF_014754425.2. NCBI lineage: Eukaryota > Metazoa > Chordata > Mammalia > Artiodactyla > Bovidae > Oryx > Oryx dammah. The sequence continues at coordinate 103,964,028 of NW_024070189.1, read as the reverse complement.
AGCCCAAATAAAGTCTTTCATTGCTTCCACTGTTTCCCCATCTATTTGCCATGAAGTGATGGGACCAGATGCCATGGTCTTAGTGTTCTGAATGTTGAGTTTTAAGCCAGCTTTTTCACTCTCTTTTGTTTTCATCAAGAGGCTCTTTAGAAGACGTAGAGGAGGCTGTCCTAAGATGGTGGAGGAATAGGACAGGGAGACCACTTTCTCCCCAACAAATTCAACAAAAGAACATTTAAACGCCAGGTAAATTCCACAAAACGACTTCTGAATGCCGGCAGAGGACATCAGGCACCCAGAAAAGCAGCCCATTGTCTTCAAAAGGAGATGTTTTATCAACGGTGCTGTATAGATGGAGAAGTCTTGATGCTACTGTAAAAATAAGAATGAAAAACAGAAGCAGAAGGCTTAAGTCCAAATCCTGAGAACACCAGAGAACTCCTGGCTCTAGAAAACATTGATAGACAGGAGCTCATCAAATGCCTCCATCAGTTCAGTTCAGTCGCTCAGTCGTGTCTGACTCTTTGCGACCCCATGAATTGCAGCACGCCAGGCCTCCCTGTCCATCACCAACTCCCGGAGTTCATTCAGACTCACGCCCATCGAGTCAGTGATGCCATCCACCCATCTCATCCTCGGTCGTCCCCTTCTCCTCCTGCCCCCAACCCCTCCCAGCATCAGAGTCTTTTCCAATGAGTCAACTCTTCACATGAGGTGGCCAAAGTACTGGAGTTTCAGCTTTAGCATCATTCCTTCCAAAGAAATCCCAGGGCTGATCTCCTTCAGAATGGACTGGTTGGATCTCCTTGCAGTCCAAGGGACCCTCAAGAGTCTTCTCCAACACCACAATTCAAATGCATCAATTCTTCGGCGCTCAGCCTTCTTCACAGTCCAACTCTCACATCCATACATGACCACTGGAAAAACCATAGCCTTGACTAGACGGACCTTAGTCGGCAGAGTAATGTCTCTGCTTTTGAATATGCTATCTAGGTTGGTCATAACTTTTATTCCAAGGAGTAAGCGTCTTTT
>NW_024070189.1:103827603-103962896 GCF_014754425.2 Oryx dammah | reverse complement strand
CTTTCTGCCATAAGGGTGGTGTCATCTGCGTATCTGAGGTTATTGATATTTCTCCCGGAAATCTTGATTCCAGCTTGTGTTTCTTCCAGTCCAATGGTTCTCATGATGTACTCTGAATAGAAGTTAAATAAGCAGGGTGACAATATACAGCCTTGATGTACTCCTTTTCCTATTTGGAACCAGTCTGTTGTTCCATGTCCAGTTCTAATTGTTGCTTCCTGACCTGCATACAGATTTCTCAGGAGGCAGGTCAGGTGGTCTGATATTCCCATCTCTTTCAGAATTTTCCACAATTTATTGTGATCCACACAGTCAAAGGCTTTGGCATAGTCAATAAAGCAGAAATAGATGTTTTTCTGGAACTCTCTTGCTTTTTCCATGATCCAGCAGATGTTGGCAATTTGATCTCTGGTTCCTTTGCCTTTTCTAAAACCAGCTTGAACATCAGGAAGTTCACGGTTCTCGTATTGTTGAAGCCTGGCTTGGAGGATTTTGAGCATTACTTTACTAGCGTGTGAGATGAGTGCAATTGTTCAGTAGTTTGAGCATTCTTTGGCATTGTCTTTCTTTGGGATTGGAATGAAAACTGACCTTTTCCAGTCCTGTGGCCACTGCTGAGTTTTCCAAATTTGCTGGCATATTGAGTGCAGCACTTTCACAGCATCATCTTTCAGGATTTGAAATAGCTCAACTGGAATTCCATCACCTCCACTAGCTTTGTTCATAGTGATGCTTCCTAAGGCCCACTTGACTTCACATTCCAGGATGTCTGGCTCTAGGTGAGTGATCACACCATCGTGATTATGCAAGTCATGAAGATCTTTTTTGTACAGTTCTTCTGTGTATTCTTGCCACCTCTTCTTAATATCTTCTGCTTCTGTTAGGTCCAGACCATTTCTGTCCTTTATGGAGCCCATCTTTGCATGAAATGTTCCCTTGGAATCTCTAATTTTCTTGAAGAGAAATTAGTTGCTAAGTGGTGTCCAATTCTCTGCAACTCCATGGACTGCAGCCTGCCAGGCTCCTCTGTCCATGGGATTCTCCAGGCAAGAATACTGGAGTGGGTTGCTATGCCCTCCTCCAGGGATATTCCCAACCCAGGGTTCAAACCCAGGTCTCCTGCATTACAAGTGGATTCTTTACTGTCTGAGCCACCAGGGAAGGGAATTTGATGAGGAATTGATATCACAGTGAAAATATATACAAGCATGTTGCAAATGGATGGGAGAAATCAAGACACAGAGGGAATTAACTCAATGGTCTTTAAGCAAAGAAAATACATAGGAAACAATAATGAGTTACACTATGGTCTAATAATCAGAGTGAATATAAATGATTTTAGAGAATACAAAGGTCAAATAAGCAAGAAAATGCTAATTGGTAACGTTACATAAATAATGTAGAGATCAAGAAAGCACCATTATTAAAGTGATCAAAATCATATCAAATCAGAATTCTATACTCACCATCAATATTGTCCCCAATAAAGAAGTTTTTAAAAAATGTAAATTGAAACATTTCCTTGTTAGCAGCCTTGAATAGATAGACTACTGGAGTGAGTTATGAAGTACAAAGGAAAATAATATCAGATTAAAAACCAGAAATGCAGAAGGAAATGAAGCTAAAAGGAAAGAATAGTTTAGAAATAAATGTAAATAAATTTTGCTTTATAAAGAAATTCTAGAACTATCTCATCAAATTTTAATCAGTGAACTAAAATGGATGGGAATGGTTGAATTTAATTCAGATGACCATTATATCTACTATTGAGGGCAAGAATCCCTTAGAAGAAATGGAATAGGGGACGGATGGCCTGGCAGCAGAATTTTTGGAACAGACTCTCAATTTAATGCCTACAATGAAAAGATGAAGAAAGTTGAGAAAAAGACTGAATAAGCATCTCATACACCAGACCACCTAACTTGCCTCTTGAGAAATCTGTATGCAGGTCAGAAAGCAACAGTTAGAACTGGACATGGAACAACAGACTGGTTCCAAGTAGGCAAAGGAGTATGTCAAGGCTGTATATTGTCACCCTGCTTATTTAACTTCTATGCAGACTACATCATGAGAAACGCTGGACTGGAAGAAACACAAGCTGGAATCAAGATTGCCGGGAGAAATATCAATAACCTCAGATATGCAGATGACACCACCCTTATGGCAGAAAGTGAAGAGGAACTAAAAAGCCTCTTGATGAAAGTGAAAGTGGAGAGCGAAAAAGTTGGCTTAAAGGTCAACATTCAGAAAACGAAGATCATGGCATCCGGTCCCATCACTTCATGGCACATAGATAGGGAAACAGTGGAAACAGCGTCAGACTTTATTTTGGGGGGCTCCAAAATCACTGCAGATGGTGATTGCAGCCAGGAAATTAAAAGACGCTTACTCCTCGGAAGAAAAGTTATAACCAACCTAGATAGTATATTCAAAAGCAGAGACATTACTCTGCCGACTAAGGTCCGTCTAGTCAAGGCTATGGTTTTTCCAGTGGTCATGTATGGATGTGAGAGTTGGACTGTGAAGAAGGCAGAGCACCGAAGAATTGATGTGTTTGAACTGTGGTGTTGGAGAGTCCCTTGGACTTCAAGGAGATCCAGCCAGTCCATTCTGAAGATCAGCCCTGGGATTTCTTTGGAAGGAATGATGCTAAAGCTGAAACTCCAGTACTTTGGCCACCTCATGAGAAGAGTTGACTCATTGGAAAAGACTCTGATGCTGGGAGGGATTGGGGGCAGGAAGAGAAGGGGACGACCGAGGATGAGATGGCTGGATGGCATCACGGACTCGATGGACGTGAGTCTGAGTGAACTCCGGGAGATGGTGATGGACAGGGAGGCCTGGCGTGCTGCAATTCATGGGGTCGCAAAGAGTCGGACGCGGCTGAGCAGCTGAACTGAACTGAACTGAACTGAATAAACCTTCCAGAAAATATGCATTTCCTGAATTGAAACTAGTAGCTAACATTGCTTCTGGGGAGCAGAAATATACATATGACTTGGCCACTAAGTGATTAAAAAGAATATTAACAACGTTTAATTAATTTCTTAGTGGGAGCTTTCATATATTTACAGTTTTCCTGAGGAAGTTTTAAGGGCCATTTTGCTAATCTTACAAAAAGGATTCAAGTAATGGAAAGAGTGTTAACTAAAGTCTTTCCCCCAACATTGTACCATAGGCCTGAAGCCAAAATTGGTCTTTAAACCTTTTAAATATATAGTGGCCATTTCAGGAACTCTTGGTAGTGGTGTTGGCCTCCTATTGAATTTTAAATACCTTTTTGGAATTTGCATAAAAGTCAAATGCCATGGATTGAACTATACCAGTCTGTACAGTATGAGTGAGTGCCAAATCCAGAACAGCCAGTGCCAGGAATTTCTTATCTGTAGCTGACCAGTTTGAAGTGACTCTTTAGGAAGTCCTTTTTGATTACAATGTACCACTGTTATCTATAAATTAATGCATTTATGAATTGATGTAGGACTATTTTAGTCTAAAGGTTTTCAGGTTACTTGAACTTTTTTTAAAAAATTGAGCTTTATTTCTGCTATTTACCCTTTCATTTTTGTATATCAAGCCTTCTTTGTATTAAAGCAGTGTCCTGAAACTGTGTACTGGCTTGCTGTATTTGCACTTGGAGCTACTGAAATAAATGTGATTTTGTTTGATTTAAAAAAAAAGAAGAAGAAGAAATGGAATAGCCCTCATAGTCAACAAGAGTATGAAATGAAGTGCTTGGGTATAATCTCAAAAATGACAGAGTGATCTAATTTCATTTCCAAGGCAGACCATTCAACATCATGGGAATCTAAATCTATGCTCCAAGTGCTAATGCTGAAGAAGCTGAAGCTAACTGGATCTATGAAGACCTAGAAGACCTTCTAAACTAAGAGCAAAAAAAGATATCCTTTTCATTACAGGGCACTGGAATGCAAAAGTAGGAAGTCAGTCAAGAGATACCTGGAGTAATAGGCAAGTTTGGCCTTGGAGTACAAAATGAAGCAGGGCAAAGGCTAACAGAGTTTTGTCAAGGGAATACACGGGTCATAGCTAATAACCTTATCCAATAACACAAGAGACAACTTTACACATGGACATCCCCAAGCAGTCAATACTAAAATCAGGTTGATAATGCTTTTTGCAGCCAATTATAGAGAAGTTCTATACAGTCAGCAAAAACAAGACCTGGAGCTGACTGTGGCTCAGATGAACTAATTGCAAAATTCAGGCTTACATTGAGGAAAGTAGGGAAAACCACTGGACCATTCAGACAAGATCTATCAAATCCATTTCACACTGGAGGTGATGAATAAATTCAAGGGATTAGGTCTAACAGACAGAGTGCCTGAGGAACTATAGACAGAGGTTCATAGCACTGCAGAGGAATCAGTGATCACAACCAACCCCAAGAAAGAGAAATGCAAGAAGGTAAAGTTGTTGTCTGAGGAGGCTTTACAAATACCTAAGGAAAGAAGAGAAGCAAAAAGCAAACAAGAATGGATTAGATATACCCAAAGAAGAACAATGCTAAGACATAGAGGCAAACAATAGAATGGATGAAATTAGAGATCTCTTAAAAAAAATTTGAGATATCGAGGGAACATTTCATGCAAGGATGGGCATGATAAAGGACAGAAATGGAAAGGACCTAACAGAAGGAGAAGAGATTAAGAAGAGGAGGCAAGAATACACAGAAGAACTACACAAAAAAGTCTTAATGACTGGGATAACCTCAATGGTGTGGTCACTCACCTGGAGCCAGGCATCTTGGAATGTGAAGTCAAGTGAGCCTTAGGAAACATCACTATGAACAAAGCTAGTGGAGGTAAGGGAATTCCAGATGAGCTATTTCAAATCCCAGAAAATGATGCTATTAAAGTGCTGCACTCAATATGCTATTAAATTTGGAAAGCTCAGCAGTGGCCACAGGACTAAAAAAGGTTTGTTTTCATTCCAATCCCAAAGAATTGGACAATGCCAAAGAATGCTCAAACTATTGTACAGTTGTGCTCATTTCACATGCTAGTAAGGTTATTCTCAAAATACTTCAAGCTAGACTTTAGCAGTACATGAATGGGGAACTTCTAGATGTACAAGCTGGGTTTAGAAAAGGCAGAGGAACCAGATGTCAAATTGCCAACATTCATTGGATCAGAGAAAGCAAGAGAATTCTGGAAAAAACATCTGCTTTATTGACTACAATAAAGCCTTTGACTGTGTAGTTTGCAACAAACTGTGGAAAAGTCTCAATGTGATAGGAATACCTGACTACCTTACCTGTCTCCTGAGAAACCTGTATGTGGGCCAAGAAACAACAGTTAGAACCTTATATGGAACAGCTGACTGGTTCTAAATCAGGAAAGGAGTAAAACAAGCTGTATATTGTTATCTGTTTATTTATCTTATATGCAGAGTACATCATGCAAAATACTGAGTTGGATGAATCACAAGCTGGAATCAAGATTACTGGGAAAAATATCAACAACCTCAGATATGCAGATGGATGCCACTCTAATGGCAGAAAGTGAAGCTAAAAAGTCATCTCAGATTTACCTGTAGTTAGGTGAAATGTCAACATACAAAACATTCAGTTCTTATTAATGACTTTGTATTATAGATTTCATAGACTTGTTAGTAAATATGTTCAACAGTCTTTTATTTAAACATTGAAACAAGCTGTAATTTGTTTCTTGATAAACATAAATTGAATGGAAATTTTAGCTTATAGAAATGTCCATAACTATTTTTGTAGAAAGTGTCCATAAAAATGGAAACATCAAAATTTTGAAAGTGGAAATAACATCTCCACTCACAAATTATTGAATTTTTCATGTAGTATTTCATATTATTCAATAGTATCTAATATTGCCAATAGCCCCAAATTCCTGTATTTGTAGATAAAAATTTAAGACTCTCTCTGATCCCTTTGATCTGAGATAGAGGGTGTGTCCTCTGGATTGGGTCATCCTGTGATTGGGTTGTTCACTCTCTTCCCATGTAACAGAATCAGAGACAGAAGTCACTGTGCTTTCTGGCAGGGCTCAGGCTAGCTGCCTCTCAGCAGTGAGTCAGGAGAAGCTCTGGAAGCTCTTAGAAGATGGGGGAACCTGCACTGACCAGATTTCTAAGCCAACCTCTTCTGGTGTGTGTGGAATCCATATTGTTGGCAAGAGTATTCATTAGGATGCTTTTTTATTTTTTTAAATCTCAGTAAGCAGAATTTAGCTCTTGAAATAAGAAAATAGCTGGTAGCTCAGTGGTAAAGAATTTGCCTGACAATAGGAGGTGACAGAGACTCTGGTTTTATTCCTGGGTCAGGAAGATCCCTGGAGAAGGAAATGGCAACCCAATCCAGTATTCTTGCCTGGAAAATCCCATGGACAGAGTAGCCTGTCAGGCTTACATTCCATGGGGTTTCAGAGAACTGGACACCACTTAGCAACTAAACAACAACCTTTCTTATTGAAAGTTATTTCCCAGGTTTTAAGGTTTCTTAATAAATATTCAAGCTTGTGTATAATTTTGTATATGCAGCTTTCTTGGGATAATTGATGAAATGTGTGTGTGTGTGTGTGTGTGTGTTTAAACCAAAATCCTTAGGTAGTGGAAGTAGTTTTTGGCCCTAGAGTAGTTAAATTGTTCTCCTCTATGGACAGTTCTTTTCCCACAGAATGTTTGGTCTTTTTTTTTTTTTTCCTTCTTCTTCTTGTTTTTAAAAATTCAGTTCTGTGCTTCAAATAGGCCTTCTCTGGGAGGGACTGGGGGCAGGAGGAGAAGGGGACAACAGAGGATGAGATGGCTGGATGGCATCACCAACTTGATGGACGTGAGTTTGAGTGAACTCCGGGAGATGGTGATGGACAGGGAGGCCTGATGTGCTGCAATTCATGGGGTCACAGGGAGGTGGACACGACTGAGCGACTGAACTGACAGAATCTCTTGTCATCCATCACTGTAGATAATTTATTTTCCTATTCCCACTCCTTACTTCTCTCTATATCTCCCTCTTATTCCCTCTGTTTCTATGTTGATCTTACCATTTATCATAACACTTAATTATATTTAACACTATTATTAGACATTTCTTAGTTTATGACCCTTTTCTCTCCCCAAGATGAAAATAATCTAAGCACTGAATTGGTTAAGTTAAATTTTGAGTCTTGGGTTTTAGCAAACAACTCAGCATTTAAGGGCTGATGGATAAATAAGCAGATCAAGTCATTTTTCTATCAAACATTCCATTATATCTTGACTAATGTAAGAGTTAGTCTAATAATAATGTCAGGAAAACAAAATGAGGTTTATGGTTTCCCTTTCAAAATATCTTCAGGAGACAGAAATGTGAGATTTCAAGGAAAGGAGCCTCATCAGGAGGTTTACAATTTCAATAGATTAGTGTGATGAGTCTCATAATGGATCTCAGAGAGAAAGGGTTGAAATCTTAGTGACAACTGATTGCAATTTAGCACAAAAGAGATAAACTCATTTTATAATTGTAGTTGTGTGAATTTGTTAGAAAAACTTGGAAAGTGCTTTTTGGAGTGTGCATAGTTTCTCAAAAAAAAAAAAAAGATATTTGTGCTCCTTGGAAAGCCAAAGCAATATAGTGATTATATCCAAGAAAATATTAAATTTCTCTGTCTTCATTCAGTAGTCAACTTACTGAGAAAGGCAATCAAAGATAAGTAGATAATATTACACATAAAATTTAAAAATTGACAAAGAGACAATGTAGGATTTATTTTGATATGGCATCAGGAAAGGTCATTCTGTGGAAATGGTACTTTGTAGATCAAATGAAAGGTGCCCACGAATTATTGAAAAGTTGGGAAGCTTCGGGTACATTCCAAAGGTCGAATGGTTGGCTAATTGGCATAAGAGTGTGGAGTGGTAGGGTGTCCAGAGTGCCATTCAGGGTTAGACGGGATATTAGTTCCAAGTGAGTTTATGGGGACATTGAGATAAAAATGAATTATTTGGGAGAACTGGTTAATTCAGCTTGTGACCTGGTCACTGTGAGTTGAGTCATGAATATTATCACTGATGTGGTGGGTGGACAGATAGATATTTGCCTTTTAGGGTTGAACTCAGATCAAGGAAACTGAGCATTTCTTGTTCATCAAGAATATTTGAAGCCAGGTAAATGGATGGGATTGCCTAGAAGAAGGTGTAGTTGTAGAACAGATGTGAAAGCAGGACCGATCTATAAGAAGCAAAAATCATTAAGTGAGATAAAATAGAGGAGTAAGAGGAGGGGAAGAAGGGAGAAAATAGCTGCTTACCATGGGAAAAAGGAACTTTATGAAGAGAATATGGTTTTTTCAAGTTATGTCATAAGCAGGAGAATATTTGAGGGAAGATGGGACTTGGGTTTGAAAACAAAGTATCTGAGAGTTGGGAGGTACATGATCACACTGGAGATGAGGTATAAAAGGATGATGAAAATTAGATAATTGTGTGTCTTAAAATAAAGTAAAAGAAGAGATATCAAAAGTTTAATGTCTTGATATTTGAAGAACCCTGTGATCTCTTTGTCCAGGTGGTGTTGGATTCAGGGGACCAGCATGTCTGTGGCTGACAGTGACAGGCATGGGAAAAGGAAAACATCCTCAAAGGAGGATGACTAGGGGAAAGTCTGGAATTGGTACTGGATGATGACCTGGAGCTTTCTGTTCTTTAAATATCTGCTTGATGCCTCAGGATTCAGTTCTCAATGTGTGCTGCCTGTATTAGCAGTGTCACCATCCAATGGGGATGCTTGGAAATGCAGTCTCTTGTCTCCACCCCAGACTATTGGCATTGAGAGCCAGAAGTCTGAGTTCTGTCAGTCCGCTGAATAAATGTGATGCACAGAGCAATTTGAGATTCATTTCACTGGAGAGAGGGCAGTGTGGTTATCCAAAAATGCTGAGAACATTCTCTCTGACTGGCAGTGGTTTCATCCTCCATTTTGCTCACATTTTACATTTCATTTTGTTTTAAAAGGGGAGGTTCAAAAGAAAAATGATGCCAAAAAAATTGGAGAAGAAAAGACAAGAGCTTTTAGCCAAGGCCAAGCAGAGACATCATGACAGATCTGTACTTCCTCTGGGGCTGACCAGATGCACTTTCCAAAAGCCAGTCACAAGGATCACCTCCCATCCTGGCGATGTGGTCAGGCACTGTCGATGAGAGGGGACCCTGGGAGAAGCTGCAACAAATCTGTGCATTCGGAGGCTGCAGGAGCTCCAGGCCTACAGCCCTAAAGGAGAGCCTTTCAGGACCTTGGACAGCACAAATGTTTTGTGGGTAATTGCTGGCTCTGCACACCAGCCCTGAGCCCATCACTGCTGAGTTTTCTGACAAGGCAGAGATGGACCCAAGATTGGGACTTTTCCTCCCACAGGTCCTCTGCAGATGGCCAGTAACAGATATAGATATTTGCCAACAGTCTCAGATAGTGAAGACAGCAAGGGAGAGATTGGTTATGGCCTTGAGGGCAGACAGACTTGCCAAGAATGTTCTTGAGAACTAAAGGAAAAATAGGAGAAGCTTGTCTTATAGAAACCAAGTGGTTCCTGGGAAGTGGTTCACAGGGAGTAGGGGTGGGGACAGTCCTCTGTTCCACTTGCCACTTTCACTGTCAACCAGTTTCTGAACTAAGATGTTTTGTTATATTAACTTTGTACTCTAAATGCTTAGTAGACAAAGACAAGAGGCATAAATGTTTTGGGGATAACAGATTGGGTTTCATGTGACAAGAGTAAGGATTTTTGCATATCTTTGTACACATCAATTTCTGCTTGTCAGAATTTCTTTATTGAATTCTACAAAGGCACTCTAGCTTGGGGAATTATTTAGTGTTTTTAGTTATTATATTTTCTTACATTCTTTATACTTAAGCAAGAAACAATCTATTCTAAAGAGATTGTTTTAAGCTTGTTTTTACTTCTTCTTTTTAACATGAGTTACTTCCTTTCTTTTTATCATCCCTGTGCCAAATGCTAAATCAAACAGAAGACATTTTACTGTAAATCAATTAGCACTTATGCTATGTGTTACATCCTATCTGTTACCTAAAAATTATGTGTATTGTTTTTGAAGAATGTCATTTTATAAAGTGTTGTTTATTTGTTTATTTTAGTTTTGGCTGCCGAGTCTTCCATTGCTGCCCGTCGGCTTTCTCTAGCTGTGGCGAGCCGGGCTAGTCTCTGATTGTCATGCCCAGGCGTCTAATTGTGGTGCCTCCTCTTGTTGCTTGGATTCACTGTTTCTAGCACATGGACTTAGTTGCTTCAGGGCATGTGAAATCAGGGATCAAACCCTCATGCCCTGCATTGGCAGGCAGATTTTTAACCACCGGACCACCAGGGAAGTCCTACGTGGGTATTCTTAAAAATTAGATTTGAATTTTGATTCTCAAGAAGGAACATGTTTTTTGGAAACATTTTCTGCTGAAAATGACTTGCCAGCAATCTTGCTGCCCTGACCAAAAGTAAGTCCAAGTCACCTCAATTTGTTCACCTCAGCGTTGGGTCCATCATAATTTGTAATTTTTCAAGAAACACATCATTGCTTATTCAATAAATAATTCATTTTACTTAGAAACACTCCATTCAATAAACATCATAATTGTTTCCATTGAACACATAGAAGGTGGAATAAAGATGTCATGCTACAGAAGTCCCAGGGGGACAGTATCAGGAAGGAAAATAATGACATTTTCTGGAATTCTTTGTACAATTTTGATAAAGTTGCTTTATCAGTAGTGAAGAGGGAAGGCTGATTCCAGAGGGCCAAAGAGGACTTTCCTGGTGGCTCAGATGGTAAAGCGTGTGCCTACAACGCAGAAGACCCAGGTTCAATCCCTGGGTTGGGAAGATCTCCTGGAGAAGGAAATGGCAACCCACTCCAGTATTCTTGTCTGGAAAATCCCATGGATGAAGGAGCCTGTTAGGCTACAGTCCATGGGGTCACAAAGAGTTGGACATGACTGAGCAACTTCACTTTCACTGAAGAGTGACTGATAAATAGAAGGACAGAGAGTGACTAGAGGTGGGCAGCTATGCCTTCTGTCAACAGGCTCTGGCTTTAACTCTGCATAAGTCTGATAAGTTCTCCCCATTGCTGGTAGTACTTACTAAGATTTTCTTCTGTGATTTCAAAGTTCAAGACACAATGAATTTGTTCAGGTTCTCAAGTTTTCTCCATCATGGATTTAGTTACTTCCTGCCCAATTCCCCACAGCTGAGGGAGACGAGAGAGATTTCAGGGATGGATGCAGACTGGACCTGTCCTGGCTCTGTGGTGAGAGCCTGTGCTGCTCCAGAAAACACCTCTAGGAGCACCTCCGGGGGACCCAGCATTGCTGCTATGGCCTCTGAGTTCCGGCCACCCTTGAATCAATCCTGGGCACCTTTCTGTCTTCCTGCAAAGCATCATTTCAACAGAGTGTGACAAGAGTAAAAAATAAATATTTTCAACTTTTATATATTTTATATATAATTTATATAATTAATTACCATATATATTATATATGTTTAATATATATTTATTTAATATATTATATATATAGAAAATATAAAAACATATTAAAATATATTTAAAATATAAATATACATTATATAGATCATATATAGTTATATTTTATATATATACAATTTATATAATTAATATATATGTAATTTATATATAAAATTTATATAAATATAATATAATTAAAATATTAATATATAAATTATATACATTGTTGTTAAATTATAAAAATTATTATGGTATAATTATAATTTATAATTGTGATGTGATATAAATAAATATAAATATATGCCATGAAACATATATAGATTCACTATTTAATTCTAAAAGACATTAAAATTAGTTAATAATAATCATTCTCAAATGCTTCCCAAAAAAGCAAAAAAGAGGGCAGAATTTCTAACTTATTTTGTGAGGTCAGTATTAGCCTTATACTAGGCATCACTGACTCGATGGCCATGAATCTGAGTGAACTCCAGGAGTTGGTGATGAACAGGGAGGCCTGGCGTGCTGCGATTCATGGGGTCGCAAAGAGTCGGACATGACTGAGCGACTGAACTAAACTGAAAGCCAGACAGAGACAATACAAAAAAGAAACAACAGATGAATATCCATCCTCATGAATACTAATAGAAATATCTTCAACAAAATACTAGCACATAGAATTTAGCAACATATTAAATGAATTTTGAATAATAACCAAATGGGATTTTTTCTGTCGAAAGCTAATAATGATCCTTTATATGAAAACCAACCAGTGTAACACAGCACATTTTAAAAATGATGGAAAAAGAAATATATGATCATTACAATTGTTACAGGAAAAGCATTTAAAAACTTCAACACCATTTCATGACAAAAGTACTCAAAAGCATAAGAATACAAGGAAACTTAAATAGAGGTCATGAACAACCCATAGGTGACATCCTTCTTAATAAAATCTGAAAACATTTTTCTGTAAGATCATGAACTCCAGAGAAAGATGATTGCTTTTGTCACTTCTAGTCACCATAAGAAAGGAATTCCTGGACAAAGGAACTAGGCAAGAAAAATAAAATATTCCAAAGCATCCATGTAAGGAAGGAAGATGTAAAATTATTTCTGTTAGAACATGACATGAACTTGTACATAGAATCCCTAAAGATTACACATCCACATTAACCATTCACAAAAGATGCACACAAACACACACACACTTGCACTTTCAAAAACAATTATAAGTGAATTCAGCAAAGTTGCAAGATATAAGTTAACATAAAAACCATTTGTATTTCTATAGCATAAGACTAACAACACAAAAAGGAATAAAATCCTTTGAAAAAAACATAACCAATGAGGCAAAAGACCTGTACTCTGAAAACTACAAACACTTACTGAACAATATTAAAGGAAACATAAAAATGAAAAGACAATCCATGTCATGAGTTGGAAGATTGATATGTTGCTAAATGACAATACAAACCAAAGTAACATACAGATTCTATTCAATCCTAAGAAATTCTGGCAACATTTTTACACAAATAGGAAAATCTATCCTAAAATTCATTTGAAATCCCAAGGGACTTGGCCAAAACTGTCGGGAGCCACGTTAGGCATTACTGACAAAATGGAGGCACGGCCCCAATGCTCTCTCCTCATCCCCAGGCATGGTCCTGGGATGAAGGAGTTAGGTCTTGTAATTCTGACTTGTTCTTTCCTTTCTTCGGTTGAATTGGCTGGAAAGAATGTTAAGGTGCTTATTGTTCTTGAGAAAAACATGAGAAGGCACAAAGCCTTCTGCAGTTGTGCCCAGAGAATAATCCATAAAGTTAATCATTGACATTTGTTCAAGGATCTTGACAAAGAATGTTCCAGGATGAGCAAGTAGGCTGCAGCTTGAGGCCATGAGAAGGATTTTTATCTGAGACCTGTTTGTGAGGGAAATGTTTATGGAAAAAGAAGTTTGCTGAGTTTAGGGTTTAGGAGTAATTAAGAATAGCTAGAAGCTAAAAGTTTAAGGAGTGTTGCAGTGTTAGCATATTTTACTATAGCTTATAGAGATTTGGGAATTTTAGAGATATTAACAGCTAGAAGCCTTTTTAGGAGATAGTGAGCTTAAGATACTAGGGGCAAACAGGATTTAGAAAGATAAGAAATAAATTGAGGAATGTGGTATGCAGCCCAGACATAAGCATGAGTTACAATGTTCAGTTCAGTTCAGTCGCTCAGTCGTGTCTGACTCTTTGTGACCCCATGAATCGCAGCACGCCAAGCCTCCCTGTCCATCACCAACTCCCAGAGTTCACTCAGACTCACGTCCATCCAGTCAGTGATGCCATCCAGCCATCTCATCCTCTATCGTCCCCTTCTCCTCCTGCCCCCAATCCCTCCCAGCATCAGAGTCTTTTCAAATAAGTCAACTCTTCACATGAGGTGGCCAAAGTACTGGAGTTTCAGCTTTAGCATCATTCCTTCCAAAGAAATCCCGGGGTTGATCTCCTTTAGAATGGACTGGTTGGATCTCCTTGCAGTCCAAGGGACTCTCAAGAGTCTTCTCCAACACCACAGTTCAAAAGCATCAATTCTTTGGCGCTCAGCCTTCTTCACAGTCCAACTCTCACATCCATACATGACTACTGGAAAAACCATAGCCTGGACTAGATGGACCTTTGTTGGCAAAGTAATGTCTCTGCTTTTGAATATGCTATCTAGGTTGGTCATAACTTTTCTTCCAAGGAGTAAGCATCTTTTAATTTCATGGCTGCAGTCATCATCTGCAGTGATTTTGGAGCCCCCCAAAATAAAATCTGACACTGTTTCCCCATCTATTTCCCAATGTAATCACAAGTTAAGTATAGGACACATAAGAGAAAGTAGATATTAGATAGTAAAGCTGATTCTGAGAGAATTGCTGAATCAAGAACTCTGTTCGAAGGGCAACAATGATTTCTGGAGACAATAAATCTGGGTGGAGAGGAACTAAAAATGTCAAACCTCTGACTTAATGCTTTTGTCAAAGTATAAAAGAAAACCTGAAGCTTGACTCACACCTTGAGTCAGAGGCTACATCATTCTCCGCTGACACCACTCATCCCTTCAGGCTGATTCCCTGGCTGCTGGAGCCGGACTCCGGCACAAAACAATCTTGAAAAAGTAAACCAAAGTTGGAGATATCAAACCTCCTGATCCCCAACTGACTACAAAGCTACTACAAAGTAATTAAAGCAATGTGTTATGGTACATAGAACATTGAAGTAGAATCCAGAGCCTAGGGTGAAAACCCTCCAATACATGGTCAACTGATTTTCAACAAAAGTGCCTTTCCTTTCAGTGAGGAAAGGACAATTTTTTCAGTGAATGATATTAAGCAAAATGGCAAACCAGATGAAGGGCAAGGGTTTTTCATGGTTCTTGAGGGTAGGGCAGAGATTCTATAATGGGTCCAAGCCCCAGTATCATCAGCATATAAAGGCAGGGTTAATTTGGACAAATCTGAGCAGTAGAAGACAGCATTTAGTTCTTTCAGAGATAGACACTAATCTTGGAAACTGATTTCCCTTACTTTCAAGCAATGCTTCTATCAAAACTAGCATTCCTGGACCCACAGATATCTCATCCATCACCATGGTGTCCCATACACCCTGCTTCTGAAGAAGGACTGCATTGCACAGGAGATGAAGTGTGACAGTGAGCTACTGCTTTATCCTGAAGCATCTTACCTGATACTACAGTGCAATGGGCTTTTGAGGACTGAGGGTCAATGTTCCTAGGTGACAATATATTGCAAAGCAAGGGAGATGCTCTTTGGGAGGCTATATAAGCTCTAAATCATCAATTATAGGGAATCGATATTCTCATATCTAGGACCACAAGGTCCGTGGAACAAAGTTGAAATGGGAGTGACCCCACTGTGATCCCTGCTACCACCAAAGATCTGCTAACAGACCTTTGACTGCATGTCAATGGGACTTTGTGATCTGCTGGTCTGGAGGTCTTAGTCCCCAAGGGAGCTGGGTTTTGACAAGACCTAGTGATTTTAACAAACCGATTTTAAGACTAAACCTTTGGTCCAATCATGCCTATAAATCAATGAGCAAAGAAGGAAATTTTTATACTGGGTCAGGTGGTTGATCTTGAACTCTTGACTCTGCAGTGAAGGTGAGGAAGGCTTAGTCTGGAAATGAAGAGGTTCCTAAGGGCTTTCTTAGTATCAAGATATCCCATGATTAAAATCAATGGAGAACTACAAAGAGACCATCCAGGCAATACTACTAATGACTCACTAATGACTCTTCAGGAAGAATGGTTTGATTCTCCCAGGCAGTCAGGGATACCAGGACCAGCTGAGGTGCTTGTTGGGGGTAAAAGGGATATAACATGGAAACCCTTTATCTGCTAGTAATAGGGTGGATGCTTGGTGTAACTGTTTACCACTCAGATTGGAGGCATTTCAGTGCTTTAATTGGTGAGGCTATGTCCATGCGTGTCCACCTACCATCAGTCTTGAAGCATCTCCTCTTGTTCCCCTCAAACTGCCTTTCACAAGCTTCATCCATCAAAGCTCCTAACAGGGAACTTTCACACACATCACCATCACAAAACACATCTCGAGGCAGTGGTAAAGAACACAGCCATCCCAGAGGCTACAAGCTCTGGGGTCAGGCCCAGCTGCTCCTTCAGGACACATCGGTAATAACATGGATCTGGATGTACACTGGTAATCGTGAGACCATTGACCTCAAAACCACAAAGGCCCAGAAGTCACCAGGGACAGTAAAAGACAGTGTAAATTTCTGAGGAATAATCCTACCAAAGGAGGTTACAAAAACAAACGAACAAACCTTTACTAGGAAAAGTAGAAGATACTGATGAAGAAATTGAAGATGGCACAAACAGATGGGAAGATAACTTGTGCTCATGAATTGAAAGAATTAACATAATTAATTAAATTGTTAAGTATGTTAAAATGACCATTCTACTCAAGATAATATGCAGATTCAAGGCAATATCTGTCCAAATGGTAATGATATTTTTCACAGAACTAGAGCTAATAACTTTTAAAATTGTATGAAAACACAAAAGATGATGAATTGCCTATTTATTTATTTTTTTATAAGACAAACAAGAGTAATGATAATTTTAATATCTTCACAGCACTCAATTTACATAGGTTACTACTAGGAATAATTTTTTTTTTTTTCGATTCTTACATGTTATTATACATGTTTCAATGCCATTCTCCCAAATCATCACACCCTCTCCCTCTCCCTCTGAGTCCAAAAGTCCGCTATACACATCTGTGTCTCTTTTGCTGTCCTGCATACAGGGTCATCATTGCCATCTTCCTAAATTCCATATATATGTGTTAGTATACTGTATTGGTGTTTTTCTTTCTGGCTCACTTCACTCTGTATAATCGGCTCCAGTTTCATCCATCTCATCAGAACTGATTCAAATGTATTCTTTTTAATGGCTGAGTAATACTCCATTGTGTATATGTACCACAGCTTTCTTATCCATTCATCTACTGATGGACATCTAGGTTGTTTCCATGTCCTAGCTATTATAAACAGTGCTGCGATGAACATTGGGGTACATGTGTTTCTTTCAATTCTGGTTTCCTCTGTTGTATGAAAACACAAAAGATGATGAATTGCCTAAATAATAAGAATGGAGATGGAGGGATTCTGCACGTGTGACACTTAATCTTCTTTGTCAGCATGACTGGGGTAAGGGTGTCCCAGATAGGTGGCTGAGCACTGTTTCTGGGCAGGGGGCGGGGCGGGCGGTGTTTCTGGAAGAGATTAGCATCTGATTCTGGTAGACTGAGTAAAAAATCCCCCTTCACCAATGTGGGGAGGTGTTTTCCAATCTCGTGAAGGACCAAGTAGAACTCAAAGTGAAGGAAGGGTGAATCCATCCTCTCTTCCTGAGGTAGGACATCCATCTTTTTCTGCCTTTGGACATTGGGACTTCTGTTTGTCAGGCCTTCAAACTTGGAATCAACTGTATCACCAGCTTTTCTGATCCTCCAGCTTTGAAATGGCAGTTCCTGGAACTTCATCACTTAACCCTGTGAGCCAATTCCCACAATAAATTTTCAGATATATATGAAAAGTTATGATGAAATCATCAGGTTTATGTTTTAAATGGATGATTCTATCCAGAATCTAGTAAATGATTTAATGAAGAAAGGAATTGGAATCATAAACTGTTATTGCAAATTTATTGCTCTATGTAGTATGCTCCAAAATCACTGTGGACAGTTAACGCAGCCTTGAAATTAAAAAATGCTTGCTCCTTGGAAGGAAAGATATGACAAAACTAGATAGCATATTAAAAAGCAGATACATTACTTTGCTGACAAAGTCAAAGCTGTAATTTTTCCAGTAGTCAGGTACATATGTGCGAGTTCGACCATAAAGACTGAAAGCTGATGAATCGATGCTTTTGAATTGTGGTGCTGAAGGAGACGCTTGAGAGTCTCTTGGACAGCAAGGAGATTACACCAGTCAATCCTAAACGAAATCAACTCTGAATATTCATTGGAAGGACTAATGCTGAAGCGCCAATACTTCAGCCACCTGATGCAAAGAGCTGACCCATTCCCCTGATGCCGGGAAAGGTTGAAGGAAAAGGAGAAGGGGGTGGCAGAGGATGAGATGTTTAGATAGCATCACGAACATGATGGACATGAATGTGACCAAACTTCAGGAGACAGCAGAGGACAGAAGAGCCTGGCATGCTGCAGCCCATGATGTTCCAAGAGTCAGACATGACTTAGCAACTGAACAACAACAAAACTGCGGTGTGTCACTCAAAATGACATCTTGCACAAGTGTAGTTAGTGAATGGATTTTAAATCTTCAGGGGGTCAATTTGAGTGTTTGAATCATTTATTGATAAACTGATCTGGATTTGGCATTGGACTATGACTTTGAGATTTCTGTCATTGTCTCACATTCATTTCATGATGACCCAGGATCTCATTCTTACCATTGTTCCCTGTACCAGAAGCATTTACAATACCTGAGAATCTATTAGAAATGAAAATTCTCTATCCCCACCCCAGAATTACTGGTGCTGATGTACAGCAATCTGAGATTTCAAAACTGTCTAGATGATTGGGATGCAGACTACAATTTGAAATCCATTTATCCAGGGACAGCAGGAAGACAGAATACCCAAATGAGCTGAAACATCTACCATGGATGACAGTCTTTTGTCCTCATTTTACTAAATTCACACCTTATTATTAAAACCAAGGCTCAATCATATACCAAAAAAAAACCATAATTCTAAAAAATATATACACACCAATGTCCATTGCAGCACTATTTACAATACATAGGACACGGAAGTAATCTAAATGTCCATCAATAGAGGAATGGATAGAGAACGTGTGGTACATACACACAATGGAAAGTTAGCCATACAAAAGAATGAAATATTGCCATTTGCAGCACCATGGATGGGCTTAGAGATTGCCACATTGAGTGAAGATAGTCAGACACAGAAAGACAATATCATACGATACTGCCTATTGTAAGGCGAGTGCAGAGAAAAAGAGAGCGAGCCGGGCAGTCAGGCAAGAAAAGGAAATTTATTAGAGGGAAAAGAGAGGGTGACTGGCTCTTAAGGAGAACCGGAGTCCTCCCTTTCTGACGAGTCCTTCTTATACCCCACAAATGAAAATTTCTTTGAAGGGAAGGTCACATAGCAGGAGGTCTGGAATCTGGTGGTCTCGCAGCTTTGAGAAGATAGGCGCCAGTGAGATAACAGGATGTCATTTGGGCACTTCGGTCAGTCTCATAGATCTCTGTGATTTATTCTTTGTTTGCGAGGTCCACATAATGAACCATCTTATCAATGAGTCCCCATGTGGGCCCTATCATTCCAGCCTTTTGATTTAGGATAAGGGCCGAAGGTCAATCTTCTGTAACAGCTTCCTGCGGGGCAGGGGTGTTGTGGAGGTAAAAAAAAGAAAAGACTGGAATGCGGGTCAAGGGGATTTGTGTGGGGTCGAAGTTTTTGATAATCTGAGTGAGTTAGAAGTAGCTCGTGGATAGTTTGGTTAGTGAAGGCTTGTAAGCAGTCCTGAAGAAATTTTGAAAAAAGACACATTAAACATAGGCCAAAAGTTAGAATAAGGGTACGTAGAAGGAGAGGGCCTAGAAAAGGTAGGACCCAGGGCATCCAATTCCAATTGCCTAACCAGTTCTCCCATGAATAACTGAGATGTTGGCATATTCCCGAGGCCCTGTTTGTCAGATTTCTTGCTGCTTCCTTTACAAGGCCTGATTGATTGGTGTAGAAAGAGCAGGCTTCCTCCAAAAATAGGCACAGGCCTCCTTTGTTTTAGAGGACCACAGCTGCCAAGGAATCTAGCTGGTTTTGGATAGTGATAAGGCTGTTAGCTATTTCTTCTGGCTGTCAGTGAGGTCTTTAGAAAGGCTTTGATAGTAATTTAAAGAGATTGTGAGTCCTGCAGTCCCTTTCCCAATCTTAGCATCTATTCCAACTGATTAATAGAGGAATGAACTGAACTGGGTCAGTTATGAGTTAGTGGGATAGGAATGGTCTGATCGTTAGGAGCAATAGAAATATCTGGGGCCAGATATACCAGGATGCATGTTCCTGTCCAGTTAGTGGGAAGACATAAATAAATAGTGGTTCCACATAAGAAAAATATTCCAAGAGTAAAAAGAAAACAGCTGAAATCAATAGCAAATAGGAGTTTTTCTGGGAACTTGTTAGTAGTCTCTGAAACTGACAGTGAACTCACCAGTGTAGCCCCTACAAGAAAAGTATTTATACCAAATGCAGAAGGGAGTCTCCCTGAGGAAGTAAGAGAATGTCATGCAGTTCCTGAGACATGATAGACAGATTGGCCTGAAGGGAAGCTGAGATGTGAAGTGTGATTACAGAGGTGTGGCGGTATGGTTCCTAGTTGGGAGTAAGAATTGTTTATAGAGTTATGGATGTGAGAGTTGGACTGTGAAGAAGGCTGAGCGCCAAAGAATTGATGCTTTTGAACTGTGGTGTTGGAGAAGACTCTGGAGACTCCCTTGGACTGCAAGGAGATCCAACCAGTCCATTCTGAAGGAGATCAACCCTGGGATTTCTTTGGAAGGAATGATGCTAAAGCTGAAGCTCCAGTACTTTGGCCACCTCATGCAAAGAGTTGACTCATTGGAAAAGACTCTGATGCTGGGAGGGATTGGGGGCAGGAGAAGAAGGGAACGACAGAGGATGAGATGGCTGGATGGCATCACTGACTCGATGGACGTGAGTCTGAGTGAACTCTGGGAGTTGGTGATGGACAGGGAGGCCTGGCGTGCTGCAATTCATGGGGTCGCAAACAGTCGGACACGACTGAGCGACTGAACTGAACTGAACTGTCTGGAAAAACAGAAAGGAGCCTGTTGTTGTAGATGAACATCAGAGGTGGTGGCTGTTAAGGAGCAGTAACCAGGCTAGATCAGAGGGTGGGCTTGGGATAGTAATAGAGGCTTTGAATTTTGAGGAGTGGAGCATTTTGGGAGAATGAGAAAAGAGTGGGAAAATGGGGTATCTTGAGGTGTGCAAGGCAGAGGCTCACTTATTCATGGCACAGATATTAAACCATCAAACCCCCTAACAGAGACCTAAGAGACCTTGGTTTTTCTGGAGCAGGCAGGCACAGCAGAGTAAGTGGCCCCTGTGTCAATGAGAAAGGAGGTCGGCTTCCCTGCCATTGTAAGAGTTACCCTGGGCTCCGTAGAGGTGATGAGAGTCAGGGCCTGGGGCCCTGGGCACCTTCAGTCTTCAGCGGCGAGTCCGAGGAGGCTGGGCACAGCTGGGTTGGAGTACTCCTGCTTGGACCAGGAGGGGATGTCCGGATCCCTAGAGGGGGATTTGGGCAGTCGATCTTCCAATGTCCCCTTATGCCACAGCTGGGACATGGACCTGGAGGGGAGCTTGGCTTTAGGCATGAGTGGCCCAGGGGCCTTCTTTGCCGCATTTGAAGCAGGACCCAGGTGGCCTCCTTTCTTTGTTGGTTGATGGAGGCTTGGAGCCAAGCAGTGAAGTGACAGTGAAAGTCAAGTCGTGTCCTACTCTTTGCAACCCCATAGACTGTAGCCTACCAAGCTCCTCTGTCCGTGGGATTTTCCAGGCAATAGTACTGGAGTGGATTGCCATTTCCTTCTCCAGGGGGTCTTCCCAACCCGGGACTCGAACCCAGTCTCCCGCATTGTAGACAGACCCTTTACCGCCTGAGCCACCAGGGAAGTCCAAGTAGGGCAGTGGCTAAAACATGGCATTTGGCCTGATCTCAGTGGGCCTTCTCTAGTTTGCCTTGCTTCCGTTAACCTGGCTAGAAATTGTACTGGGTTTTTGTCTAGCCCTTGAGTTATTTCCCAGAGCTTATCAAAGTTGACGGCTTTATGCCCTGCCTTTTGAAGGCCCACAATGAGACAAGCAGCCACGTGATTACGGGCTGCTCGTCTCGGTCTCCCTGCCTGATAAT
The DNA here is from genome assembly GCF_014754425.2 of Oryx dammah. Lineage (NCBI taxonomy): Eukaryota > Metazoa > Chordata > Mammalia > Artiodactyla > Bovidae > Oryx > Oryx dammah. The sequence goes on along the minus strand of NW_024070189.1, from coordinate 103,940,893 downwards.
CCCAGTTGGGAAGCTTCACAGGGGACAGCTGTTGTCCCTACAGGTTTCGTGTTGTCAGTCCTGTGTATCTCATCAGCTTGCACCTGAGAGGTCTGCCATACTCACTCCTTCTCTTGCGGGAGAAGTGTGGAGGAAAGTATAATGTAAATATCATGCCAGGTTAAGTTGTAAGACTGACGGAAGTGAAGTCACTCAGTCATGTCCAACTCTTGGTGACCCCATGGACTGTAGCCCACTAGGCTCCTCCATCCATGGAATTTTCCAGGCAAGAGTACTGGAGTGGGTTGCCACTTTCTTCTCCAGGGGATCTTCCCAACCCAGGGGTCAAACCTGGGTCTCCGGCATTGCAAGTAGACACTTTATCCTCTGAGCCACCAGGGAATCAGTAAGACTGAGTAAGATACTTGAATTCTTTTAGATAATTATCCCGATCTGAGGAGAAGGAGCCAAGATGCTTTTTAATCTGAGATAGATTGGTGAGAGAGAATGAGACATGAACTGAACAATGCCTTCTGCTCCAGCTGCTTTCCATAAAGGGAAGAATGGGGCAGGAGAAGGAGCGGGGTCCTGTACTGAAGTTTCCTGTTTTAAAGTTTTTTGGGGACTGGGTAAAGGGAGGGGATCTAGGGAGGTTGGGGTAAAAAGCCTTGGGACCCTTGGGGGAGCGGGTGGGGCTCAGAGCTTATCTCAGGCACAGGCTGGGGAGGGGAGTTGGGAGCTGCGGTGGTGGCAGAGGCCTGCACTTGAAAAGGAGGGAAGGGGGAGGGGACGTAAGGTGGAGGCTGTGGAATTGGACCTTGAGCGGCTGCAAGGGAATTGGGAGCGATAGGGGGTGGGCTGTGGTCGAAAGGGTCGAAGGAAGAAGAAAAGTCTGAACAGGGATCGGGAGACATTGTATCAGGAGGATGTGACTCAGAGTGGGCTATGAGTATCTGAGCAGTAGAACAGGATTCAGAGAGAGGGGTCGAGAGTGAAGAGCAAAGAAAGCCTGAACATGAGGGATTTCTAACCACTTGCCATTGCAGCAGCAGAAGTGATTGAGGTCCCGTAGAGTATTATAATCAAGAGTTCTGTTTTCTGGCCATTGGTACCTGTTATCAAATAAATATTGCGGCCAGGCAGTGTTAGAATAGTAAATAATTGTTTTTGGTCTTATCTCCCCCTGGAAGCCCTAAGGCTTTTAGGTTTCAGAGAAGGCATCCTAGAGGAGTAGATTTGGAGGGCTGGGACTGAGAATTTCCCATTGCGGCTGAATAGGGAGGTTAGACAAGGGCAAGAGAAAGCGAGGAGAAAGGTCCCAGAGAAAAGGCATCCCCGTACTCACTACTTTCTCAGAGAGTAATAATAGTCTGCTTTGAAATGGGCATCCCCTATGAGGGCCATGGGGATCCTCCCCCCTAGCGCTAGGACTTGGAAAGCGAGAGAGGATCCGAAGGAATGGGATTTCACTCACCATTGTGACCGATGGGTGAAATGTGGGCCGGTGTGTGGATGTCAGTCCAGCAAGGCAAGTGGAGAGTCCATCCCAGAGCTCGTCCCAGTTTCTTGGCAAGGTCCAAGGGAGGGGCCCACCAGTGGTGGGCTTGTGAGAGGAGCCCACCCAGCTGCAGTGGATCTTCCCGGGTTTCAGCACCAGAATGTAAGGCGAATGCAGAGAAAAAGAGAGTGAGCCGGGCACTCAGGCAAGAAAAGGAAATTTATTAGAGGGAAAAGAGAGGGTGACTGGCTCTTAAGGAGAACCGGAGTCCTCCCTTTCTGACGGAGTCCTTCTTATACCCCACCAATGAAAAATTCTCTAAAGGGATGGTCTGTCACATAGCCAGAGGTCTGGAATCTGGTGGTCTGGCAGCTTTGAGAAGCTAGGCACCAGTGAGATAACAGGATGCCATTTGGGCAATTCGGTCAGTCTCACAAATCACTGTGATTTATTCTTTGTGAGGTCAACATAGCGAGCCATCTTATCAATAAGTCCCCATGTGGGCCCTATCACTTATATGTGAAGTCTAAAAGTGGGTGTAAGTCAACTTATTTACAAAACAGAAGTAGAGTCTTGAATGCAGGAGACAAATTAATGGATACCAGAGGATAAGAAGGAAAGGATAAGTTGGGAGATCGGGATTGACATAAACCCACTATTATTTATAAAACTGATAACTAATAAGGGCCTACTGTATATCACAGGGAACTCATAACTATACTGCAAAAGAATCTAAAACAAACAAAAAAAAAGAGTGCATATATGTATATGTATCACTGATTCACTTTGTTGTATACCTAAAACTGACAAAGCATTGTAAATCAACTGTACTCCAATAAAATTTTAAAACAATGAGAACTCATGAAACCATGCCCCAATGTCACAGAGGAAACAAAGAGACCAAGAAACAGGACAAGCAGAAATTTGACTAAAACTCTAAAGGCTCTGATGCTGGGAGGGATTGGGGGCAGGAGGAGAAGGGGATGACCCAGGATGAGATGGCTGGATGGCATCACAGACCCGATGGACGTGAGTCTGAGTGAACTCCGGGAGTTGGTGATGGACAGGGAGGCCTGGCGTGCTGCGATTCATGGGGTCGCAAAGAGTCGGACACGACTGAGCGACTGAAGTGAACGGAACTGGACACTTTGTAAGGCTAACCAGCAGCACATTCCAGAATTAAGCTACAAGAACAATCTCCCAGCCTGACAATGAGTTCAGCAGCAAAAGGAGGAAGAAAACTTGGAGGAGCCCCAGCAAGTCCATGGGAAAAAGAGACTGAAAGGACTCCAGGTTGCAGCCCTGAAGGAGAAGTGGCATGTCACGCTTTACCGTCTAAGCCACCAGGGAATCCCTTGAATGCCATAAAAAAAGCATGTCTTTTGAATGCCATAAATAACTTTAAAGCAATTCCACCAAGTAGTTCAGCCAAACTCCTCAGTCTGGGAGAGGGTAGGGGTGTGCATACCAGCCCTAATCCACCCCAGGCAATGTGCATCCTGGGCAGAGATAAGTCCAGGAATGGGCCTGGCTCTCTCAGTCCCTCTGCAGGGAACAGGTAACTTCTGGAGACAGCAACAGAGATGGGCTGATTGTAAAGAAAGCAGGGGAGAGGCTGACTCTTCCTTAAGAACACGTGGAATAGCCAACAAGGCAGAGAGCATGAGGAACCAAGAAAGATCCCTGAAAACACAGTGAGAAAGGCAACATTCATGCTGAAGAAAAGGAGTGGTGCAGACCTTGAGACATTCACGTTGTGACCTGACATTCACTAGCACCTACTTGCAATGTACATCATAATCTTCACATTTCTTGTAAACCTTAATTTATATTATCCATGATTGGTCTTCATTTTTATATTGAAATCAATAAGATAATTAAGGCTGCTGATTAACTTGCTCATTTGAATTTACATTTCTTGGTCCAGTCAGTCAGTCGGTCCAGTCAGTCAGTCAATTCAGTCACTTAGTCATGTCTGACTCTTTGTGACCCAATGGACTGCAGCATACCAGGCTTCCCTGGCCATCACCAACTCCCACAGCTTGCTCAAACCCATGTCCATTGAGTCATTGATTCCATGCAACCATCTCACCATCTGTCCTCCCCTTCTCCTCCTGTCTTCAATCTTTCATGGCATCAGGGTCTTTCCCAATGAGTCAGTTCTTCACAACAGGTGGCCAAAATATTGGAGATTCAGCTTCAACATCAGTCCTTCCAATGAATATTCAGGACTGATTTCCTTTAGAATGGACTGGTTGGATCTCCCTACAGTCCAAGGGACTCTCAAGAGTCTTCTCCAACACCACAGTTCAAAAGTATTAACTCTACGGCACTCAGCTTTCTTTATGGTCCAACTCTCATATCCATAGATGACCACTGGAAAAACTGTAGCTTTGATTAGATGGACCTTTGTTGGCAATGTCTCTGCTTTTTAACATGCTGTCTAGGTTGGCCATAACTTTTCTTCCAAGGAGCAAGTGTCTTTTAATTTCATGGCTGCAGTCACCATCTGCAGTGATTTTGGAGCCCCCCAAAATAAAGTTTCTCACTGTTTCCCCATCTATTTGTCAGAAGTGATGGGACTGGATGACATGATCTTAGTTTTCTGTATGTTGAGTTTTAAGCCAACTTTTTCACTCTCCTCTTTCACTTTCAACAAGAGGCTCTTTAGTTCTTCTTTATTTTCTGCCATAAATGTAGTGTTATCTGCATATCTGAGGTTATTGATATTTCTCCCAGCAATCTTGACTCCAGCTTGTGCTTCAACCAGCACAGCGTTTCTCATGATGTACTCTGCATATAAGTTAAATAAGTAGGGTGACTATATACAGCCTTGACATACTCCTTTCCTGATTTGGAACAAATCTGTTGTCCCATGTTCAGTTCTAACTGTTGCTTCCTGACCTGTATACAGGTTTCTCAAGCGGCAAATCAAGTGGTCTGGTATTCCCATCTCTTTAAGAATTTTCCACAGTTTGTGGTCATCCACACAGTCAAAGGCTTTGGCATAGTCAATAAAGCAGAATAGATGTTTTTCTGGAACTCTCTTGCTTTTTCAATGATCCAGCGAATGTTGACAATTTGATCTCTGGTTCCTCTGCCTTTTCTAAAACCAGCTTAAACATCAGGAAGTTCACGATTCACGTGTTGCTGAAGCCTGGCTTAGAGACTAGCATGTGAGATGAGTGCAATTGTGCGGTAGTTTGAGCATTCCTTGGCATTGCCTTTCTTTGGGATTGGAATGAAAACTGACCTTTTCCAGTCCTGTGGCCACTGCTGAGCTTTCCAGATTTGCTGGCATATTGAGTGCAGCACTTTCACAGCATCATCTTTTAGGATTTTAATAGCTCAACTGGAATTCCATCACCTCCACTAACTTTGTTTATAGCGATGCTTCCTAAGGCCCACTTGACTTCGCATTCCAGGAGGTCTGGCTCTAGTTGAGTGATCACACCATCTGGGTGATGAAGATCTTTTTTGTATAGTTCTTCTGTGTATTCTTGCCACCTCTTCTTAATATCTTCTGCTTCTGTTAGGTCCATACCATTTTATCATGACCAACCTAGATAGCATATTGAAAAGAAGAGACATTATTTTGTCAACAAAGATCCATCTAGTCAAGGCTATGGTTTTTCCAGTGGTCATGTACGGATGTGAGAGTTGGACTATAAAGAAAGCTGAGCAGCAAAGAATTGATGTTTTTGAACTGTAGTGTTGGAGAAGACTCTTGAGAGTCCCTTGGACTGCAAGGAGATCCAACCAGTCCATCCTAAAGGAGATCAGTCCTGGGTGTTCATTGGTAGGACTGATGTTGAAGCTGAAACTCCAGTAGTTTGGCCACCTGATGCGAAGAGCTGACTTATTTGCAAAGACCCTGATGCTGGGAAAGGTTGAGGGCAGGAGGAGAAGGGACAACAGGATGAGATGGTTGGATGGCATCACCAACTCAGTGGACATGGGTTTGCGTGGATTCTGGGAGTTGGTGATGGACAGGGAGGTCTGGCGTGCTGTGGTTCATGGGGTCACAGGGAGTCGGACACGACTGAGTGACTGAACAGAACTGAACTGTACTGATATGAGAGTTGTATCATGAAGAACGTTGAGCCTCTTGGTCAGCACAGATGTCCAACCAGTCAATCCTAAAGGAAATAAGCCCTGAATATTTATGTGCAGGACTGATGCTGAAGTTCCAATACTTTGGCCCCCTGATGTGAAGAGATGAATTATTGGAAAAGACCATGGGTTTTGGAAAGATTGAAGGGAAAAGAGAAGGGAGCAGTAGAAGATGAGATGGTTGACTCAATGAACATGAATTTGAGTGATCTCTGGGAGATAGTGGACGACAGAGGAGCCTGGCATGCTATAGTCCATGGGGTAGCAAAGAGGTAGACACAAATTGGTGACTGAACAAAAACAACAAATATTTATTGGATTTGCTTCTAATTTTCACATAAGATCCATCAATCTTTCCCTTGTCACATCTTAATTCATATATAGGTAATTTTTATATAAGAAATTAGCTTCCTTAGTATTTGACATGGTCTTCATGTCAAGTAAGTGGGAAAATTATTATTTAAAATAATGGGGAAAATATACTACAAGATTGAAAATTGGCTAAATCTTCATTGAGAAATATATTTTTTATTTTTATTTAATTTTAAATTAATATATTACATTAATTTAGAATTTTGAAACTCTAAAAGAGTTGCAATAACACATAGGCAAGTCATGCGTAAGCTGAATATTTTATCCAAATGTGACTCTTTACAGTGATGAAGCAAACTGAAGAAGCAAAACAGAAAGTACAGTAAAAGTATTCTGAATACTATTTAGTTATCTAAGAACAGTCACGGGATGAAAAGCAGTTGAAGGAATAAAGACGTGCTTACTGTACACACAATGATAGAGAAAATAGCTAGATTAATACCAGAAGCTTTGGGAAAGTCATTAACGTGAGATAAACATCTATCTGTGAGCATGAGGGCTGAGGGTAGCTGTACAGACTCTTAAAAGATGGAGCAGAATCCTTGATAAATAAGCTTGAAATAGTTTTTGATGGCTTCTAACATTTGAATGAATAAACAGAATATCATTTATCTGAGTCATTCTTTGCTCAAGGCCAAAATTGTGATTGAGACTTACAGGATAAAAGATCAATGTCTATTTCCCTTAGAATCTATTTCGTTCCTCAAAACTTTCTAAGTGTTCTTCTCAGGTCTTGGGCAAATCATGTAGCACTTTGGGGCAAAGATGCAGCCTAGGAGCCCAGCACTGGAGGCTAACATGGACAAGATCTCCACGGCCACCACAATCTTGCCCTCGGCGCGAGACAGGGAGGAAGGCGACCCAGACACTGCATGCTGAAGGTCAGGAACTTGGCTTTATTGAAGGTGTCAGGCAGGTTCCTGGCCAGGAAAGCCAAGGAGAAGGTCCCGAGAGCTAAGGAACCCAGGTATCCCAGGACAGAGTAGAAATCAATGACCAAATCTTTCTTGCACACGATTATGAGCTCCTTGGGCTCAGAATGAGTGTCCATCTCAAGGAAAAGGGGTGAGGTTCCCTGCCAGGCTCCACAGAGAATCACTTGGATCAGGGAGCACAAGGGGATGACATCATTAGAAGCTCCAGTAACCGCCTCATGGTTCTTCCCAGTTTCCTGGCCTTGAATGCCAAGATCACAGTCAGGGTTTTGGCCAAACCAGGGGCAACAGCCACAGTGAACACAGTTCCAAATGTGATTTGTTGGAGGATGCAGGTGGCTCTGTTGAGATGACCAATGAAGAGTAAGGAGCAGAGAAAGCTGCTCCTTACAGGAGGAAAGAGATGAGCAGGACATAGCTGAGAGTCCAGTTATTAGCTTTGACTACAGGGGTATCTCAGTGATTCACAAAGACCCACAAAACCATAGCTGTGATCACAAAGAGCCACAGAGCCATGCAGGTCAGTGGCATCCCCCAGGAATCCTCAAAAGCCAGGAAGGTCACAATTTTGGGGTGGCAATGATTTCTCTCCCAGTTTGGATACTCTTGGTCTGGGCACTGGACACATAGCTCTGCATCTGCGGAGAAATCAGACTCAGCATTTCTTCAGCTGTACCACATTTCAATATGTGGTAAACAGAGACATTTCCTATCATTGTACATACTGATCCTTTCTGATATAATATTTAGAAGTGTTGGAGAGGATGTAAAGATTGAAACCTTTGTATGTTCTTGCTGAAAATGAAGAATGGTGCAGCTGCTGCAGAAATAAGTCTGACAGCTTCTCTAAAAATCAAACATAGAATTAGCCTCGGTGAGCAATTTTGATCTAGGTGTATTCTCTTCAAATCTGAAGCAATGATTTGAATAAATAATGTCTCTGCAGCATTGGGCTTCCCTGGTGGCTCAGACGGTAAAGCGTCTGCCTGCAATGCGGGAGACCCGGGTTCAATTCCTGGGTCAGGAAGATCCCCTGGAGAAGGAAATGGCAATCCACTCCAGCACTCTTGCCTGGAAAATCCCATGGACGGAGGAGCCTGATAGGCTACAGTCCATGGGGTCGCAAAGAGTCGGACATGACTGAGCGACTTCACTTTCACTTTCACTCCAGCATTTCTTACAATAGGCAAAAAATGGAAACAACCCAAATGTCCATTGACAGATAATTGGCTAAACAAAATGAGGTACATATACACAGTGCAAGAGCACCCTGCCTTAAAAAGAAAGGAATTTATCTGACATAGGCTACAATGTGCATGAATCTTAGAAGTCTTATCCTTTTGAAAAAAGTCACACTCCAAAGGACAAATACGGTTTTATTTATAGATATGTGTAAGGGCTAAGTGGTTTCAGTCATGTCCAACTCTTTGAGATGCTATGGACTGTAGTCCTCCAAGCTCCTCAGTCTATAGGATTCTCCAGGTAAGAATACAGGAGTAGGTTACCATTTCCTACTCCAGGAGATCTTTCCATCTCAGGGATCAAACTGGCATGTCTTACATCTCCTATATTGGCAGGAGGGTTCTTTACCACTAGCACCACCTGTGAGGCCCTTATTTATAGATGTATTAATGCTTAGAATAGGTAACTTTGTAGACACAGAAAGTGGAATGAGGTTCACAGGGGAATTGAGACTAAGAGGAAGTAAGTTTCATGTTGAAATGAAGTTAGGGGTGATCGTTCTGTATAGGGACAGTGGAGAAGATTGCACAGCAATAGAAATTTATTAAGGTTACTGAATTGTACTCATACGGATAAAATGGTAAATTTTATATGATGCATACTTAACCACAATAAAAATGGAAAGGTCAAAAAATATATAAGTACATGAATTGAGAAACGAGACGCCATAACCCCTTTCACACAGCCCTCAGTTTCCTTCCCATCGTGAAATAGGTGAGGGGCGGGGTGGCCATGTTGTGCTCAGTCACTCAGTCACGTCTGACTCCTTGCGACCCCATGGACTGTCCATGGCCCGCCAGGCCCCTCTGTCCGTGGGATTCTCCAGCAAGAATAATGGAGTGGGTTGCCATGCCCTCCTCCAGGGGATCTTCCCAACCCAGGGGTAAACCCAGGTGTCCCGCATTGCAGGGACCTTCTGAGCCACCAGGGAGGCCCAAGAATATTGGAGTGGGTAGCCTACCCTTTCTCCAGAGGATCTTCCCAATCCAGAGATTGAACCGGGGTCTCCTGCATTGCTGGTGGGTTTTTTTACCAGCTGAGCTACCAGGGAAGCCCTGGTAGGGTGACCATGCTGCTGCTAAGTCACTTCAGTCGTGTCCGACTCTGTGTGACCCCATAGAAGGCAGCCCACCAGGCTCCCCCGTCCCTGGGATTCTTCAGGCAAGAACACTGGAGTGGGTTGCCATTTCCTTCTCCAATGCATGAAAGTGAAAAGTGAAAGTGAAGTCACTCAGTCGTGTCCGACTCTTAGCAACCCCATGGACTGCAGCCCACCAGGCTCCTCCATCCCTGGATTTTCCAGGCAAGAGTACTGGAGTGGGGTGCCATCGCCTTCTCCGAGGGTGACCATAGGTGATTATAAATTTTTATACCTGTGTGGTTGGAAACGTGTCTCTCTGGGCACAAAGCACAAGTAAAGCAGTAAATAGGCCTTCCTTCCTGTGGAATTTTCCTGAACCCTGAAACACATCTCTGGCTACATACAGACTTTGGTGGCTGAAAGGAAAAATAGACAATCTGTGGTCAAATTTGGCATATGATTAACTGCTATCAGAGAATGCCTATATTTCTCACAGAAGAAAAGACATTTCATCTTCTGTTACATCACCAGGTCTCCTCCCCAATCCCAGCCTTGTCATATTCTCTAGAAACCTAAATATGAGATACTAAATGACATTTCCACATTCTTTACAAAGACAAACTAAATTTTACCAAAGTATTTCATGGCTTCTATATCACATATTCCTGACAATGAACCTTGTGTTTCTCTTGTTTAACCACATAATCCAAAAATCTTGTCAGTACAGATATCCATATGGTCATGATACCAAAGTTTTATCTGAAAAAAAATATTTTACTATGCTCTTATGTGTAAAATATGAGAGCATTTAATTTATGTAAAATATGAAGCATAGTAAAATGTTCTCTATGTATTTTACTATGAGCATATATCTCATATGCTCATTTTTCATATGCTCTGTATGCAAGTCAAGAAGCAACAGTTAGAACTGGACATGCAACAACAGACTAGTTTCAAATCAGGAAAGGAGTGTGTCAAGGCTGTATATTGCCACCCTGCTTGTTTAACTTATATGCAGAATGCATCATGCAAAATGCTGGACTGGCTGAAGCACAAGCTGGAATCAAGATTGCCAGGAGAAATATCAGATAAGCAAATGGCACCCACCCTTATGGCAGAAAGTGAAGAAGAACTAAAGAGCCTCTTTTTTAATATAAATTTACTTATTTTAATTGGAGGTTAATTACTCTACAATATTGTATTGGTTTTGCCTCTTGATGAAGGTGAAAGAGAGTGTTATAGCTGCATTAAAATTCAACATGCAGAAAACTAAGATCATGGCATCTGGTCCCATCACTTCATGCAAATAGATGGGGAAACAAAGGAAACAGTGAAAGACTTTATTTTCTTGGGCTCCAAAATCACTTCAGATGGTGACTGTAGCCATGAAATTAAAAGATATTTGCTCCTTGGAAGAAAAGCTATGACGAACATAGACAGCATACTAAAAAGCTGAGACATTACTTTGCTGACAGAGGTCTGTCTAGTCAAAGCTATGGTTTTTCCAGTTGTCATCTATGGATGTGAGAGCTGGACTATTTAAAAAAAAGCTGAGCACCGAAGAATTGATGCTTTTGAATTGGTGTTGGAGAAGACTCTTAAGAGTCTCTTGGACTGAAAGGAGATCTAACCAGTCCATCCTAAAGGAAATCAGTCCTAAATATTCATTGGAAGGACTGATGCTGAAGCTGAAACTCCAATACTTTGGCCACCTGATGGAAAGAACTGACTCATTGGAAAAGACCCTGATGCTATGAAAGATTGAAGGCAGGAGGAGAAGGGGACGACAGAGGATGAGATGGTTGGATGGCATCACTGACTCAATGGACATGAGTTTGAGTAAGCTCCAGGAGTTGGTGATGGACCGGAAGGCCTGGCGTGCTGCAGTCCATGGGGTCATAAAGAGTCGGACACAAATGAGCTACTGAACTGACTGACTGACTGATGCTCTCATATTGGCTATGTAGAGGATGGAGGTTTTAGGTAAAAGAACCTAACAATGTCAAAGCAGACACACTATGAAAAGTGGCTTCATAAACAATCAAAGAAGACACAAACCATGAGAACGTGTTATGAAATGCAGATTTTGATTAATGCAATTCATGGCTCCTGAACAGGGCAGCACAGACTTGTAAAACAGTTCAAAATATTCTCATGTGCAAAATGTTAAACAGTTGCACAAAGAATCACCTTAAAATTACCCTGGAGTTTTCAAATTGGGAAATTTTTTGAAAATAGTGGTCAATGCTTTGCAATACTGATTAGAATGAAGTTTGATGATTCAGTAATGTGCATATAACCAAGGGAATGTGTCAATGGAATCTTCTAAGAAGTAGTTGACATTCATAATCTACATGTGTTTATCTAAACATAAGAAGGAATCTTCAGTTCAGTTCAGTCCAGTCGCTCAGTTGTATCCAACTCTTTGCGACCCCATGAACCGCAGCACGCCAGACCTCCCTGTCCATCACCAACTCCCGGAGCTTACTCAAACTCATGTCCATAGGGTCAGTGATGCCACCCAGCCATCTCATCCTCTGTCGTCCCCTTCTCCTCCTGCCCTCAATCCCTCCCAGCATCAGGGTCTTTTCAAATGAGTCAATTCTTTGCATAAGGTGGCCAAAGTACTGGAGTTTCGGCTTTAGCATCATTCCTTCCAAAGAAATCCCAGAGTTGATCTCCTTCAGAATGGACTGGTTGGATCTCTTTGCAGTCCAAGGGACTCTCAAGAGTCTTCTCCAACACCACAGTTCAAAAGCATCAATTCTTCAGCACTCAGCCTTCTTCACAGTCCAACTCTCACATCCATACATGACCACTGGAAAAACCATAGCCTTGACTAGATGGACCTTTGTTGGCAAAGTAATATCTCTGATTTTTAATATGCTATCTAGGAGAAAGCAATGGCACCCCACTCCAGTACTCTTGCTGGAAAATCCCATGGACGGAGGAGCCTGGTAGGCTGTAGTCCATGGGGTCACGAAGAATCGGACACGACTAAGCGACTTCACTTTCACTTTTCACTTTCATGCACTGGGGAAGGAAATGGCAACCCATTCCAGTGTTCTTGCCTGGAGAATCCCAGGGACGGGGGAGCCTGGTGGGCTGCCATCTATGGGGTTGCACAGAGTCAGACATGACTGAAGCAACTTAGCAGCAGCAGCAGCAGCAGGTTGGTCATAACTTTCCTTCCAAGGAGTAAGCGTCTTTAATTTCATGGTTGCAGTCACCATCTGAATCTCACCCATATGTAAATAAGGTCAGGGTATTCAATATATCCATTAACATTATTTTTTGCATTCACCCAACTGTAGCAAAAATAGATACACTCAAACTAAAAATATTCACCTATACAACTACTCCTTCTAGACGTTGCCTCAGAAAGTATGTAAGATTCTACAATATGAGTGAAGATGTTGAATTCAAAGAGTGAATTTAGTGCTCAGGGAAATGTGTGTACTCTTCATTTCATAGGAAGCATCAGCTCTAATATCTTTAGTCTATATATCTAATCTTGAAACGGTCTCATACCTCTTTGAACCCAATAGGCCATTCTACCATCTCATCATTGATCACCAAGCCTTGATCATATAGACCATCGAAGCAAACTCTCCCACTTTAACCTGCAGCCAAAGACCAGCTGGAAAACTCACAGCATTCAGGATATACTGCATCACGTGGCTTCTTTTCTCATCTAACATGTGCTCCCTGGCACTGTTTCTAAATTGGAGTTTTCTTAGGAATAGGTGAAGCTAGAAAAGAAGAAACTTTAAAATAAATAGTGTATTCAAATTAAAGATGGAAGGCCCATTCTTACAAAGGAACCATCTTTTTCCACCTCCCCAGCTTCAAGTTCTTGTTGGTAGTTGCCTGTGTGTGTTTACCATCTCTAGGACTATAGTGGCATGGAATTTACCTCTCACTCTAAAAACAAAGAGAGAAGGGATTTAACTCAATGACATATTCAATGAATGTGTCAACACATTCATGAAACAATCAAAGGATGCTTCAGTCATGGGTTTTGGTGCATCCCAATCCCAGACAAATTTTTCTTGGGGCTTCTAGAAAGAAGCGTCTGTACTGTAAATGAGTATATAATGGGATTTTTCCTCTTACCTTTTACTCCACAATGTGATTGGTGAAAAGAGAGGGAAAATTTTCCCTATGAAAGGAAACTAAAACTTACAGCTTGTAGAGTGTTGCTGAAACTGGATTTAGCCTTTAATCCTTGAAACCCAGAGCTTTTGACACTGTCTTGTAGGAGGTAATAAATATATATTGTTTGCCTTAGATTTAGGTAAAATTTGCATAGGGTATAATTCACCTTTTTTTTTTTTTTTACTTTATTTTGCTTTACAATACTGTATTGGTTTTGCCCTACATTGACATGAATCAGCCACGGGTGTACATGAGCTCCCAATCCTGAACCCCCCTCCCACCTAATTTACCATTTTAAGCAGTATAATTCAGTGAGTTTTAGTAAATTCACATATTGCGCAATCATCACCACTGCTTGATGTCAAAACCATTTCCTCATCTGAAAGGAAACCCCACACAAATTAAGAATCATTCATTTCCCCTAAATCAGCATCTTAGAACAAATAACTTACTTTTTGTTTATAGAGAAACCTAATCTGCACATTTCATGCAAATTGAGTCCTTTACTGTCTGGCTTCTTTCACTTAGCATACTATTTCTAAGTTTATAAGCGTATCAGAAATTTATTTCTGTTAATGGGTGAATCTTATTCCATTGCTTGCATTAGTCACATTTTATCATTCATCAGTTGATGGATATTGGGGGTGTTTCCACTTTCGCCTATTATGCACATTGATATGACTATTCATATATAAAATTTGAGTTAAATATTTGTGTCCCATTTGGGGGACTACATATGTAGGAGTGCAAGGGCAATGTCATTAGAAAATACTATGCTTGTTTTTGTTTAATTCATGTTTTTAAGTTTGAAATAATCCACACAAAATTTTTCTTCCCTAAATACAAGAGAAAATGTCTATATTATTCCTAGATAGACCACAAAATACTTATTTTGATAAATTCTCCAGGTTTTGCATTTAAATTTTGATGAGGCAGTAAATATAGTCATGTGAAAACACAGAAGAAAACGTACAGTTAAATTGTAAATATTCATGACCACTGATTTTTCCTCAACCATTAAATAGATGTATTCAATATGACTCCTTAAAAGCTTATGAAGATGTAGGCTCAACAAAGGAACATACACAGCAACCCCCAGATAGAATATTTGAGCAATAATTCCTGAGGGATGTTTCAGGCACCATTTCCATTAATTTATTTTGCCTAGATGACACCACTCTAATGGAAAAAAGTGAAGAGGAACTAAAGGGCCTCTGTTGAAGGTGAAAGAGAGTGAAATAGCTGGCTTAAAACTCAACATTCAAAAAACTAAGATCATGACATCTGGTCCCATCATTTCATGTCAAATGGATGGGGGGAAAATGGAAACAATGACAGATTTCATTTTACTGGACTCCAAAAGCACTGCAGATGGTGACTGCAGCCATAAAATTAAAAGATGCTTATCCTTGGGAGAAAAGTTATGACCTACCTAGACAGCATATTAAAAAGCAGGAACATTACTTTGCCGACAAATGTCCATCTATTCATAGCTATGGTTTTTCTAGTAATCATGTTCAGATGTGAGTTTGACCATAAAGAAAGTTGAGTGCCAAAGAACTGATGCTTTCTAACTGTGGTGTTGGAGAAGACTCTTGAGAGTCCCTTGGACAGCAAGGAGATCGAATCAGTTAATCCTAAAGGAAATCAAACCTGACTATTCATTGGAAGGATTGATGCTGAAGCTGAAGCACCAAGACTTTGGCCACCTGACACAAAGAGCTGACTCTTTGGAAAAGACCCTGATGCTGGAAAAGACTGAGGGCAAGAGGAGAAGAGGGTGACAGAGGATGAGAGGGTTGGATAGCGTCATGGACTCAATGGACGTGAGTCTGAGCAAACTCTGGGAGACAGTGAAGGATATGGAAGCCTGGCATCCTATAGTCCATGGGGTTGCAAAGAGTCCGACACAACTGAGTGACTGAACAACAAGTATAAGCCATTCTTCCCTGTTTCTGTATTTTTGATAAAAACCTGATATTCAGAGTATTTGTCCAAATTCTAATGGAAAAACTACAGAAATCAGGTTCTCCCCACCACCCAGCAATTATAGTTGCTGCTGATGGAAACACTTGTTGTTATTTAGTTTAGCATGTTGTCTGAGCCAACTTTGTATATTCCACATTCTTTCTCATATATGGTCACTGAAGTCTTTGTTCCAGTCACCTAGTGGCCAGCTAGTAATGACACATCAACTTATTTTTATACCAAAAACAAAGATAAAATAGAAAACCAAAGAACTATTTCTCTGTCTCTGTAGGTATGTTCTCTTGTGTTTTAGAGCAAACCGTGAACATTCCATCTGGCAGTTTACAGCTCTAACTTAGTCTTCACTTCCACTTGATTGAGACCTGAACATCAGTCAGAAGTGGGGCTCAGGGTGTTCTCAAGAGTTTCTTTCCAATTATGAACCAAGTGTCAGTTATCTGGGAGCTTTTTAAAGTCTTTATTTTCCAAAGCATCTCTTTCCCCAGCCCATCCTCCAATGCTATAGAGGTTTTACATAGTGTTTTCCAAACGTAATATCTGACCCCAGGTAAAGCTAATTCATTTACCTTTATATATTCAACAAACACACTTCAGGTTACCACCTCAGCCCTAGGAAGTTTCAAAAATACAGGAAATAAAGGAAGTCTTATATTAGTCCACCAGATAACCACCAGGTAGGTCAAAACAAACAATTACAATTTTTTTTTTTTTAGAATAAGTTTCATAGAACTCCTTCTGGTACTAGTAACCTATATGAAGAATGTGGGATATTATTTAATAGATCACTTTTGAGCAAGAAACTAACAAATGATGCCAGTGTAAATTAAAATATCTTAAAGGTTTATACCAAAGTTGAGCTGTGTCTTTTTACTCTTTATTAAGAATTCTGCCTGTTGGAAACTGTACTTTGGATACCAAGATTGTGGCATGTTTCCTTTAAATATATATTAAAAGCTATTAAAAGGATAGGTGCTTTATTGGATCTGATTATTTTATTTTATCAACAACTTGAAAATATGTATTTGTCTCTTGTGTATGAGGACAGAAATTTCTCAATATATTCTGAAATGGATTCGTAGATTCATAAAAGCCTGCATTAAAATCCAGTGAATTCACTACTAAATTATGTAACTTATGTTAAGTTTATAAACATCGGTGTTCTCACATTTTAAATTGTTTTCAGCTTTCATAGAAACAGTTATATCTAACAATAATTCACTTTCCAGAGTCTGTAGAATATCAGGGAGGCTTCATTTCTCTTTGTCACAACAATCATTTCAAGGAATATTTGAACAACAGCATATATATCACCATAGATGAAAGGGTTGGATTCTGTTATGATAGTTGTGTCAATACTTTGTGAAATTAAGTACACTTTAAGGAAATGCATAGAATTTTACAACTTTATGGTTTTCATATGTTTTGTTAAGTCTCCTTTGGATATTTTACTATATTACATCCTAAACAAGGAATTTTTTCCAGCAGGCATTCTAATACAAATAATTAGAAAGTAAAGACCACTCCATGGTAGAATTCTTTAAATAGACCTAGTCGCTCAGTAGCGTCAGACTCTTTGAGACCCCATGGACTGTACAGGCTCCTCCATCCATGGGATTCTCCAGGCAAGAATACTGGAGTGGGTTGCCATGTCTTTCTCCAGAATTTATAGATACATATATAACCAGTGTGAAAGAACTCTGCATCCAATTTGTTGAATCCTGTGGACTTGAGACAGAAATATGGTCATAATGCTGCATCTCAATAAACTACAACCAGATAGCCTTTGCTTGTCCATTCATGACCTGCATCTGAAGGGCATTTACCTTCCAGGGAAGAAGCATGCATCTCCTGAAGGTTCCATTTCTGTTTTCACCAAAAGTATTTCATGGAGGGCTTGGGCCACTGCATACACAGCATTATAGGTGAAATAAGTGGACTGAGACAACCTCATCATATCCGTAATTTTATGCATAAACTCTAAAGAAGAATTGAGGGGGCAGTCTCCAGTTTTTTTCACAGTGTGATCCAGTCAACGAACATCCAAAAATTTGATGCCACACACTCCTGAAGTAAAAGTTTTCTGGGTATTGGGAAGGATTAACTATCTTGAGAAAGTGTTTAAAACCTGGGATTTCCCTCTTCTGGTGTGAAAGGAGAGACTTCCATAGAAAGAGTGTAGTACGTGGTATGCCTCATTCAAAAGAAAATCTCCCCTTGCTACCACAATCTGTACACTGCTATTCTGTCCACAGAAATGAAACATCCTACATCATCATGTATTATATACACATTTGCAGATGAAATTATGGGTATGATCACGGAATGTATCTTTCTTAATATATACAATTCTCTAGTGCTAGGAAGCTTTTTAGTAAACCTTCTTTACCATCTCTGCTTCCAGGTCCAAGACAAACTGCTCCTTTTCCCCATCTTCAGACAAAACCAGAGCCACCCATGTCCCATCGAAATCCAGCAACAGCCTAATCATACCATGGTCAAGATAGCTGTCCTCCCTGGCCAGCTGATAAAGAGATGGAAACTGGTCTTTCTCACTCAGTGAAGAATCAAAAGGACCATATGCCACCTGAGTAAGAAAAGAAAAATATGATTCTGAGTTTTGTGGGCTTGGGGCTATCTTTCTTGGGCAGAGAGTGAGCTGATTCTCTCTGTGACGGGGAGAAAAGAAAGAGATCTCAGTGGACATTTCACAGTTTTCATTTCATTCTGGGCAGACAGACTTTTCTAGACTCCTCACTTTTAGAAAGGACATGTGGTTTCTTCAGAGAATTTTTATCACTAGGTTACAAAAAATAAAAGATCTCTATGCGATTTTAATCTCCTCTGATGGTATTTGAAGAAAGCATGATTTTCAGATCGTGTACCCAAGAAGACTGAAGTGTCTCCATCAACCTTGCCCTGTGTGGCTTGTGAAGAAGAAATTCCTTCTACCTAGCAATCAGGGTTTCATGTAAATGCTGAGAATAAATAAATCTTGTCTCATTAAAGTCTTCATGATGGATTCAATGTATTACCACAGCATTACCTGTTATTCTGGAGATTATAACGCCCTATCCTCTCATATTTTCTTGAAAAAAAATTCCAGAATAGAAATCTCCTATATTACGCTGTTGTGTTCATAAGTAATGTCTCTTGCTGGCTGCTGGTCAGATTGGTCCTTGGAAAGAGATCTGAGATGCAGAGACTCGAGTAGAAAATTTATGGCAGCATCCTCCATATACGCCAGTGGGATGTAGCAAGGCAGAAATGGGGAGAGAAAACTGACCTTCTGAACTGTGTGTGTTTCAGAACAGCTGAACAACAGAACGGTTACAACTGACTGTCAGTCCTCTGGAGCTGGGATGATTCTTCAGTATTGTCAAAACTGAGAGGAGGGAACCAGGCATGTCTCCAAGACACTGGCTTCTGGCTGTTACCTGGGAGCTTCCTGTCCTTGGGTGAGGGAGTTCCCTGTGCTTGAGGCATTTCCTATGATGTAAAGAGCTGTGGGCCATCATCACTCAATGCCCCCTTAACTGTGAGATTCATGCCTTGACTCTGAGCATGAACTTGGGTTTCAAAGTGCTGACTGCTCATGCCTGTCACTTTCTTCCTACTTCCCAACCAAAGGAACAATCTCACAATCTGAGGAAGTCTCTGGAATGTGCTTACAACTCTGAGCCATGCATACACACAGCTTCCACCTTGTCTTTTGATGGGATGAGAGGGAAAGGCATAGGGGAAGAGCAGAGTGTCTCTCACCAAAAATCAGACTCTCTCACCTGTGGGATTTTGTACAGCTCCAGAAGGGGTTCAGTCTCGGCTGAAAATGCTGACGCGGTTCCTGTAACTATGGCCAGAGATTTCCCTTGTCTCTGGCAGTTGTAGTCAGGGACGGTCTGATTCCCTCCAGAGAGCCAAAGCAGGGCATTTTCCAGAGTGCTGTGATCACTTTCAAAGGCACTGTAGAGATTATAACCCAAGGTCAGGTTGGGGAGGAAGTGAGGCTTCTTGTTGATATCCTCAATGGCAAAGATAAAAGCCAGAACATATTGATAATTCTTGAGGAACCAATTCTTGAGGGGACAGCATCAGACAGAATGGTCATATAACACAGGGCTATATCCTAAGCCAGCCAAGGGCAGAGAAGGGCTTTAAACTCAGGGTTTATAGTCAGAGGCTTTCCTGACTTGTCATATGGAGATGGTGTGAAGAAGCTTCTGAGGGCTCTGAACGTGCAAATAACATTATGAATAAATGAGCAAAAGACCAGCACCCCAGTAGAAGTACCATTACAGGTAAAGAGTATGAACAAGCACACTCTTTGACAAACCCATACAAGGTATAAAAACACAGACAACGCTATTTAGACTCTAATTAGCCAAGAAATGCACATGAAAATGAGGGCCACCTATTTCCTACTTTGAAGTGATGCAAAAAGTATCTCTAGTTCAACAAGAAAAAGGAACCCCTGCCCTCTGCTGGCTTCATTGTGAAGTGCTAGTTTCCCAGCTGTGACTACTGTCTACATAGAGCAAAGGCTGTCTGAACGTACATGTATCTTGATCCAACAATATACAATTACCAAAATCAGAGAAACGTTCCAAGCTTGTTAAGAAAAATTAATGATCACTTATTTAATGTTACATTAAATTAATGCCAAAGGCTAAATAATATCCCATATCTATATGAAACGACATTTCTAGACAGCAAATCACAATGTAAATGTATATTTCCTTGTATTAAATTGTGTCCATGATACATTTCTATGTATGGGAAGTGGTTCACAGGAGAAGTTGATAGTGTATACCCACGTGGCACATCAGAGAGTTTAGAATAACGTTCCTGAGCTCCTCCGGTAAATAATGCCTGCTGCTCCTCTGCCTAGAATGGAGATGTCCATTTATTTCTCTGGCCGAAGGACAGGAGGGAGGGCACAAAGTTTAGCCTCCAACCTTGGGACATTACTGAAGACTCACCTCTCTCATGTGCTAGCCACCCAGACAAAACAGGTTCTGACTTTTCCTGCAGGGTGCCTGAGACAGAGAGTTTCCTCCAGTCCTGAGAGTCACTTCCTGCCATCCTAACGCCAACAGAGGTCAAATACTTAGCAGCTTCAGCAAACTAGGAAATGTACACACCTGAAATAATTTCCACCAAACATTCCATCTCATATTTTGGTAAAATACGCCGGAGCAAACCATGGGGAGAAAAAAACATGAAATGAGAAAGCTGAACAGGACAAAGATTGTCAAAAGTCCTCACACAGAAGAGTGAAAACAAAATTAAAGTTCTCCCCTCAAATTAGCAGCTCTCCAGTAGCATAGCAGCTGCAAATGGAACTAGTGTTTTAAAAAAAATATTTCTTTTTTTTAAATTTTACTCTTATAAAAACCTTTTTTTTTCCCCCTAACAATATTGTATTGGTTTTGCCACACATCAACATGAATCCACCATGGGTGTACACATGTTCCCAATCCCGAACCCCCCTCCCATCACCCCACCCCCACACCATCCCTCCAGGTCTAAATACAACTAGTAAAATAACAAGGCGCACACATCCTAAACACGTCTTCTGCTCTGAGGACATGGGCATGTTAATAAATGTTGCAAAACCGTTAGAAATTCTATGGCCCAACAAAGCATGAACAGAACACAGACTGCTTGATGCAAACCCCTAGTCAAGCACTGCTGTGCTGACTCAAGGACATGCATGCCACACAGTTTGATAAAGTCCACATTTGGGGCAAAATTCATCACTTTTCCCAGAGAAATTAATAAAGATAAAAATGAAGGGTTTCACTGTCTTCTGACATAGTATCAACTTTTCTATCTTTTGCTTCCATAATATTAGGCTGAACACCCCAAATTTGATGAGAGCAAATTAATGGTATTACTATTTGGCGGGACTTCCTTTTTTAGGGTGGAGAATACATGTTCCCTTAGAATCTTTCCATGGGGGCACATTTCAGCACTATCTTTGTCAGCAGTGAACATTCAGGCTGAGCCACTTCGTCCTAAGAGTGGCCTTTGGCCAGGGGATCAGTGTCTCAAAGGGATTGTCTTTCTCAGTCAAGGACCTTGGCAGCAGGAGGGGCTGGGGTTCAACAGACTCCTTAACTCTAAGATCCTCTGGAGCAGAGCTTGTGTATCCTGCTGGTGGATACAACAGGAAAGATGCAATTCTCTCCTCTGTCTCAGAGGGGAAAAGGTAAATATTAGAGGGACAAAGAAGGGATAGAATATTCAGAATCCATCGGTCTAAATGAGGTGAATGAAACTGGAGCCTATTATACAGAGTGAAGTAGGTCAGAAAGAAAAACACCAATACAGTATATTAACGCATATATAGGGAATTTAGAAAGATGGTAACGATGACCCTATATGCGAGACAGCAAAAGAGACACAGATATAAAGAACAGACTTTTGGACTCTGTGTGAGAAGGCAAAGGTGGGATGATTTGAGAGAATAACAATGAAACATGTATATTACCATACGTGAAACAGATGACCAGTCCAAGCTCAATGCATGAAGCAGGGCACTCAAAGCGGGTGCACTGGGACAACCCAGAGGGATGGGATGGGGAGGGAGGTGGGAGGTGGGATCAGGATGGGGGACACACGTACACCGTGGCTGATTCGTGTCAATGTATGGCAAAAGCCACCACAATATCATAAAGTAATTAGCCTCCAATTAAAATAAATAATTGAAAAGAACAAGAATCCATTGACCTACATTTCTGCCCTTTCAGTGTACGCCTCAGATCACTTTCAGGGAAATAAAGCACACTCATGGAAATATAAACAAGAACTTACTCATAAGATATCAGTTGCTTTGGCCTTCTCAGGAAGGAGAGCCGAAGTACATCTGCTTGTAGTTTTACAGAATGGAGGGGGAAAACCCCACCTACCACCAGAGCCCCATGTCTATACACACTGGGATTCAGGCAATCCGCATAACAATCAAAATCCTGCTCACATGCAGTGTAGAAAGGCTGAAAGATCAAGAAAAGATAAATCAGAGAGAATGATATGGCAGGGGCTGCCCAACAGAGGGACCAGGTCCTGCGTCCAAGCTGAGCTCAGGAGAAGACGCGTCAGCATCTAACCCCTGCTCTGCTCTCAGGGGGGAAAATGTCCCCTCGTGTACAGCATGGCATATGCCCGCTACCACTCTGTCTCAGCCTGTGGAAGCCCAGCAGGGCATGTGCCAGGCTGGTGTGCCAGACAAGGGCACAGTTACAGCCAGAAGGTTGGTGTGTATGAGGGAGTCACGGTACTGAGACCTCACTCTCAGTGTCACTGTGACAGGAGCAGCCTGGCTGCCCCTCCTTTTCACTGCTTCAAATCAGTCCCATGGGGGACCTCCGGGGAGGCTCTCGTCCGGGGCTCTGCACCTGTTCCCCTCCATCCTGGTGAAAACCAATGAGGAAAGACATGTTTTCCCCCTTGCCTCTTTGATTTCACAACAGTTAGTCAAACTTCAGGGCTTGGGGGCAGAAGGGGAGGTATGGGGGAGACAAGCCTATCCTGGCATTGAGAAATCTGTCACCCCGTGTCCATGACTGACGTCCCTGCCCAGAGCTCATGGTTGTTGTGTCACCACTGCTCTGATAGACCTGGCGGGGTTCGGATAAGCTGGTTTCAAATCATCTTAGGACGCTTCAGCATAACGTCAAATGATGCTTTAGCATTTAGGTAAAAAATAAACATCAGTTATTGATAATGGCATATGTAATCAAGATGTCAGTGTTTTAACTCAAAAAGTTATTTTAAATCTATCTTAGCAAGAACCTAACTTTACGTCTTAAAGAATTAGGAAAAGTAGAGAAAACTAGGCCTTCCATGTGGTGCTGGGTTAAAGTATCTGCCAATTCAGGACACGCAAGAATCATGGGTCAGGAAGACCCCCTGGAGTAGGAAACGGCAACCCCCTCCAGTATTCTTGCTTGGAAAATGCCATGGACAGTGGAGCCTGGCGGGCTACAGTCCATGGGGTCCCAAAGAGTCAGACATGACTGAGCAACCAAGTGCGTGCGCGCGCACACACAGGGAAAACCAAAATCTATCAAACAGATGAAATGCTAGAGATTAGAATAGTGATAAATAATTCAGGAGAGAAAAACAATATTCAAAGCCGTGAAAGTTGGTTCTTGGAAAAGATCAACAGCATTGACAAACCTTTAATCCCATTGACTGAGAAAATATAGAGAAGACTCAAGCTATTAAAATAATAAATGAGGAAATCCCTGATGGTTCACTGGCTAGGATTCAGTGCTCTCACTGTGGTGACCCAAGTTAAATCCTGGCCTGCAAGCTGTGTGGCCTGATCAAAAAATAAAATAAGAAATGAATGTGTGGGCATTACTCCTGAATAGACAGAAAAAGAAATAATTATATAAAAATACTATGTCCAGCTGCACACGGACAGATTAGATAACCCAGATAGTATGAATAATTCATGGAGATGCTCCCACCAAAACTGAATCATGAAGAAATAGAAAATTTAAATAGACTAGTAAGAAGATTGAATCAGCAACCCAAAAAGTCCAACAAAGATCAACCCTGGACCATATGAATTCAGTGTTGAATTCTACTAAACATAAAATATTAGTTAAGGATAGTCATTTACAAATGCTTCCCAAAAATGAAGCAGAAGGAATACTTTCTAACTCATTCCATGAGGACTGTAGTATCCTTTTACCAAAGGAAGACAAAGACATTACAAAAAGGAAACCTCAGATGAATATCTTCATAAAGGCTAATAAAAATATCTTCAGCAGAATACTACCAAGTAGAAAGAGTAGGAAAGCAAGGAAACTCTAATAAGACTGTGAACAAGAGAAAGACATTAGATTTGCTGTTTCTAATTTTAGTCAAGGCTGTGGTTTTTCCAGTGGTCATGTATGGATGTGAGAGTTGGACTGTGAAGAAGGCTGAGCACTGAAGAATTGATGCTTTTGAACTGTGTTGGAGAAGACTCTTGAGAGTCCCTGGGACTGCAAGGAGATCCAACCAATCCATTCTGAAGGAGATCAGCCCTGGGATTTCTTTGGAAGGAATGACGCTAAAGCTGAAACTCCAGTACTTTGGCCACCTCATGCGAAGAGTTGACTCATTGGAAAAGCCTCTGATGCTGGGAGGGATTGAGGGCAGGAGGAGAAGGGGACGACAGAGGATGAGATGGCTGGATGGCATCACTGACTCGATGGACGTGAGTCTGAGTGAACTCCGGGAGTTGGTGATGGACAGGGAGGCCTGGCGTGCTGCAATTCATGGGGTCGCAAAGAGTCGGACACGACTGAGCGACTGAACTGAACTGAACTGAACTGAATCAAATAGGACAGGAATTCCTAGCCAGAGCAATTAGGCAAGAGAAAGAAATACCAAGGCATCCACATAGGGAAGGAAGAAATAAAGTTATCTCTGTTTGAACATGACATGAACTTGTATATAGAAATTCCTAAAGATTACACACACATGTTAACATACCCACACAAAATACACAAACACACACACATTCACTTTCAGAGACAATAATAAGTGAATTTGGCAAAGTTGCAAGATACAAATCAGCCTAAAAGTCACTTGTGTTTCTGTACAATAACAGCGAACAGTACAAAGAGGAATAAAATTCTTGGGAATAAACATAACCAACGAGGCAAAAGACTTGTACTCTGAAAATTACAAACCACTGTTAAAAAAAAGTTAAAGGAGACATGATTAATGAAAAGACGTTCCATGTCATGGATTGGAAGATTGATGCTGCTAAATGACAATACTAACCAAAGTGACCTACAGGTTCCATTCAATCCTATCAAAATTCTGATAACCTTATTACAAAAAGTGAAACATTTATTTGACTCAGAAGAGTCAAGATCTCCATCTTGCACTTGATTTTACAAGGTGTTTCCAGAGAATAATGTTCAAACTGCCAGATGGAAATACATTAGCTCCAACCTTCAGGTGGATTTTGGGGTGCCTGTTTACTACTCATTTCAATATTTTAACTGGTCTGGCTGTGTGCATGCATGTCCAACCCACTATCAATCTGATGGCATCTCCTTCTGCACCCGTCACACTGCTCATCTCATGCCTCATCTTTTAAAGCTCCCAACAGGAAGCTTTGAAAGTTTCATACCCATGAAAAAAACACTTCTCAAGTTAGTGCTAAGAACATAGCCATCCCAAGGACCACAAGCTCTGGGTTCAGCTCCATCGGCTCCTTTAGGACACATTGGTAACATGAAAGAGGGTGTAAACTGGCCCTCATCTTAGATGATGGGCCTCAGGCCTGCAATGTGGGAGACCTAGATTCAGTCCCTGGGTTGGGAAGATCCCCTGGAGAAGGGAATGGCTATCCACTCTGCCGGGGTCCAGCCCTGGTGGATCCAGGGTAATTCGAAGCAGGGACAGAGTAGGCAAGGAAAAACTTATTTATTTAGAAATATAAAGAAAAATTAGAAAGAAATAGTATAGTAGGAAAATTAGTAGAGAAAAGAGGCTGAATAACTTGGTTTACATGGAGAACTAATAAGACCTCAGGACAAGAGATTTGCACCATCTACATTAGGCCACCGGCGCCCATTTGAATGGCGGAGGGTGCCCCGCTTTGGGCTCCCTCTCTCATGGGTCTTAGAAGCCGGGGCAAGTAAGTAGACATGGCGAGCCTCCACACCCCAGATGGGAATTCAGCCTGAAAATAAAGTAAGAAAAGAAGACACAGGGGAAACCAGTCTTTCCAGTGACTGGCCCATCCTCTATTGTCCGGAAAGGCCTTTTATACTTTTGATTTTACATAGAGATCAATGGATAATACAAAATTATGCAGCATCAACAGCCCTGACTCTTATCGAGACCAGGCTTTCTCTCTGCATACCTAGTTGTATACACAAGTCTTAGGTGATTTACATCATCTTCTGGACAGAAGGCCAATTAACAATTTATGGCCCTTTTCTGATAAGGGTCTGTCAACCAGAGAACTTATTTGTGTTGTTCTTCCCAAAGTCTGGTGCCACTCTCAGAAAGCACTAAATAAAGTTACATTCTTACATAGCAAGGACACAACAATTTATAACAATGAAAGAAGTACAGTGATTTATAACAAAGAGAAAAGTAATTAACTCAAAAGTCTAGTGTTGCTAATACCAAAACTACTATATTCCTTTTTCTATATCCCAATTACATTGATTAATATCCTTCAGGTGTCTAAAAGATAAAGAATATGGAGGCCTGGCAGCAGTCATTGACTCAACAGTGAAACCCATCACCAATATAATTTTTAGCTCTTTAGAAAAGGCTCTGTATCCTTAAGATGCTTTAAGCTTCATGCCTCTCACAGTTGGGGGCTGTAAACAATCACAAGTTGTAAAAGTCCGGGCAGACCTTTCAGGTAACCCCTATCAGAGGGGTTTAAACCAAGACATTCTTTTTTTATGCAGGAGACTGTTAACTGGAGCCCTAAGTTAATTCCTTTTAGAGGCAGAAGAGTGGAAAGCACAGTACAATAAGGCAGGCAGACTCTGGTTTTGGGGGGTAGATGTTCAGGAAAACCCAGGGGGAACCCCTGAAGCCAGATCACTCCTTTGCGTATGTCTGGCTTCCTTCCTCATGACCCTTGCCACAGGCGGGATTCCTCATGCTGGCTCCTGGCACCACTCCAGTACTCTGGCCTGGAGAATTCCACGGACTGTATAGTCCATGGGGTCACAAGTAGTCAGACATGACTGAGCGACTTTCACTTTCCCATTCATGGACCCAGAACCATGGGTCCAGAAGTCCAGAAGTCAACACTGGCAGGAAAATACAATGCAAAATTCCTGGGAATAATCCTATCAAAGGAGGAGAAAAACCTGTAGTCAAAAAAGTAGGACATTGATAAAGGAATTGAAGAAGACACAAAGAGATGGGAAGATATTTTGTGTTCGTGGATTGGAAGAATTAATACAGTGGATTAAATTGTTAAGTATGTTAAAATGAACATCCTACTCAAGGCAATCTACAGATTCAAGGCAACTCCTATCAAAATACTATGGCTCTATTTCCATAGAGTCACAGATGTAGAAAAGCAACTTATAATTACCAAGTGGATAAAGAGGAGAGGGATACACTGGGAGATGGATTGACACAAACTACTATC
The DNA here is from genome assembly GCF_014754425.2 of Oryx dammah. Lineage (NCBI taxonomy): Eukaryota > Metazoa > Chordata > Mammalia > Artiodactyla > Bovidae > Oryx > Oryx dammah. The sequence goes on along the minus strand of NW_024070189.1, from coordinate 103,913,390 downwards.
TATAAAATAGATAACTGGGGGGTGGGAGGGGGGTTCATGTTTGGGAACACATGTACGCCCGTGGTGGATTCATGTCAATGTATGGCAAAACCAGTACAGAATTGTAAAGTAAAATAAAAAATAAATTTTAAAAAAAAGGATAACTAATAAGAACCTACACTATAGCATAGGGGACTCTTTAATGACCTGTACAGGAAAAGTATCTAAAAAAAGAGAGTACATATGTATGTGAATAACTGATTTGCTGTACAGATGAAACTAAAAGTACATTGTAAATTAATAATACTCTGTAAAAAAATATAATTTTAAAAAAGAACATATGAAGATAAATAAAATTATTTATTCAAAAACCAATGTCATTTTTCATAGAACTAGGATTAATAATTTTGAAAAATTGAAAAAAAAAAAGTCACTGAATAGTCAAAACAGTCTTGAGATAAAAGAAAAGAGCTGGAGGAATCACTGTCCATGCATGACAGTTAATCTTACCTGTCAACTCACCTGGGCTAAGGCTTGCCAGATGGGGGGCTAAGGCTTGCCAGATGGGTGGCTAAGCACGTTTCCGGGTGTACTCTTGAGGGTGTTTCTGGCAGAGACTAGCATTTGGTTCTGGTAGATGAAGTAAAGAATGCCCCCTCACCAATGTGAGCACGTGTTTTCCAGTCTCCTGAAGGCAGGAATAGAACCCAAAGTGAAGGAAGGTCAATCCACCCTCACTTTCTGAGCTGGGACATCCATCTCTTCCTGCCCTGGGACATCAGAACTTCTGGTTCTCAGGACTTCAGACTTGGACTCAATTATGCCACCAGCTCTTCTGCTTCTCCTGCTTGGAGATGGCCGTCTCTGGGACTCCTCTATCTTATAAACCTGCGAGTCAATTCCTACAATAAATTTTTAGATATGTGTGAAAAGTTATGGTGAAATGATCATGTTTATGTCTGAAATGGATCAATGTGACTAGAATCGCAAATGAATTTTATCAAAGAAAGGATCTAGACTCCTAAGCTGCTGTTGCTAGTTTATTTTTGTATCACTAAAAAGATGACATCTTGTGTACGTGTAGTTAGTGGATGGATTTTAACTCTTTCAGGAGGTAAAGGTTTAGTGTTTGAAAAATGTATTACATAAATTGGTCTGGATTTGGCACTGGAAAATGACCTTCACCTTTCTGTCTTTGTAGACTACAATTTGAGAGACATTTTTTGAGAGACAGAGCAGGATAGAACATTCAAATTAGTTGAGACCTTCCTCATGTATGGTAGTCTTTTAGCCTCCATTTTATTCAAAGTTCACATTTTAATTTTACAAAGAAAGCTCAAAAATGATGCCCAACTTTACAGAGGAAACAGTGAGAACATGAAGCAGGCCAAGCAGAAAACCAGCATCAGCTCTAGACACCCTGTGAGACTGACCAGCTGCCTATTCCAGGGGTCAGTGACTAGAATATACCTCGGGCTGACAGCGAGTTCAGGGGCAGCCAGTGGGAGGATACTTTGGAGAACAAGAAACTGCAGGGACTCCAGGTGAAGGAGAACTTCTACGTCCTTTGGATTTTACAAGTGCCTTAATAACAATTGCACCACGTACTCCAGGTGAATCCCTGGACCAACCTAAGGGTGGGTGAGGGTCTGCATACTAACCCTCATAAAGCCCAAGCAGTGTCCATAGCAGTCATAGATGAGTACAGGAATGGGCCTGGGTCTCTCACGGCCCCTCTGCAGGAAACAGGTTACTTTTGGAGATATCAAGAGTCAAATGCAGGTTGTGAAGAAAGCAGAGAAGAATCTGACTCTGGCCTTGGTGGCAGCTGGGATTGTCAGGGAGGCAGAGAGAACGAGGAACCAAAAAGACCCTAAGAAAGGAGTGGAAGGGCTACATTGGTGCTGAAGGAAAGGAGAGTGGGGTGGTCCCTGAGAAATTTGCATCTGACAGATTTCACCTTCACCAGCCTCTCCTTGCAATGTCCTCTGATCTTCAAGCCTCATGGGAAACCTCAGTTTGTATTTCCCATGATTGGTCTTCATTTTTATACTAAGATCTATAGGCTAATTGAAACAGAAGGTCTAAATATTTGAAGTTACATTTGTTTCTTCTTGTAGTTATACTCAAGGAAGACATGATACCTATTCAAATGAGAATTTTCTGTTAATGTAATATAAAATCTGATCCCATAAAGTATTATTTTATTAAGATTGGCTTTGTATCTGATTTTAACAAAATCCAGCAATATTTCTCTTCTCTGTTACTCAATTCAGACATAGATAATTCTTTATACTAAGTTAGGTACTTTAGTAATTCAAAAGTTGCCATTTCCAATATGTTGGAAATTCACAATTTAAGAGGATGAGGAAAATACATAAAAAATATTGAAAACTGGCTAAATCATCATTTAGAAGTAATTTATAACTTTTTCATCTCATTTGAATTAGTATTTTATTTTAAAGTTGCATTGTAAAAGTTAAGGAGTTACAAAGACAAGTGGGAAAACCATGTATAACTTCGATATTTTATCCAAATATAAACCTTTACACTAAGGGTCAGTTGGTGAAACCAAACAGAAAAGGTACAACAAAGTGTGGTGAAAAGTTTGAGTTCTACAATGACCTTTGTAGATTAGAGGAGTGGCTGAACTAATTAAGACGTGCTTTGTTGTGGTTGTTGAGTTGCTAAGTCATGTCCAACTCTTTACGACCTCATGGACTGTAGTCTGCCATGCACTTCTGTTATTGGGGTTTCCCAGACAAGAATACTGGAGGAAGTTGCCACTCCCTTCTCCAGAGAATCTTTCTGACCGAGGGATCAAATTTGGGTTTGATCCACTTCACAGGCAGATTCTTTATTCCTGAGCCACCTGGAAAGCCCCAAGGATGTGCTTACTGTGTACTTAATTATGGAGGAAATGGCTAGATTTTTTTATCAACCATTTGTCCTCTGTGGTGCATTTCAAACAGATGCAGTAGCTGTTTTTCCAGAGCAGAGTGTTTATGGGTTTGTTGATCTAAACTAAAGTCAATAGTATTATTAATGGAAATCAAATGAATGCTCCCCTTCTGTCAAGGATGTGCAAACATATTCCATGTATCTCATTTAATCCTAACACCTTTTAAACATTAAGCTCACTTTCTAGAAGCAAACAATGAGGCTGCAAAAAGTTAAGTCCTTATATAAGGTCGCACAACCACACTTTGGCAGAGGCAGACACAGAATTTTATTACCATTATCATTTTTAACAGTCAGTGAATGACTCATTTTTAAAGGTGTGGGTTTTTTTTTTTTTTTTTTGTCAGTTTGTGGATGTTCTACCATGAGAGGAAAGCAGAGAATAACCACACTGTATGAGGTCCTTGAGCTTTTCCTTCCAGAATATTTCCTGGGCACAGACATCCTATATCCTATGAGAAGTTACCTATGAGACTAGAGATCTCTTCATGAACATTAGAGATAACAAAGGAGTATGTCATGCAAAGATGGGCACAATAAAGGACAGAAATGGTATGGACCTAACAGAAGCAGAAGATATTAAGAAGAGGTGGCAAAAATACACAGAACTGTACAAAAAAGATCTTAATGACCCAGATAACCACAATGATGTGATCACTCACCTAGAGCCAGACATCTTGGAGCATGAAGTCAAGAGGGCCTTAGGAAGCATCACTACGAACAAAGCTAGTGGAGATGATGGAATTCCAGTTGAGCTATTTCAAATCCTAAAAGATGATGCTGTCAAAGTGCTGCACTCAATATGCCAGCAAATCTGGAAAACTCAGGAGTGGCCACAAGACTGGAAAAGGTCAGTTTTCATTCCAGTTCCAAAGAAAGGCAATGCCAAAGATTGCTCAAACTACCGCACAATTGCACTCATCTCAAACACTAGCAAAGTAATGGTCAAAATTCTCCAAGCTAGTTTTCAACAGTACGTGAACCATGAACTTCCAGATGTTAAGCTGGTTTTAGAAAAGGCAGAGGAACCAGAGATCAAATTGCCAACATCCACTGGATCATAGAAAAAGCAAGAGAATTCCAGAAAACCATCTATTTCTGCTTTATTGACTATGCCAAAGCTTTTGACTGTGTGGATCACAATAAACTGTGGGAAATTCTTCAAGAGATGGGAATACCAGACCACCTTACCTGCCTCCTGTAAAACCTGTATGCAGGTAAAGAAGCAACTGTTAGAAACGGACATCGAACAACAGACTGGTTCAAAATTGGGTAAAGAGTACATCAAGGTTGTATATTGTCACCCTCCTTATTTAATTTCTATGCAGAGTACATCATGTAAAATGCCTGGCTGGATGAAGAACAAGCTGGTATCAAGATTGACAGGAGAAATATCAATAATCTCAGATATGCAGATGACACCACCCTAATGGCAGAAAAGGAAGAGGAATTAAAGACCCTCTTGATGAAGGTGAAAGAGGAGATTGAAAAAGCTGGTTTAAAACTCAACATTCAAGAAAACTAAGTTCATGGCATCTGGTCCCATCACTTCATGGGAAATAGATGGGGAAACAATGCAAACAGTGAGAGACTTTTGGGGCCCCAAAATCACTGCAGATGGTGACTGCAGTCATGAAATTAAAAGAGGCTTGTTCCTTGGAAGAAAAGCTATGACCAACCTAGAGAGCATGTTAAAAAGCAGAGACATTACTTTGCCAACAACAATCTATCTAGTGAAAACTATGATTTTTCAAGTAGTCACATATGAATGTGAGAGTTGGACCATAAAAAAGGCTGAGCATTGAAAAACTGATGCTTTTGAACTGTATTGGAGAAAACTCTTGAGAGTCCCTTGGTCTGCAAGGAGATCAAATCAGTCAGTCCTAAGGGAAATCAGTTCTGAATATTCACTGGAAGGACTGATGCTGAAGCTGAAATTCCAATCCTTTGGCCATCTAATGCAAAGAGCTGACTCATTAGAAGAGACACTAATGCTGGGAAAGATTGAAGGCAGGAGGAGAAGGGGACGACAGAGGACGAGATGGTTAGATGGCATCACTGACTCAATGGATATGAGTTTGAGCAAGCTCCAGGTGATGGTGAAGGACAGGGAATCCTGGTTTGCCTCAGTCCATGGTATCAGAAAGAATCAGACATAATGAGTAGTGACTGAACAACAACAAGTAGTGTGCCTAATTATCACATCATCAGCGTCTTCCATCTAGAAACTATTCTCTTCTTTCTAACCAAGTATGAAAGGATGGTAGGAATGTCATCAGGCAACAAGTTCTCAAAGTCATTACTACATAGAAACCTGCATGTGAAACATTTTGGGTAAAGTGCATAATAAAGTAGAGAGACTGTCATTGATTTATGGAATAAAACTGATTAGATATCTTGGTGATATTTGGTGAGCATTTTAAAAAGAAGAAAGTTAACCATCTCTTTCTCTCTTTAGTTGCTAAGTCATGTCCGACTCTTGTGACCCCATGGATATAACGTGCCAGGCTCGTCTGTCCATGGGATTCTTCAGGCAAGAATACTGGAGTGGGTTGCCATTTCCTTCTCCAGGGGATCTTCCCGACCCAGGGATCAAACCCAGGTCTCCTGCCTTGCAGGCAGATTCTTTACCGACTGAGCTACGAGGGAAGCCCAAGTTAACCATAGACATGCTTAATTATATGTCTACATCGTATCAATAGTGGAGGGTGGGGGTACACAGTGACGACTTTCTATCAAAATTCTCATTACAAGGCCAGAAATACAGACATCCTCTTAAAGTTGCTCATTTTCTGCAAAATTATGACCATAATTCTCTCTTCCCTTCAGATCCCTCAATCTGTGTGCAGCCAGACCTGTGTTCCAAGATTCAGAAAAACTCCAGAGGAAGGAAAACCCATCTGCTGCTTTATTTGTGTTTCATGCACAGGGAGAGAAACTTCCAACCAGACAGGTATAAAATAAGTTTGCACTTTACGGCAACTTCCCTCATGAATACTCTCAATACGAAGAAAACCAAGGGGATTGACATCAGGGCCAATATGCACCATTGCTCTCAATTCATGCTTCCACTCATTCTTTCAACAGCTCCATATTTTAATCACTATTGTTTCCCAATTATGTGTAATCTCAGGTCTGCCTGTGGTCCTCCTATTAGGCTCCGCTGCAGCACTGTTTCCAGGGGGAAATCTCATTCTGAAGTCTTATCAGGGACCATGCTAAAGCCTGCCATAAAATATAGCATATATGATCAGCAAGACAGCCTGTGGGTGCCTTGAAAGCTTGAGACTTAATACTTTTCTCACCCAGATGATAAGCACAGAGCACGTACATGTAAATTAAAACAGAAATATTTTATTACCTTATGTACCAAGGCCTGAATACTGCACAACTTATCGAGTGTGTGTAGCTAACACCAGTACTCTACCCTTTGGAGTATTACAATATAAAAAAAGAAAAAGACATCATTCTAATTTAAATCAGAGCCTACAGCCCCTAAATGTAGCTGTTGCTTGAAATAGAGATTTATGATCTTATGTACTGAAACAAAACACGTTACTATAACATATTAAGTGGAGGAGGATTACAGCACTTCAATTTTCTAAAACACTAAGTCTATTGTAATGATCTGAGTCCTTCCATCAGTACTGGGTAATTCCAGTCACCTTAAGAGTAGCATTCATTGCATTTTGATCACTTGTCAAATAAATATTCTCAGGTATGACCAAGATATTTATAAAAATAATTCTCTTGTTCATGGACTTACTGAAGGATTTGTAACATCAAATAAGTGTTTAAAACAAGAGGCATATGGAGGAGCACGGGACTAGAGATCCAGACTAAACAGACATGTGTCAGTGGGTGCCACACATGTCTCTGAAAGGACAGAGAGAGGGGCCAGGAGAGGTGTCGGCTCTATGAAGCGAGACCAGGTAGCTGGGGGAAAGAAATGTGAATGAGAGTTAGCTTGCTTGTGTTAGGACTTTGTACTATTGCATGAGAGCCAGCCATAAAAAGTAATAGGAACTTTTGGGGAGGAGTAGGCAGACTATTGCCTATTTGAATAAATATAACTGAAACAGAGCCATGTTCATTAATTTACATTTTTATGACTGATCTTGTTTCATAACAGCAGAGGGGAATAAATGCCACAAAGACCACATAGCCTGTAACACTGAAGTTATTTACTACCTGCTATTTTAACAAAGAAAAAAAATTAAGCCTGATTTAGGGAGGTGTACCTGAGTGGAAATTTTTTAAAATTCATCAATAATTAAGATATCATGGTCACAAATATATAAGACACTAGAAATCCACTCAGACACCAAGTTATTTCTATTCAATCAAATTATTTTCAAATTTTATATGGAAAAATTGTACAAGACTGGTCATAGAAAAATGAAAAAGTAGAAGGTGGAAACATTTGTTCTACCAGATATCAAGTTATATACAAAAAAGCAGCCCATAGGAATCAGGGTAATGATAAAAGAAGATGTCCCGGGAGGGCTAGGTGAATGTTCCTTCTCAGTATATGTATGAATAAGGACATCTTTGACTTTGACTTCACCAGGAAAATTGCAGAAACCATGGCAGGACAAATCTTAGGATGAAGAAGACACTGGGACAGTAGAGAAAAAAATTGGGGGAAAATCCATATCCTTGTTGGGATCCCTGAGCCAACACTGACCCACAATATGGGGGCTGAAGATCCAGACTGACTGTGGTTTGTCTTACCTGTAACTCAAAGCGTTCTTCCTAGGTTATGAATGTAGACTCTTAATCTTGTACGTGAGTACGACATCAGGGGCAGTTTGTATCCACAATGAGAGGAAAGGTGACCATGTTAAAAAGAAAAAAAAAGGCCAAATATGGAGAATTTCTGAAAATGAAATGCTGAGTCTTTGCTTTTTCCCCAGATGCAGAGAACTGTATCCAGTGCCCAGCTCAAGAGCACCCAAATAGTGAGAGAAATCACTGCATCCCTAAGGACTTGACCTTTCTGGGCTTTGATGACCCTTTGGGGGTGTCTCTGGCCTGCACAGCTCTCTGTTTATCTGCCATCACAGCTGAGGTTTTGTGGGTCTTTGTGAAGTACCGAGACACCCCCATAGTGAAGGCAAATAACTGGACTCTCAGCTATGTTCTGCTCATCTCCCTCCTCCTGTGTTTCCTCTGCTCCTTACTCTTCATCGGTCATCCCAACAGAGTCGCCTGCATCCTCCAATAAATCACATTTGGAGCTGGGTTCGCCATAGCTGTTGCCAGTGTTTTGGCCAAAACCCTGACTATGATCCTTGCATTCAAGGCCAGGAAACTGGGAAGAACCATGAGGCAGTTACTGGTAACAGGAGCTTCTAATGATGTCGTCCCCTTGTGCTCCCTGATCCAAGTGATTCTCTGTGGAGTCTGGCTGGGAGCCTCGCCCCCTTTCCTTGAGATGGACACTCATTCTGAGCCCAAGGAGCTCATAACTGTGTGCAACAAGGCTCAGTCACTGCCTTCCACTGTGTCCTGGGATAGTTGGGCTCCTTAGCCCTGGGAACTGTCTCCCTAGCTTTCCTGGCCAGGAACCTGCCTGACACCTTCAGTGAAATCAAGTTCCTGGCCTTCAGGATGCTGGTGTTCTGCAGTGTCTGGGTCACCTTCCTCCCTGTCTCGCACCAAAGGCAAGGTCATGGTGGCCGTGGAGATCCTCTCCATGTTGGCCTCCGGTGCTGGGCCCTAGGCCGCATCTTTGCCCCAGAGGACTACATTATCCTCCTGAGACTCGAGAAGAACACTTTGAAAGTTTTAAAGAATTTAAGTTCCCAGGGAAATAGACATTCTTGGGTTTTATCTCATGAGTCTCTATCTCATTTTTAAGATTTTGAAAAATAGAACATTTAAATACTATATATGATTTGTAATATCTGAGTGCATTATGCCAAATTTACTATTATATCATATGTTCATTCAGATATTTAAAAACAACCAAAATTGCTTTACCTCTGTTTACCAGGTAACCTACCCTCTCTTTTTAAAAGTGTCGGTATATAACTACACTCAGTCCCCAAGACTCATAGGCTTTCTGTTCTAGACTAATGGCACGCCTCAAAGCTTTTGCTATTGAATCCAACCATTTCTTCCATCATCAAGTATGCAGTAAGCACAGCGTCTATTTTTTCAGCCTCTCCTCCATCTTAGTAACCGTATTTTATAACTAAGAACTTGTCAAAGCACTCTTTGTTGTGTCTCCCCTGGGTATTTTGTTTGTTTGTTTGTTTGAGTCAACTGACAGTCAGTGTAAAGATCCGTACTGAGTTGAATATACGGGTCATACACAGTGTCTTTGTGCTTTCTTCTCACTCCTTTAGTGTTTCAAATTTTCAAGTTTATTTTTAGAATATATTTTGAATTTAGAATATATTTTGAATTAATGTAGATTAAATCTGTATTTTCCTTAAGTCGTTTATTAAATCATTTTCTAACTTATTGAAATGCTAGTTTCATCACATAGTAAGCGCCCTTGTATACAAGGAAGTGTTCCTGCACCGTCTGCATTAGTCATTCAGTTGGTTGGTTGTTTCTTATTCGCTTTCCTTCAGTAACAAAATTTACATAATGTCTCTGCATATCACCTTTTTCATATTTCTTATCATGGTTCTTTTTTTAAAAAAAAAAGTTCTTATTTCTTCCTTAAAAATGTCTATTTCATGTGAATTTGACAATCAACCTTTCCATTTAAAAAATATATATATTATAGTTCTAACTTTACTGAATTGAATCAAACAGTTTGAGTAACAGTTGCAATATGGTAATTACTGATAAATTTAACATTTCCCTATTTAATCAGAGTTCTTATTTCATATTGCTTTATCATTTTTATTTTCTCTATGCATTTGTTTAAAGCCAATGATTTTTCTTTTGTTTTTCCTACCTTCTGTTTACTTTGAGTTTATTTTGCTCTTCTAATTTCTTGAACTGGAGATTTTAATGTGGATTTGAGACATTTCCTGTTTCACAATGTATGTATTTAGTTTTATAAATTTCCCTCTTGGCATTGCTCATAAATTTTGACATATTGTATTTTGATTTTTAATGATTTCTATGTAGATTTAAATTCCTTGACAGTTCCTGTTTGAATCATGGGTCATTATATATGTGTGTTCTTTAACTTACAATTGTTTTGAGATTTATATCTTATTTTATTGACTGGAGATTTATTCCATTGTAGTCAGAGAACATGCTCTGTATGATTCAATTCTTTTAAATGTACTGAAGCTTGTTTTATGACCCAGAATATGGTCTATCTCAGTGAATAACACATTGATACTTGATAAGAACGTATATTCTGCTGTTGTTGGGTTGATTGTCCTACAAATACCAATTGAGTGCTGTGTGAGTGTCAGCTGGATCCTGTTGATTGGTGCCATTGTTCTCCTATAAGCTTGTTGACTTTTAGACTAGTAGTATTGTTGGGGAGGGGTGTTGGAATCCTAATCATAATTTTGGATTTCTCTATTTTTTTATTCACTGATATCAGTTTTTTATGAATAACCCACGTCCAAGGTAAGAGAAACCCAACTAAGATGGTAGGTGTTGCAAGAGGGCATCAGAGGGCAGACACACTGAAAAACTAATCACAGAAAACTAGTTAATCTAATCACATGGACCACAGCCTTGTCTAACTCAATGAAACTAAGTCATGCCGTGTGAGGCCACCCAAGATGGATGGGTCATGGTGGAGAGTTCTGACAGAATGTGATCCACTGGAGAAGGGAATGGCAGACCACTTCAGTATTCTTCCCTTGAGAACCCCATGAACAGTATGAAAAGGCAAAATGATAGGATACTGAAAGAGGAACTCCCCAGGTCAGTAGGTGCCCAATATGCTACTGGAGATCAGTAGAGAAATAACTCCAGAAAGAATGAAGGGATGGAGCCAAAGCAAAAACAACACCCAGTTGTGGATGTGGATGTGACTGGTGATAGAAGCAAGGTCTGATGCTGTAAAGAGCAATATTGCATAGGAACCTGGAATGTTAGGTCAATGAACCAAAGCAAATTGGAAGGGGTCAAACAGGAGATGGCAAGAGTGAACGTTGACATTCTAGGAATCAGCAAACTAAAATGGACTGGAATGGGTGAATTTAACTCAGATGACCATTATATCTACTACTGTGGGTAGGAAACCCTTAGAAGAAATGGAGTAGCCATCATGGTCAACAAAAGAGTCCAAAATGCAGTACTTGGAAGCAATCTCAAAAACGACAGAATGATCTCTGTTCATCTCCAAGGCAAACCATTTAATATCACAGTAATCCAAGTCTATGCCCCAACCAGAAACGCTGAAGAAGCTGAAGTTGAACAGTTTTATGAAGACCTACAAGACCTTTTAGAACTAACACCCAGAAAAGATGTCCTTTTCATCATAGGGGACTGGAATGCAAAAGTAGAAAGTCAAGAAACACCTGTGGTAACAGGCAAATTTGGCCTTGGAATATGGAATGAAGCAGGGCAAAGGCTACTAGAGTTTTGCCAAGAGAACGCACTGGTCATAGCAATCACCCTCTTCCAACAACACAAAAGACTCTACACATGGACATCACTAGATGGTCAACACCGAAATCAGATTGATTATATTCTTTGCAGCCAAAGATGGAGAAGCTCTGTACAGTCAGCCAAAACAAGACCAGGAGCTGACTGTGGCTCAGATCATGAACTCCTTATTGCCAAATTCAGACTTAAATTGAAGAAAGTAGGGAAAACCACTAGACCATTCAGATATGACCTAAATCAAATTCCTTATGATTATACAGTGGAAGTGAGAAATAGATTTAAGGGCCTAGATCTGATAGATAGAGTGCCTGATGAACTATGGAATGAGGTTCGTGACATTGTACAGGAGACAGGGATCAAGATCAGCCCCATGGAAAAGAAATGCAAAAAAGCAAAATGGCTGTCTGAGGAGGCCTTACAAATAGCTGTGAAAAGAAGAGAAGCAAAAAGCAAAGGAGAAAAGGAAAGATATAAGCATCTGAATGCAGAGTTCCAAAGAATAGCAAGAAGAGATAAGAAAGCCTTCCTCAGCGATCAATGCAAAGAAATAGAGGAAAAGAACAGAATGGGAAAGACTAGAGATCTCTTCAAGAAAATTAGAGATACCAAGGGAACATTTCATGTAAGGATGGGCTCCATAAAGGACAGAAATGATATGGACCTAACAGAAGCAGAAGATATTAAGAAGAGGTGGCAAGAATACACAGAAGAACTGTACAAAAAAGATCTTCATGACCAAGATAATCACGATGGTGCAATCACTCACCTAGAGCCAGACATCCTGGAATGTGAAGTCAAATGGGCCTTAGAAAGCATCACTATGAACAAAGCTAGTGGAGGTGATGGAATTCCAGTTGAGCTGTTTCAAATCCTGAAAGATGATGCTGTGAAAGTGCTGCACTCAATATGCCAGCAAATTTGGAAAACTCAGCAGTGGCCACAGGACTGGAAAAGGTCAGTTTTCATTCCAATTCCAAAGAAAGGCAATGCCAAAGAATGCTCAAACTACCCCACAATTGCACTCATCTCACACGCTAGTAAAGCAATGCTCAAAATCCTCCAAGCCAGGCTTCAACAATACATGAACCATGAACTTCCAGATGTTAAGCTGGTTTTAGAAAAGGCAGAGGAACCAGAGATCAAATTGCCAACATCCACTGGATCATCAAAAAAGCAAGAGAGTTCCAGAAAAACATCTATTTCTGCTTTATTGACTATGCCAAAAACTTTGACTGTGTGGATCACAATAAACTGGAAAATTCTTCAAGAGATGGGAATACCAGACCACCTGACCTGCCTCTTGAGAAACCTATATGCAGGTCAGGAAGCAACAGTTAGAACTGGACATGGAATAACAGACTGGTTCCAAGTAGGGAAAGGAGTACGTCAAGGCTGTATATTGTCACCCTGTTTATTTAACTTATATGCAGAGTACATCATGAGAAACGCTGGGCTGGAAGAATCACAAGCTGGAATCAAGATTGCCGGGAGAAATATCAATAACCTCAGATATGCAGATGACACCACCTTTATGGCAGAACGTGAAGAGAAACTAAAAAGCCTCTTGATGAAAGTGAAAGAGGCGAGTGAAAAAGTTGGCTTAAAGCTCAACATTCAGAAAATGAAGAAGTGACTTTACAAATCACTAGACACCTTAGCAACTTCATATATCTTCTTTTTCCTGAAAGAATGTAACCAGAAAGCAAGTTCAGGTGCTTCACACATTGTGAGGCCCAAAACTATCACAACATCAGAGTTTGGAACAAAGAGAGTTTACTGCAGGGCCATGCAAGGAGGTGGGTGGTTCATGTGCTTAAAACTCCTAATGTTTGTGGATAAAGATTTAAGAACCTCTCCAATGCCTTTGATCTGAGAGAGGGTGTGTCCTCTGGATTGGGTTGTCCCCTGATTGGATTGTCCAATCTCTTCGCCTATAAAAGGAGAATCAGAGGCAGAAGTCAGTAGACTTCAGCAAGTCTGCATCTCAGGAGTGGTCAGAGGACAGCTCTTGGAACTGGGGGGACCTGCATAGACCAGACTTCCAAGCCAGCCTCTTCTGGTGAGTTTAGAAACCACAAGAGAGTGTTCATGTATATGCTTTTCACTTTTGCGCAATCTCTTTACTTTACCAGGTAGTGGCCCTTAAAATAAATTATCTTATTAAAAGTTATTTCTTTGATGTTAGTATTAAGAAATATTCCACATTTTGTACAGTTTTGTGTATGAACCTTTCTTGGGATAATAAGCCAGATTTTTTTTTTAATAAAATCACTCTGAAGTAGAAGCAGTATTTGCTCAGGCTGTTTGCATAGTTCTCTCTGGAAAATGTTTTACCCACAAAGTGCTTGGTTGGTTTGTTTGCTTTTCTTTCTTTTTAAAAATTCAGTTCTCTGCTCCATAAGTCATCAGTTTGGCCTTCCCCAATCTCTTCATCAGTTGTTATTAATGTTTTCCTCTCCCCTTACTTCTCTTCCTTCATATCTCCCTCTTTCTCTCTTCTCTCTCTGGGATGGCCTTATTGATTATTATAGTGCTTTATTGTACCAATCATTGGTAAGCATTTTTTACTCCATCAACTCTTTCTCTCCAGATACTGAGAGGCACGACAGAGAGAAGATGGCACCTTCTCCCACCAGATGCAAAAAGAACTCTGAGGAGCAGTCCAGGGATCGCTCTAGAGATAAAGCCGGCCCCAAGGAGTCACGCGAGAAGTACCGAGGCAGGGCTAGAACTCGAAGGTGGAGCCGCGCTTCCAGTGGCAGCAGCAGCAGCTCCAGGTCTCCGTCCAGCTGTAGCACCAGCTCGGGCTCCAGCAGCGGCTCCAGCTCACCTTCAGCATCCAGCCACTCAGGACGTTCCAGCACGCCCTGCAGCTCCAGCTCCAGCTCCAGCAGCTCACCCGGCACTTTGAGGCCTTCTTGGCATAGAAGAGGCAAGAGACAGCGGTCTCACTCCAGACAACCCGAAAGAGATGAAAAGGAAGGGAGAAGGCACAGCCCTTCCGCTAAACCCACCAAGCTGCACATCGCGAGACTCACCAGGAACGTGACCAAGGACCACATCCGGGAGATATTCTCCACCTTCGGGAAAGTCAGAGTGATTGACATGCCTGTAGAGAGGATGCAGCCCGGTCTGTCTGATGCTTATGTGGAGTTCGAGACGCCAGACGGGGCCGAGAAGGCGCTGAAGCACATGGACGGAGGACAAATTGACGGCCAGGAGATCAGGGCCACCGCTGTGCCACCCCCCAGGCGACTCAGCCCTCGCAGGAGAATGCAGTCCCTGTCCCCCAGGTGGTGCGGCTCACCCTCACAGAGGAGGAGAAGGTCGCCTTCCCCTTGGCTCAGGTCCCAGAAGCGCTGGCGACCCCGCTTCCCTCGCCGCCCTCGCTTCCCTCGCCGCCCCCGCTTCCCTCGCCGCCCGCTCCACCGGAGCCGCTCCAGCTCCAGCTCCTCCAGAAGCTGAAGGCAGCAACCGAGGCTTGTCCCAGGGCAGCAGAGTTCCCGCTGCAGTGGTGTGGGGCCGTGCTTGTAAAGATGCCCTCCACAGTTCTGGCTAGAAAACTCTGGTTCTAGTTCCTGAGAATCTGTTTAATGACAACGCCAGCAGGGAGGAGCAGAGCCGGCCAGGTGATGCAACAGCCCCAGCCTGGGAACTCATTTTCCCATTCCACAGATGACCGAGGCCCGTTCCGGTGGCCTGGTGCTGCCCTGACCTGTCCGCCTGCAGAGTCCAGCAGTAATGCCACTCCTGTTAACCCGGCCCTACTCTCCTGCTACGGTCCTTTTCTGACCTCTAGAGTCAGATACCTCCTGTGATCTGCCCAAAATGGTTCTTTTCACATGTGTACATACACACACACACGCACACAGCTCCCTTCTTCTCTGAAACTGGTGAGTAAGTTGAGAGCCGGCTCTACAGGGTCCCCATGGAAGCACCCCTGGTGGTCCTGCAGGTTACCTTGGCAACATGTCCTTGCTTTTGCAGCTTTTATTGTATAGTCAGTACTATAAATTTTCGGTTTTGTAGCTTTGTAGTATTTTAGATAATGTTGTGTCTATACTTTGTTGTGTACAGTAAAAATAATTGTGTTGAATAAATCTGGGATTTCAGTGGGAAAAAACACCTTTTCTCTCATCAACGTTCAAATAAACTGGGGCAATGACTTTGTTCAATGAATTTCTGAATCATAGATTTCAGTCCACACCTTGGCATGTAATAAGTGCACTGTAAATGGGAGGATCAATTGATTTTGCTTCAAAACCAGGAAATAATGAGTGTTGAAAGGGGTAGTGTTAATAACTACGGCAGGACAACAGGAATAAAATGATATTTTTAGCTTTTCACTCTAAAAACATCTCTGAAGACAGCAATGATTGATTTAAAAGGAAGAGTGTACTGATTAGGTTAACATTTGAAGCAGATTATTGCGATTAGAGTGTTAAATGAATTCAGAGAGAAAGGATGTGAAATCATAGTGACAGTGTCACAGTTGATTGCAGTCTACCGCCAAAGAGGCAGTATCATTGTGTAACTGAAGTTGGGTGACTTTCTGAGAAAACTGTAGAAACTATTTTTGGAGTTTGAATGTTTTATTTCAACAAAATATCTGAGCTCTTTAGAAGGGCAAAGTGAATAAGTGAGTCTGTCGATGTAAACCATTAAAGCTCCCATCACCCTTCTCTTCATAGCGTATCCAACTTAGTGAGAAAATCAACATAAAATGAAGAGATGATAATACGCATACAATTCAAAATTAGAAAACCAGTGGAGAAAGTGCAATATTAACTTTGATGACTGGGTCTGGAATGGTCACTCTGTTCAAACGATGCTTTGCAGGAAGACAGAAAGGTGCCCAGGATTGATTCAAGGGTGGCGGGAGCTCAGAGGCCATAGCAGCAATGCTGGGTCCCCCTGGAGGTGCTCCTAGAGGTGTTTTCTGGAGCAGCACAGGCTCTCACCACAGAGCCAGGACATCCCTGAAATCTCTCTCATCTCCCTCAGCTATGGGGAATTGGGCGGAAGTAACCAAGGCCATGACGGAGAAAACTTGAGAACCCAAACAAATTTATAAACTCTTTATTGTGGCTTGAACTTTGAAATCACAGAAGAAAATCTTAGTAAGTACTACCAGCAGTGGGGAGAACTTATCAGACTTTTCCAGAGTTAAATCCAGAACCTGTTGACAGAAGGCATAGCTGCCCACCTCTACTCACTCTCTGTCCTTCTATTTATCAGTCACTCTTTGGCCCTCTGGAATCAGCCTTCTCTCTCCACTACTGATAAAACAATTTTTATCAAAACTGTACGAAGAGTTCCAGAAAATGTCATTCTTTTCCTTCCTGATATTGTCCCCCTGGGACTTCTGTAGCATGACGCCTTTATTCCATGTTCTGTGTGTTCAGTGAAAATAATTATGTTTACTAAATGGGGTGCTTATAAGTAAAATGCATTGTTTATCTAATAAGCAATGATGTGTTTCTTGAACAATGACCAATTATGATGGGCCCAACACTGCGAGGAAGACAAGTTTCAGTGACTCAGACCTATTTTTGATTAGAGCAACAAGCTTGCTGGCAAGTCATTTTCAACATAAATTGTTTCCCCAAACCATGTTCCTTCTTAAGACTCAAAATTCAAATCTAATTTTTAAGAATACCCACGTAGGACTTCCCTGGTGGTCCAGTGGTTAAAATCTGCCTGCCAATGCAGGGCACGAGGGTTTGATCCCTGATTTCACGTGCCCTGGAGCAACTAAGTCCATGTGCTAGAAACAGTGAGTCCGAGCAACAAGAGGAGGCACCACAATGAGACACCTGGGCATGACAATCAGAGACTAGCCCAGCTCGCCACAGCTAGAGAAAGCCGACAGGCAGCAACGGAAGACTCGGCAGCCAAAACTAAAATAAACAAATAAACAACACTTTACAAAATGACATTCTTCCAAAGCAATACCCACTTAATTTTTAGGTAACAGATAAAGACTTAACACATAGCCTAAGTGCTAGTTGACTTACAGTGAAATGTCTTCTGTCTGATTTAGAGTTTGGCCCAGGAATGATAAAAAAAAAAAAAAAAAAAGGAGGCAGCTCGTGTTAAAAATGCGAGCTTAACAAAAATAAGCTTAAAAGCACGCTTAACAAAATAAGATTTTCTAACAGTAACTAAATATTAAAAGAATCTCTGTAGAATAGATTGTTTCTTAAGTGTAAGTAATGTAAGAAAATATTATAACTAAAAGCACTAAATAAGTCTCCAGGTTAGATTACCTTTGTAAAATTCAATAAAGAAATTCTGGCAAGCAGAAACTGAGGTGTACAAAGATGTACAAAAATCTTTACTCTTGTCACATGAAACCCAATCTCTTATCCACAAAAACATTTGTGCCTTTTGTTTTTGTCTACTAAGCATTTAATAGAGCACAAAGTTCATATAACAAAGCGTCTTAGTTCAGAAACCAGGTTAACAGTGAAAGTGGCAAGTGGAACAGAGGACTGTCCCCACCCCCACTCCCTGTGAACCACTTCCCAGGGACTATTTGGTTTCTACAAGACAGTCTTCTATTTTTCCCCTAGTTCTCAAGAACATTCTTTCTGGCTCCTGGCTCTCTCTGCATCCTTAGCAAGCCTGTCTGCCCTCAAGGTCATAGCCAATCCCTCCCTTGCTGTCTTCCTTATCTGAGACTGTCAGCATCTGTTTCTGGCCATCTGCAGAGGACCTGTGGGAGGAAAAGCCCCAATCCTGGGTCCATCTCTGCCTTATCTGAAGGCTAAGAGTGATGAGCTCAGGGCTGGTGTGCAGAGATCTGGAACCGACACGACCCAGGAACTCACCTGCAGTACCAAGGGCAACAACCCCTGAAACATTTGTGCTGTCCAAGGTTCTGAAAGATTCTCCTTCAGAGTTGTAAGCCTGGAGGTCCTGCAGCCTCCTGAATGCACAGACTTGCTACAGCTTCTCCTAGGGTCCCCTCGCATCAGTGACACCTGACCACATTGATGAGAGGTTGTCTTTGTGACTGGCTTCTGGAAAGTGCACCCGGTCAGCCTCAGAGGAAGTACAGATTTGTCATGACATGCCTGCTTGGCCTTGGCAAAAAAAGCTCTTGTCTTTTCTTCTCCAGTTTTTTGGGCATTATATTTCTCTTGAGCCTCCCCTTTGAAAACAAAATGACATGTAAAATGTGAACAAAATAGGGGATGAAACCACTGCCAGTCATGGAGAATGTTCTCAGCCCATTTGGATAACCACATTGCACTCTCCCCAGTGAGATGAATCTCAAATTGCTCTGTGCATCACATTTATTCAAAGGATTGACAGAACTCAGATTTCTGGCTCTCAATGGCAGTAGTCTGGGGAGACAAGAGATTGCATTTCCAAGCATTCCCATTGGATGGTGACACTGCTAATCCAGGAACCACACATTGAGAACTGAATCCTGGGGCATCAAGCAGATATTAGTCAAGAACAGAAAGCTCCAAGTCATTGCCCAAAACCAATTCCAGACTTTCCCCTACATCATCTTCCTTTGAGGATATCTTCCCATCGCTGTCACTGTCAACAATACACATGCTGGTCCCCTGCATCCAACATCACCAGGACAAAGAGATCACAGGGTTCTTTGAATACCAAGATATTAATATCTTTTTGATATCTCCTTTTTTACTTTCCTTTAAAACACACAATCTCCTAGCTTTCACCATCCTGTAGTACCTCATCTCCAGTGTGATCATGTATCTCTCAACTCTCAGATACTTTGCTTTCAAACCCAAGTCCCATTTTCCCTCAAATATTCTCCTGCTTATGCCATAACTTGGAAAAGCCATATTCCCTTCATAAAGTTCCTTTTTTCCACTGTAAACAGCTATTTTTCTCCCTTCTTCCCCTCCTCCTATCCCTCTCTCTCTTATCTCACTTAATGATTGATGCTTCTTACATCAGTCATGCTTTCACATTTATTCAACACATTCTTCCAGGCAATGCCATCTGTTTCTCTGGCTTCAAATATTCTTAATGAGTGAACATGGAACAACAAACTGGTTTCAAATTGGGAAAGGAATACATCAAGGTTGTACATTGTCAACTTGTTTATTTAACTTATATGAAGAGTACATCATGCAAAATTCTGGGCTGGATGAAGCACAAGCTGGAATCAAGATTGCTGGAAGAAATATCAATAACCTCAGATACACAGATGACACCACCCTTATGCAGAAGTGAAGAAGGACTAAAGTGAAAGAGGAGAGAGAAAAAGTTGGCTTAAACCTAAGCATTCAAAAAACTAAGATCATGGCATCCAGGCTCATCACTTCATGGCAAATAGGTGGAAACAGTGGAAATAATGGAAACTGACAGATTTTATTTTCTTGGGTTCCAAAATCACTGTGGATGGTGATTATAGCCATGAAATTAAAAGGCGCTTGCTCCTTCAAAGAAGTTATGACCAACCTAGACAGCATGTTAAAAAGCAGAGACATTACTTTGCCAACACAAGTCCATCAGTCAAAGCTATGGTTTTTCCAGTAGTCATCTATAGATGTGAGAGTTGGACTATAAAGAAAGCTGAGTGCCGAAGAATTGATGTTTTTGAACTATGGTGTTGGAGAAGACTCTTGAGAGTCCCTTGGAGATCAAATCAGTCAATTCTAAAGGAAAACAGTCCTGAATATTCATTGGAAGGACTGATGCTGAAGCTGAAACTCCAATCCTTTGGCCACCTGATGCAAAGAACTGACTCATTGGAAAAGACCCTGATGCTAGGAAAGATTGAAGGCAGGAGAAGGGGGCAGCAGAGGATGAGATTGTTGGATGGCATCATTGACTCAATGGACATGAGTTTGAGTAAACTCCAGGAGCTGGTGATGGACAAGGATACATGGCGTGCTGCAGTCTATGGAGTTGCAAAGAGTTGGACATGACTGACCTGCTGAACAGAACTGAATATACTGGATTGATGTTTCTCATTCTGACTTACTTCTCTCTGGATAATAGGCTCCAGTTTCATCTACCTCATTAGAACTGACTCAAATGCCTTCTTTCTACAGTTGAGTAACAGTCCATTGTGTACATGTGTACTGCAGCTTCCTTATCCATTCCTTTTTCCTGCTTCAGATCAGTCCCATGGAGGACTTTTCCTGAGGCTCTGCACCTACCTACCTCCATCCCGGTGAAAAACAATGAGGGAAAACACGTTTTTCCCCTTGCCTCTGTGATTTCACCATAGTCTGTCCTCGGGGCTTGGGGCAGAGACATCTCCCATCCTGACACTGAGAGCTCTGTCATCCTGTGTCCAGTATTGACGTCCCTGCCAGGAGCTCATGGTTGTTGTGTCACCACCATGCTGAGGGGCATGGCATGGTTATGATAAGCTTCTTTCAAATCAACTTATGGCTTCTTGGAATAATTTCAACTTATGCTTTAGCACTTAGGTTAAGGTAAACATCAATTATTGATAATGGCATATGGTATCAAGAAGCCAGTTTACTTAACTCAAAGAAAAAGTTGTTCCAAATCTACCTTATCAAAAACTGAACTTTACATCTTTTTAAAATTAATTTTATATTTTTTCAGATTTTATTTTATTTATTTATTTATTTTTTTTTACTTTACAATATTGTATTGGTTTCACCATACATCAACATGAATCTGCCACGGGTGTACACGTGTTCCCAATCCTGAACCCCCCTCCCACCTACCTCCCCATACCATCTCTCTGGGTCATCCCAGTGCACCACCCCCAAGCATCCTGTATCCTGTATCGAACCTAGGCTGGCGATTCATTTCTTATATGATATTATATATGTTTCAATGCCATTCTCCCAAATCATCCCACCCTCTCCCTCTCCCACAGAGTCCAAAAAACTGTTCTATACATCTGTGTCTCTTTTGCTGTCTCGCATGTAGGGTTATCATTACTGTCTTTCTAAATTCCATATATATGTGTTAGTATACTGTATTGGTGTTTTTCTTTCTGGCTTACTTCACTCTGTATAGTCGGCTCCAGTTTCATCCACCTCATTAGAACTGCTTCAAATGTATTCTTTTTAATGACTGAGTAATACTCCATTGTGTATATGTACCACAGCTTTACATCTTAAAGAATTAGGAAGACTAGGGAAAACTAAACTGAAATCTGTCGAACACATCGAAACACTAGAAATAAGAATAAACAATGAAAGATACAAAATCTATATACATATCAACAAATGATAAAAGTTTAATCACATTGACTAAGAAAACAGGAGAAGACTCAACTATTAAAATAAGAAATGAGACTATCCCATGGTGTTCCAGTGGCTAGAACTCAGTGCTTCCATTTTGGTGACCTAGGTTCAATCCCTGATCCAGGAAATAAGACGCTGAAAGCTGCATGGCCTGGAAAAAATAGCATGTGAAATGAGTGCAATTGTACTTTATAGTATGAACTTTCTTTGGCATTGCCCTTCTTTGGGATTGGGATGAAAATTGACCTTTTCCAGTCCTGTGGCCACTGCTGAGTTTTCCAAATTTCCTGACATATTCAGTGCAGCACTTTCACAGCATCATCTTTTGGGAATAGGAACAGTTCAGCTGGAATTCCATCACCTCCTCTATCTTTGTTCACAGCAATACTTCCTAAGGCCCACTTAACTTCACACTCCAGGATGTCTGACTCAGGTGTGTGACCACACCATCATGGTTATCTGCGTCATCAAGACCTTCTTTGTATAGTTCTGTGCATTCTTACCACCTCTTCTTAATCTCTTTTGCTTTTGTTAGGTCCTTACCATTTCTGTCCTTTATCACGAACATCCTTGCATGAAATGTTCCCTTGATATCTCCTATTTTCTTGATGAGGTCTCTAGTCTTTCCCATTCTACTGTTTTCTCTATTTCTTTCATTGTTCTTTGAAGAAGGCCTTCTTATCTCTCCTGGCTATCCTCTGGAACTGTGCATTCAGTTGGGTGTATCTTTTCCTTTCTCCCTAGTCATTTGCTTCCCTTTTTCTCTCACCTACTTGTAGGCCTCCTCAAATGACCAACTTGCCTTCTTACATTTCTTTTTCTTTGGGATGGTTTTGGTCACTGCCTCTTATATAGTGCTATGAAGCTCCGTCCATAGTTCTTCAGGCACTCTTTCAGTCAGATCTAATCCATGGAATCTATTCGTCACCTCCACTGTATAATAATAAGGAATTTTATTTAGGCCATACCTCAGTGGCCTAGGGGCATGCCTTACTTTGTTCAATCTAAGCTTGAATTTTGCAATAAAAATTTCATGATCTGAGCCACAGTTAGTTCCAGGTTTTGTTTTTCTGACTGCCTAGGGTTTCTCCATCTTCAGCTGCAAAGAATGTAATCAATCTGATTTTGGTACTGACTATCTCATGATGTCCATGTGTAGTCCTTTGCTGTATTGTTGGAACAGGGTGTTTGCTATGACCAGTACATTCTCTCAGCAAAACTCTGTTAGCTTTTGCCCTGCTTCATTTTGTACTCCAAGGCCTAACTTGCCTGTTAGTCCAGGTATTACTTGACTTCCTATTTTTGCATTCCAGTCCACTACAATGAAAAGGAGTTAGTTCTAGAAGGTCTTGTAGGTCTTCATAGAACCATTCAACTTCAGCTTCTTCAGCATTAGTGCTTAGAGAATCATCTCAGTTCAGTTCACTCAGTAGTGTTCATCAATTTGTAACCTCATAGACTGCCACACACCAGGCTTCCCTGTCCAGCAACCAACTCCCAGAGCTTGCTCAAACTCATGTCCATTGAGTCAGTGATGCCATCCAACCATCTCATCTTCTGTCATCCCCTTCTCCTCCCGCCTTCAGTCTTTCACAGCATCAGGGTCTTTTCAAATGAGTCAGTTCTTTGTATCATGTGGCCAAAGAATTGGAGTTTCAGCTTCAGCATCAGTCCTTCTAATGAATATTCAGGACTGATTTCCTTTAAGATTGACTGGTTTGATCTCCTTGCAGTCCAAGGGACTCTCAGAAGTTTCTCCAACACCACAGTTCAAAAGCATCAATTCTTCAGTGCTCAGCTTTCTTTATAGTCCAATTCTCATATGCAGACATGACTACAGGAAAAACCATAGCTTTGACTAGATGGACCTTTGTTCAGCAAAGTAATATCTCTGCTTTTTAATATGCTGTCTAGATAGGTCATAAATTTTCTTCCAAGCAGCAAGCGCCTTTTAATTTCCTGGCTGCAGTCACCATCCACAGTGATTTTGGAACCCAAGAAAATAAAGTCTCTCACCTTTTCCATTGTTTCCCCAGTTCTTTGCCATGAAGTGATGGGACCGGATGCTGTGACTTTAGTTTTCTGAATGGTGAGTTTTAAGCCAGCTGTTTCAGTCTCCTCTTTCACTTTCATCAAGAGGCTCTTTAGTTCTTCTTTACTTTCTGCCATAAGAGTGGTATTATCTGCATATCTGAGGTTATTGATATTTCTCCCGGAAATCTTGATTCCAGCTTGTGCTATATCCAGTCTGGCATTTTTGCATGATGTATTCTGCATATAAGTTAAATAAACAGGGTGACAATATACAGCCTTGATGTACTCCTTTCCCTATTTAGAACCAATCTGTTAATCCATGCCCAGTTCTAACTGTTGCTTCCTGACCTGCATACAGATTCCTCAGGAGGCAGGTAAGGTGGTCTGGTATTTCCATCTCTAAGAATTTTCCATAGTTTGTGGTGATTCACACAGTCAAAGGGTTTCATGTAGTCAGTAAAGCAGAAGTAGATGTTTTTCTGGAACTCTCTTGCTTTTTCCATGATCCAGCGGATGTTGGCAATTTGATCTCTGGTTCTTCTGCCTTTTCTAAAACCAGCTTGAACATCTGGAAGTTCACGGTTCATGTATTGCTGAAGCCTGGCTTGCAGAATTTTGAGCATTACTTTACTAGCATGTGAGATGAGTGCAATTGTGTGGTAGTTTGAGCATTCTTTGGCATTGCCTTTCTTTGGGATTGGAATGAAAACTGACCTTTCCCAGTCCTGTGGCCACTGCTAAGTTTTCCAAATTTGCTGGCATATTGAGTGCAGCACTTTCACAGCATCATCTTTGGGGATTTGAAACAATTCAGCTGGAATTCCATCACCTCCACTAGCTTTGTTCATAGTAATGCTTCCTAAGGCCCACTTGACTTCGCATTCCAGGATGTCAGGCTCTAGGTGAGTGATCCCACCATTGTAGTTATCTGAGTCATGAAGCTCTTTTTTGTACAGTTCTTCTGTGTATTCTTGCCACCTTTTCTTAATATCTTCTGCTTCTGTTAGGTCCATACCATTTCTGTCCTTTATTGTGCCCATCTTTGTGTGAAATATTCCCTTGGTATCTCTAATTTTCTTGAAGAGATCTCTAGTCTTTCCTATTCTGTTGTTTTTCTCTATTTATTTGCATTGATCACTGAGGAAGGCTTTCTTATTGCTTCTTGCTATTCTTTGGAACACTGCATTCAGATGGGTATATCTTTCTTTTCCTCCTTTGCCTTTAGCTTCTCTTCTTTTCTCACCTATTTGTAAGGCTTCTTCAGACAACCAGTCTCCCTTTTTGCATTTCTTTTTCTTGGGGATTGTCTTAATCACTGCCTCCTGTACAGTGTTACAAACCTCCATCCATAGTTCTTCAGGCATTCTGTCTATCAGATCTAATCCCTAGAATCTATTTGTCACTTCCACTGTATAATCATAAGGGATTTTGATTTAGGTCATACCTGAATGGTCTAGTGGCTTTCCCTACTTTCTTCAATTTGTCTGAATTTTTCAATAAGGAGCTCATAATCTGAGCTTAGAGAATAGATTTGGATTATTGTGATGTTGAATGGTTTGCCTTGGAAATGAACTGAGATCATTCTGTCATTTTTTAGCCTGTACCCAACTACTACATTTTGGACTCTATTGACTATGAAGGCTGTTCCTTTTCTTCTATGATATTCTTGCCCAGAGTAACAGCCATAATGGTCATCTGAATTACATTTGCCCATTTCCATCCATTTTACTTCACTGATTCTTAAGAGGCCAATCTTCACCCTTGCCATCTACTTGACCACGTTCAGTTTACCTTGATTCATGAACCTAACATTCCAGGTCCCTATGCCATATTGTTCTTTACAGCATCAGGTTTTATTTTCACCGCCAGACACATTCATAAATTAGCATCATTTCCACTTTAGCCCAGCTGCTTCATTCTTTCTGTAACTATTAGTAATTGCCCTCCTCTCTTTCTCTGTAGCGTATGCAACACATTCTCAGCTGAGGAGCTCATCTTCTGATGTCATATCTTTTTTTTTTTTTTAATTTTCAAACTGTTCCTTGTGTTCTGGCAGCAAGAATACCAGAGTGGTTCAGCATTCCCTCATCCAGCAGACCACCTTTTGTCAGAACTCTTCATTATGACCTGTCTTGGATGGCCCTGCATGGCATGGCTCAGAGTTTTCTAAGTTACACAAGCCTCTTCTTCACAAGGCTGTGATCCATGAAGCGAAAACAATTTGGAAAGCTTCACAAATTTGCATTTTACTCTGCATATATACCAGTTAATCTTCTTTGTAAACATGACTGGGCTAAGGACTACCCAGATAGGTGGTTAAACACTGTCTCTGGGCATGTTCCTGAGGGTGTTTCTGAAAGAGATAGCACTTGATTTTGACAGACTGAGTAAATAATGCCCCCTCACCAATGTGGGCAGTTGTTTTCCAATCTCCTGAAAGATCAAAGAGTCTCTTGATGGAAGTGAAAGAGGAGAGTGAAAAAGTTGGCTTAAAGGAGGAGAGTGAAAAAGTTGGCTTAAAGCTCAGCATTCAGAAAACTAAGATCATTTCACTCCCATCACTTCATGGCAAAGAGATAGGGAAACAGTGGAAACAGTGGCTGACTTTATTTTTGGGGATTCCAAAATCACTGCAGATGGTGATTGCAGCCATGAAATTAAAAGACACTTACTCCTTAGAAGGAAAGTTATGACCAACCTAGACAGCATATTAAAAAGCAGAGACATTACTTTGCCAAACAAAGGTCCATCTAGTCAAGGCTATGGTTTTTCCTGTAGTCATGTATGGATGTGAGAACTGGACTAAACAACACAATAGTATATGAACTTCAGAAAGAATTGAGATTTATACAACCAATTTCCTTCCTTTTGTTTCCAGTTTCCAAGTTGTATACCACTTAATGTTTGTCCATTAAATTGTTTTAATAGCTTGTTAGGCCTTTCAAGAGATATGTAAAAGAATTGCACATGAAAGAAAAATATCCAAGGAAGAATCAGAGCGAAAATAGACAATAAGTTTTTTTTAATCTGAGAAAATGGGAACATAAGTAAAAGTAAACAGTACTTTTGAATGACACAAAAAGAGGATTCGTAATATAAAAAAAATAGGGTATCTGGAAACTAAAAAATATATAGAAAAAGAAGAGAGGAGACTACACTTAAGCAGAAACTAAGTATTTAGCATAAGAAGACCTGCAAAGCAAAAAGAAGTGGGAAAAGTAAGTTCTTATAAAAAAAATAACCAGTTCACTCCCTTCATGAAAGAGCTTTAGATGGGGAGGGTGCTTACCGAGTCTGAGCCTTCGGTGTTCAGAGGGTGCAATGCCTCTGATGGAGTGCAGTTGAGTGTAGGTGGGTGCCTGGTTCCAAGGTTATAGTAGGCACAGAATACTTCCTTTCCATGGACTGTAAATCAATCTGTGAGCAATGAATTTCTGATTTGTCCAGAGGAACGACAAATTACTGAGTTACAGAGGGTTCTCTTGATAAACATGCTGCTGCTGCTGCTAAGTCGCTTCAGTCGTGTCCGACTCTGTGCAACCCCATAGACGGCAGCCCACCAGGCTCCCCCGTCCCTGGGATTCTCCAGGCAAGAACACTGGAGTGGGTTGCCATTTCCTTCTCCAATGCGTGAAAGTGAAAAGTGAAAGTGAAGTCTCTCAGTCGTGTCTGACTCTTCGAGATCCCATGGACTGCAGCCTACCAGACTCCTCCATCCATGGGATTTTCCAGGCAAGAGTACTGGAGCGGGGTGCCATTGCCTTCTCCATTGATAAACATAGAAGTGTGTTTAATTACGTTCACCACCTGATTTCACAAATGCCTCTTCCTAGTTTCCTTAAGAAGCAATTCTATGAGTTCTGCAATGGTAGAAACAAAAGCCAGCTCAAAGTACTAATGTTTTTTTTTAGTTTCCATAAATCAACTGAATCCACTTTTTAATCCAAAAAAAAAGTACTTTGACCAAAGTCCAAGTACGGGCTTCCCTGGTAGCTCAGCTGGTAAAGAAACCACCTGCAATGCGGGAGACCCAGGTTCAATTCCTGGTTCAGGAAGAACTGCTGGAGAAGGGATAGGCTGCCCACTGCTGCCTTCTTGAGCATCCCTTGTGGCTCAGCTGCTCAAGAATCCACCTGCAATGTGGCAGACCTGGGTTAGATCCCTGGGTTGGGAAGATCCCCTGCAGAAGGGAACGGCTACTCACTCCAGTATTCTGGCCAGAATTCCAAGGACTGTATAGTCCATAGGGTCGCAAAGAGTTGGACACGACTGAGCGACTTTTACTTTCAGTAAAGTATAGCTATCCAAACAGTAATTTCTCTCTTCTGAAACTTCTCTTGATACATAATTTATGCTAGAGCAGGCAAGCCTTCATCAATTTCATAAAAAAAGGAATATAAATGCTAGAATCAGGGTTTAACACAACAAAACTCAATTTTTAATTGAGCATCTAATATGTAGTAAGTTTTTTCTACTTAATAAATGCATAATTTAACTTTTATTACTACTTGCCTATTGTAATTTTTTTCATTTTAGTTTCAACATTTGAATGCCCTCACATAAAATTATTTCTAGTGTAAGAGAATGTACCTGAACTTTCTTACTTCATCAATCAAACTCTGTTCTCTGGATCCAATTTTCAGATTTCTGTCTCTCAAGAAGCTATAAAATGTTCACACATATGCTAAGAACAGCTGCAATGCCAGCATTCAGAAATCTACCTTATACTTGTCTGAGCATAAGTCTAAATTTTAAGATATTTTCCAATATTTTATTGAGAATTTTAGCTGTTTTCTAGCAGAATTTTTCAGGTTTTCATATAAATCATACTGCAATATACAGGAATTGCAAATGTAAATTATAAATGCAAGATATCACATTACAAAAGTGCAAAGCTACAAAGACAAAAATATTTGCTATTGACACAAAAAATATACCTTCAAAATATAGAATGGAAATTCAAGGACTACCTCTATGCAAATATCTACATACAGACCTGCACATGCAAAAAATAAATTGAGTTTCTTAAAGTATATAAAAATGAATACCTTTGTCTTTGGAGACTTGATTATAATTCATACTGTGAGGGAAGCATGGTTATATTTACACTTATATCACTCTTTGCAATTATACCAGATATAATTGACACCATACAGTAAACTTAAATATAGACATCAAGGTCTAAAGTATGTAAAAATATAGATATAAAATCTTTTGGTCCAGAACTTCCCAGGTGATCCAGTGAGAATCTACCTGCCAATGCAGGGGCCAGGGATTTGACCCCTGGTCCAGAGGATTCACATGCCAAGGGGCAGCTAAGCCTATGCACCACAGCTACTGAGCAGGAAGCTACCACAACGAGAAGCTCACGCATTGCAACCAGAGCATAGCCCGCTCTCCACAACCAGAGAAAACCAACACCCAACAACAAAGACCCAGTGCAACCAAAAATAAAATTAAATAAATATTTTAAAATGTTTTTTAAATCTTTTGGTCCAGCAAAGTCTGTCTAGTTTAACCCAGCAAAGTTTCTATAATTGGACTGATCGATATATCACATTATGGAAGATCTCTTTAAAGTGAGGGTTTAGAGGTAGGGATATGGCCCCATCCTTCTAAGTTATATCAGCTGACCTAATTAACACAACGAGCAATCTCTCGGAGCTATCTGAGATGCCGCCTCCTGGGCTGCCATCCTCATTTTGCCTCCAATAAAACTTGACTCGCAACTCTCAAGTTGTACATCACTTTAGCCAACAGTTATGGTGACCGATGAAGCAACCCAGAGTGGACTTCCTTCCTTCGACTGGACTCCAAGAGGAACTGGAGCTTTGGTGCCAGCAGCGGCCCCTTGCGCCCATCTGCCCTGGAGAGTGCAGATGAATTTGGAACACTGTAGGTTTGTTTCTGAAGCTTATCTCTGTAATCTTTCTCTGGATGAAGATCAGATGCCTCACGCATGACCTGCAACCAAAACATAATTTAAGAAACTGTCTCCAACCTGGATGGAAGGACCTGTCTGTCAGATGAGCCTAATAATCAATGTGAGCCTGCTTCTGCTGACTTCAAAAATCCTGAGTCTGCCGTTTGATCCTCAAGACAATGCCTTCCTGTCCTGGGCTCACCCCTGCACTACATTCCACAATCGGTCCAATTGCTGGGTCTGCAGAGCGCTTCCCTCTTCATCAGTGGAAGTCTTTTCCTGGAGGGCATCTCCACTTCAAGAAAAGGACTTTCTCCAAGTCTGCGAATACCTTTGACAATAACAATCATATGTGATGCTTCTTCTTAATCTGAAGACATCTAACAATCCTAAAATGGACTGGTGCAACACTTTGTACCTTCAACTATGGACATAATGTGACTTTTAACTTTGCTGATTGTTCTGTTTTTGCTGTTTGCTCCCTACATCTGTAACTGCGTAACTGGGTTTCTCTCTAGTCACATGAAGGTTTTTAAAGTTACAAATGGTTGCTCAAACTCCTGTGACTACTACTTGGGGCCCCTGGATCAGAGACTCTCAATATGAGGGTTAGGAGAATATGTTCCTTCACCAATTTAGGGACCACATCCCTTATGAGCTCAGAAGCAGTTACAGAATGTGAACGGCACCCCCTTTTCCTAGGCAACATAATTCTCCTAAAAGAAAAGGGGGGAATGAGAGGGGAACAGGCAGGAAGGTTGGGGTCTCCAAACGGAGGAAATAGGCTGCAAGTATCAGACTTTTTTATCTCTCTTAAGTGGCAGGAGGAAACAAAACGACAAGTGTCCTATTCTTTTCCCTTCCCTATACAAATTTTAAAAGATTTCTCTTAAAATTCTGTGTTGCCATGATGACACCTGGTTCCACCTGAACTTAATTCTCAACCTTGAGCTAACCAATGCATTTTTCTTCTGGAAATGTTTTTCTTAAGCTATGTTAATGAACTATGTCTTTACCCTAGACTCTTCAAGCTGGTTCCGCTTAAGACTCTGAACTGATAAGGGCTCAACAAACCAGCATGCTTTACTCATACATTGTTCTCCTAATCTATGTTAATGAAACTATATATTTACTTGGAAACCTGCCTTTCTTCAAGATTCATGTCAATCGTTTTACAGCCCAGGATGACTCATTTTGTGCCGATGTTATCTCAAAATGCATGTTGTGGGTGAGGGGCCTGGTGCCAGTCTCTGAGTTTTGAGACATTCCCTATCTCTAATTAGCAGCCTGCTGGTAGCTATATAACATCCAGCTGAAGACTAGCAGGAGGGCACTCTTTCTGCCCTCTTCTGATGTCTCTGTCAGAAGCTTTCTCTATCTCTTTTATACTTTTAGCAAAACTTTATTATACAAACACACAAGACAGAAAAATGGTCTTTTTTTTTCCTTCTTTTTTTTTTAAATTAAACCAACAAATTTAATTTGTACCTGTAGAGGTCTCAGAGGAATGGGACCTCCAAAGTGACCAAAGTAGGCTATTTATATATCATTTTTAGCCAAAGATACAATTACTTGTGAAGATTTAACAAAATAAGGTTTTGCTTGGGACAGCAAACCAATGAAGAAATGACAAAGCTTGTTCATACAGTTCCTTGGCCTTGAATTCCAAATCAGGTGATAAGGATGCTTTCTATCCTCCTAGTAGAGACAGAATAACTTCACATGGAGATTTATTTCCTGCTTTCAGATGAGGGAGTGCATAAGATGTCATATATATATAATTTTGTTTCACCCACTGTTTCTCAAGTAACTTTAATTCAATATATTCTATATATTGTACACTACTGTGGCACATCTTAGGGCAACCTGTCCTGGGCACCAAGTGCTGTGTTATGCCCAGTCACTGAGTCATGTCCGACTCTTTGCTACCCCATGGACTATAGCCCACCAGGCTCCTCTGCCCATGGAATTTACAAGGCCAGAATACTGGAGTAGGTTGCCACTTCCTCCTCCAGGGGTCTTCCTGACCCAGAGATAGAACTCATGTCTTCCATGTCCCCTGCATTGCAGACGGATTCTTTACCACTGAGGAAGCCCACTCTCCCTCAAGCACCAAGAGGGGTGACCAAATTATCGTGAGTTTTTGAGAATCACTGTAAGAAAGTTACAAGAGTTTTCCCATCAATTTGCCACTGTCTTGAGTATGTTTTATTCCATAATCCTGATCTTTTATCCCAGGATGTTCACTAAGCTGGATGCCTGAAGAGTAAGTAAAAATTATTAATGCTCTTTTTTGAAATGTACCTTACAAATATTTTGGTGTGAGAAATTCTAAACACCCAGCCTTTGGGTCAGAGAATTGTTTGAGGGTGTTCAAACCACTGAGCATTGTGAGGACCATTTTTTCGTCTTTAAAAGACACAATTCAGATAGGATCATCTGTTAGTGCTTTTGATTAGCAAAAAGGACAGATGACCGGATAACAAGAGGAGAGGAAAACAGTTATGTTCTCCAAACATTTTATGTTATGTCTGTAACCTATATAAATGGCAAGGCAGATATTGGTCAAGTGAAAGAAAACAAAGCAGGTGACCAGTGCTGGCATCACGTGGTGTCTTTTTTTCAGGAGAGGGTGGTGGGCAGAGGCTGGTCCTGTGGATGCATTGTGCTGTGTTGTGACGTGTGAGGATGAGCGTCACCACAGGCACACCGGTCCAGATCATGCGGAACACACAGAGGGGGTCCCACACAGTTACAGCCCCTTTCTCAAAGGCAGCTTCCTCAAGACATAACGTTTCTCCCTCTATCAGAGAGAAGTCCCTCTGTCAGAGAGCATATTTGTCTGATGAAGTGGTGTTGTAGGTGGTCACGATGCCTATGATAACCTGGACACAGACCAACAGGTTGGTGGGCCAGAAAAAAAGAAGGCAGGAAAAATATATGTGGCGGGTTTTTTCAGTCTGAGCCGTACACACCTAGCGGAGAAGGCGATGGCAGCCCACTCCAGTACTCTTGCCTGGAAAATCCCATGGATGGAGGAGCCTGGTAGGCTGCAGTCCATGGGGTCACTAAGAGTCAGGCATGACTGAGCAACCTCACTTTCACTTTTCACTTTCATGCTTGGAGAAGGAAATGGCAGCCCACTCCAGTGTTCTTGCCTGGAGAATCCCAGGGACGGGGGAGCCTGGTAGGCTGCCGTCTATGGGGTTGCACAGAGTCGGACACGACTGAAGTGACTTAGCAGCAGCAGCAATACACACCTAGAGTTACTGGAAGCGATGATCATGGCCTGAATCATCCTCAGGAAATACGTTGTCAGAGGGAAAGGCCCCAGCACTGCCTTACAATCAACGTCATCCAGAAAAATTTCAGTCCAAAAGTGACGTGAAGTCGCTCAGTCGTGTCCGACTCTTTTCGAACCCATGGACTGTAGCCCAACAGGCTCCTCTGTCCGTGGGATTTTCCAGGCAAGAATACTGGAGTGGGTTGCCATTTCCTTCTCCAGGAGATCTTCCTGACCCAGGAATTGAATCCACGTCTCCCGCATTGTAGGCAGATGCTTTACCATCTGAGCCACCAGGGAAGTCGTTTCAGTCCAAAAGCATGTATCATTTCTGGAATTCCACTGAAAATAATTACCATGATGATACCTACATTTAAATAGATTCAGTTCAGTTCAGTCGCTCGGTCGTGTCTGACTCTTTCTGACCCCATAAGTCGCAGCACGCCAGGCCTCCCTGTCCATCACCAACTCCCGGAGTTCACTCAGACTCACGTCCATCGAGTCAGGGATGCCATCCAGCCATCTCATCCTCTGTCGTCCTCTTCCCACAATCCCTCCCAGCATCAGGGTCTTTTCCAATGAGTCAACTCTTCGCGTGAGGTGGCCAAAGTACTGAAGTTTCAGCTTTAGCATCATTCCTTCCAAAGAAATCCCAGGGCTGATCTCCTTCAGAATGGACTGGTTGGATCTCCTTGCAGTCCGAGGGACTCTTAAGAGTCTTCTCCAACACCACAGTTCAAAAGCATCAATTCTTTGGCGCTCAGCTTTCTTCACAGTCCAACTCTCACATCCATACATGACTACTGGAAAAACCATAGCCTTGACTAGACGGACCTTAGTCAGCAAAGTAATGTCTCTGCTTTTGAATATACTATCTAGGTTGGTCATAACTTTTATTCCAAGGAGTAAGCGTCTTTTAATTTCATGGCTGCAGTCACCATCTGCAGTGATTTTGGAGCCCAAAAAATAAAGTCTGACACTGTTTCCACTGTTTCCCCATCTATTTCCCATGAAGTGATGGGACCGGATGCCATGATCTTCGTTTTCTGAATGTTGAGTTTTAAGCCAACTTTTTCACTCGCCTCTTTCACTTTCATCAAGAGGCTTTTTAGTTCCTGTTCACTTTCTGCCATAAGGGTGGTGTCATCTGCATATCTGAGGTTATTGATATTTCCCCCGGCAATCTTGATTCCAGCTTGTGCTTCTTCCAGCCCAGCGTTTCATGATGTACTCTGCATGTAAGTTAAATAAGCAGGGTGACAATATACAGCCTTGACGTACTCCTTTTCCTATTTGGAAGCAGTCTGTTGTTCCATGTCCAGTTCTAACTGTTGCTTCCTGACCTACATACAGATTTCTCAAGAGGCAGGTCAGGTGGTCTGGTATTCCCATCTCTTTCAGAATTTTCCACAGTTTATTGTGATCCACATAGTCAAAGGCTTTGGCATAGTCAATAAACAGAAATAGATGTTTTTCTGGAATTCACTTGCTTTTTCCATGATCCAGCAGATGTTGGCAATTTGATCTCTGGTTCCTCTGCCTTTTCTAAAACCAGCTTGAACATCAGGAAGTTCACGGTTCATGTATTGCTGAAGCCTGGCTTGGAGAATTTTGAGCATTACTTTACAAGCATGTGAGATGCGTGCAATTGTGCAGTCGTTTGAGCATTCCTTGGCATTGCCTTTCTTTGGGATTGCAATGAAAACTAACCTTTTCCAGTCCTATGGCCACTGCTGAGTTTTCCAAATTTGCTTGCATATTGAGTGCAGCACTTTCACAGCATCATCTTTCAGGATTTGAAACAGCTCAACTGGAATTCCATCACCTCCACTAGCTTTGTTCTTAGTGATGCTTTCTAAGGCCCTCTTGACTTCACATTCCAGGATGTCTGGCTCTAGATGAGTGATCACACCATCGTGATTATCTTGGTCGTGAAGATCTTTTTTGTACAGTTCTTCTGTGTATTCTTGCCACCTCTTCGTAATATCTTCTGCTTCTGTCAGGTCCAGAACATTTCTGTCCTTTATGGAGCCCATCCTTGCATGAAATGTTCCCTTGGTATCTCTAATTTTCTTGAAGAGATATCTAGTCTTTCCCATTCTGTTGTTTTCCTCTATTTCTTTGCATTGATCGCTGAAGAAGGCTTTCTTGTCTCTCCTTGCTATTCTTTGGAACTCTGCATTCAGATGCTTATATCTTTCTTTTTCTCCTTTGCTTTTTGCTTCTCTTCTTTTCACAGCTATTTGTAAGGCCTCCTCAGACAGCCATTTTGCTTTTTTGCATTTCTTTTCCATAGGGTTGGTCTTGATCCCTGTCTCCTGTACAATGTCACGAACCTCTGTCCATAGTTCATCAGGCACTCTATCTATCAGATCTAGGCCCTTAAATCTATTTCTCACTTCCACTGTATAATTATAAGGGATTTGATTTAGGTCATACCTGAATGGTCTAGCGGTTTTCCCTACTTTCTTCAATTTGTGTCTGAATGTGGTAATAAGGAGTTCATGATCAGAGATACAGTCAGCTCCTGGTCTTGTTTTTGTTGACTGTATAGAGCTTCTCCATCTTTGACTGCAGAGAATATAATCAATCTGATTTCGGTGTTGACCATCTGGTGATGTCCATGTGTAGAGCCTTCTCTTGTGTTGTTGGAAGAGGGTGTTTGCTATGACCAGTGCATTTTCTTGGCAAAACTCTATTAGTCTTTGCCCTGCTTCATTCCACATTCGAAGGCCAAATTTGCCTGTTATTCCAGGTGTTTCTTGACTTTCTACTTTTGCATTCCAGTCCCCTATAATGAAAGGACATCTTTTCTGGGTGTTAGTTCTAAAAGGTCTTGTAGGTCTTCAGAGAACCGTTCAACTTCAGCTTCTTCAGTGTTACTGGTTGGGGCATAGACTTGGATAACTGTGATATTGAATGGTTTGCCTTGGAGATGAACAGAGATCATTCTGTCATTTTTGAGATTGCACTACGAACAAAGCTAGTGGAGGTGATGGAATTCCAGTTGAGCTGCTTCAAATCCTGAAAGACGATGCTGTGAAAGTGCTGCACTCAATATGCCAGCAAATTTGGAAAACTCAGCAGTGGCCATAGGACTGGAAAAGGTCAGTTTTCATTCCAATGCCAAGGCAATGCCAAAGAATGCTCAAACTACCACACAATTGCACTCATCTCACATGCTTGTAAAGTAATGCTCAAAATTCTCCAAGCCAGACTTCAGCAATACATGAACCGTGAACTTCCTGATGTTCAAGCTGGTTTTAGAAAAGGCAGAGGAACCAGAGATCAAATTGCCAACATCTGCTGAATCATGGAAAAAGCAAGAGAGTTCCAGAAATACATCTGTTCTGCTTTATTGACTATGCCAAAGCCTTTGACTGTGTGGATCACAATAAACTGTGGAAAATTCTGAAAGAGATGGGAATACCAGACCACCTGACCTGCCTCTTGAGAAATCTGTATGCAGGTCAGGAAGCAACAGTTAGAACTGGACATGGAACAACAGACTGCTTCCAAATAGGAAAAGGAGTACGTCAAGGCTGTATATTGTCACCCTGCTTATTTAACTTACATGCAGAGTACATCATGAGAAACGCTGGACTGGAAGAAGCACAAGCTGGAATCAAGATTGCCAGGAGAAATATCAATAACCTCAGATATGCAGATGACACCACCCTTATGGCAGAAAGTGAAAAGGAACTAAAAAGCCTCTTGATGAGAGTGAAAGAGGAGAGTGGAAAAGTTGGCTTAAAGCTCAACATTCATAAAACAAAGATCATGGCATCCGGTCCCATCACTTCATGGGAAATAGATGGGGAAACAGTGGAAACAATGTCAGACTTTATTCTTTTGGGCTCCAAAATCACTGCAGATGTTGACTGCAGCCATGAAATTAAAAGACGCTTACTCCTTGGAATAAAAGTTATGACCAACCTAGATAGCATATTCAAAAGCAGAGACATTACTTTGCCGACTAAGGTCCATCTAGTCAAGGCTATGGTTTTTCCAGTAGTCATGTATGGATGTGAGAGTTGGACTGTGAAGAAGGCTGAGCGCTGAAGAATTGATGCTTTTGAACTATGGTGTTGGAGAAAACTCTTGAGAGTCCCTTGGACTGCAAGGAGATCCAACCAGTCCATTCTGAAGGAGATCAGCCCTGGGATTTCTTTGGAAGGAATGATACTAAAGCTGAAACTCCAGTACTTTGGCCACCTCATGTGAAGAGTTGACTCATTGGAAAAGACTCTGATGCTGGGAGGGATTGGGGACAGGAGGAGAGGGGGACGACCGAGGATGAGATGGCTGGATGGCATCACGGACTTGATTGACGTGAGTCTGAATGAACTCTGGGAGTTGGTGATGGACAGGGAGGCCTGGCCTGCTGCGATTCGTGGGGTCACAAAGAGTCAGATAGGACTGAGCGACTGAACTGAGCTGAACCAAACTGATCTGAGCCACAGTCAGCTCTTGATCTTGTTTTTGTTGACTGTATAGAGCTTCTCCATCTTTGGCTGCAGAGAATATAATCAATCTGATTTCAGTGTTGACCATCTGGTGATGTCCATGTGTAGAGCCTTCCCTTGTGTTGTTGGAAGAGGGTGTTTGCTATGACCAGTGCATTTTCTTGGCAAAACTTTATTAGTCTTTGCCCTGCTTCATTCTGCATTCCAAGGCCAAATTTGCCTGTTTCTCCAGGTGTTTCTTGACTTCCTACTTTTGCCTTGCACCAAGCGCAGGCAGCTGCGGCCGGCGCACTAAGCGCAGCCGAGAGGAGCTACCCCACGTCCAAGGTCCTGGGGAGAAGCCAGGAGGACCCCATGCCCAAAGGGTGGTGGCCAAGAGGAGTTACCCCACATCCGAGGTCAAGGGCAGTGGCCTAGAGTGCCAGGCTGCGATGGCACAGGAATGGCCAAAAGGAGCTACCCCAAGTCTGAGGTCAGGGGCAGCAGCAGAGAGGAGCTACCCCGCGTCCGAGACCAGGGGCTGTGCCCAAAGCCAGGGGTGGCAGTCGGGGGGAGCAACCCCACGCCTGAGGCCAGGGGTGGCGGCCGGGAGCAGCAACCCCACATCCAAGGAGTGGTGGTTGCGTGGGCACAGGAAGGCCTAGAGGAGCCATCCCACGTTGAAGGTCAGGAAGGGTGGCAGTGAGGAGATACCCCTCGTCCAAGGTAAGGAGCAGCGGCTGCGCTTTGCTGGAGCAGCCGTGAAGAGATACCTCACGCCCAAGGTAAGAGAAACCCAAGTAAAATGGTAGGTGTCGCAAAAGGCATCAGAGGGCAGACACACTGAAACCATACTCACAGAAAGCTAGTCAATCCAATCACACTAGGACCACAGCCTTGTCTAACTCACTGAAACTAAGCCATGCCCGCGGGGCAACCCAGGGCAGACGGGTTATGGTGCAGAGGTCTGACAGAATGTGGTCCACTGGAGAAGGGAATGGCAAACCACTTCAGTATTCTTGCCTTGAGAACCCCATGAACAGTATGAAAAGGCAAAATGATAGGATACTGAAAGAGGAACTTCCCAGGTCAGTAGGTGCCCAATATGCTACTGGAGATCAGTGGAGAAATAACTCCAGAAAGAATGAAGGGATGGAGCCAAAGCAAAAACAATACCCAGCTGTGGGTGTGACTGGTGATAGAAGCAAGGTCTGATGCTGTAAAGAACAATATTGCATAGGAACCTGGAATGTCAGGTCCATGAATCAAGGCAAATTGGAAGTGGTCAAACAAGAGATCGCAAGGGTGAACGTCGACATTCTAGGAATCAGCGAACTAAAATGGACTGGCATGGGTGAATTTAACTCAGATGACATTATATCTACTACTGTGGGCAGGAATCCCTCAGAAGAAATGGAGTAGCCATCATGGTCAACAGAAGAGTCCAAAATGCAGTACTTGGATGCAATCTCAAAAACGACAGAATGATCTCTGTTCGTTTCCAAGGCAAACCATTCAATATCACAGTTATCCAAGTCTATGCCCCAACCAGTAACACTGAAGAAGCTGAAGTTGAACGGTTCTATGAAGACCTACAAGAACTTTTAGAACTAACACCTAAAAAAGATGTTGTTTTAAACGGATTAAATCAAATCTATAAGCTTCTTTGTATGGTGCTGAAATAAGTAGATGTTGATTTGTAATGTAAGTAGCATTTTTTTTGCCTATAAAAGCAATCCCAAACAGAGAAAAGGTATTCCTCAAATAGTATCATTTGAAAGTATTGTTTTCATCTTCCTCCTTCGCTTTGGATAGACTCATTCACAGCCTACAAAGAAACCCAAATGGTTTGCAAGCTTGATAGAAATATTAGGGCTGTATGGAGAGTGTACAATTTATGACCACTGTCTGCAACTGGATTTGCAAAGATTCTGTAACAACATCAGAAAATTAAGAATTAATTCTACAGGCACCTGTCAAGGATTACTAAAGTCACTTCAGAAGAATATTGGGGTTGAGACAAGGCATGCCTCATTTATAAAATCATTTCTGTAATCTATTTTCTGAGAAATAAACTCAGTATCCTGAAACACAATTTTTTAGTCATGAAAAACAATATTTCAGATTTAGAGATTCTATTTAAGTTCTACAAATATATTCTAAACTTAGTTTGAAATTTTTGAATGCAAATCTATCTTCCTCCATAAACATGAGAAAATTATTAGGGTCTTTAAATGCATATTATTCCATTTCTACTGTACATGGAACACATTATGCCTTTTTTCATTCACCAGAAGAAGATTCCATCCTTAGAGTCACAATGGATCGTCTAGTACCATAAATCCCCTTTTTAGACCCTTTCACTCTTCCTGAGTTTTAATTTCTTCTAATGAACACAGTGTGTCTGCCCTCTGAGGCCCTCTTGCAACACCTACCGTCTTGGGTTTCTCTTACCTTGGACGTGGGGTATCTCTTCACGGCTTCTCCAGCAAAGCGCAGCCGCTGCTCCTTACCTTGAACCAGGCGTATCTCCTCGCCGCCGCCCCTCCCGACCTTGAACGTGGAATAGCTCCTCTAGGCTCTCCTGCGCCTGCGCAGCCACGCTCCCAGGACGTGGGGTTGCTCCTCCCCGCCGCCGCCCCTGACCTCGGGCGTGGGGTAGCTCCTCCTGGCTGCCACCGCTGACCTTGGATGTGGGGT
The DNA here is from genome assembly GCF_014754425.2 of Oryx dammah. Classification (NCBI taxonomy): domain Eukaryota; kingdom Metazoa; phylum Chordata; class Mammalia; order Artiodactyla; family Bovidae; genus Oryx; species Oryx dammah. The sequence continues at coordinate 103,873,304 of NW_024070189.1, read as the reverse complement.
AGCTCCTCTCCGCCATTCCTGCGCAGTCGAGCCTGACACTCTCAGCCACTGCCCCTGACCTCGGACGTGGTGTAGCTCCTCTTGGCTGCTGCCCCTCGGGCATGGGGTCCTCCCGGCTTCTGCCCCTGACCTCGGATGTGGGGTAGCTCCTCTCGGCCACGCTACCTGATGAACTATGGACAGAGGTTCGTGACATTGTGCAGGAGACAGGGATCAAGACCATCCCCATGGAAAAGAAATGCAATAAAGCAAAATGGCTGTCTGGGGAGGCCTTACAAATAGCTGTGAAAAGAAGAGAAGCAAAAAGCAAAGGAGAAAAAGAAAGATATAAGCATCGAATGCAGAGTTCCAAAGAATAGCAAGAAGAGATAAGAAAGCCTTCTTCAGCAATCAATGCAAAGAAATAGAGAAAAACAACAGAATGGGAAAGACTAGAGATCTCTTCAAGAAAATTAAAGATACCAAGGGAACATTTCATGCAAAGATGGGCACAATAAAGGACAGAAATGTTCTGGACCTAACAGAAGCAGAAGATATTAAGAAGAGGTGGCAAGAATGCACAGAAGAACTGTACAAAGAAGAGGTTCACGACCAAGATAATCACAATGGTGTGATCACTCACCTAGAGCCAGACATTCTGGCATGTGAAGTCAAGTGGGCCTTAGAAAGCATCACTACGAACAAAGCTAGTGGAGGTGATGGAATGCCAGTTGAACTGTTTCAAATCCCCAAAGATGTTGCTGTTAAAATGCTACACTCAATATGCCAGCAAAATTGGAAAACTCAGCAGTGGGCACAGGACTGGAAAAGGTCAGTTTTCATTGCAATCCCAAAGAAAGGCAATGCCAAAGAATGCTCAAACTACTGCACAATTGCACTCATCTCAGACGCTAGTAAAGTAATGCTCAAAATTCTCCAAGCCAGGCTTCAGCAATACGTGAACCGTGAACTTCCAGATGTTCAAGCTGGTTTTAGAAAAGACAGAGGAACCAGAGATCAAATTGCCAACATCTGCTGGATCATGGAAAAAGCAAGAGAGTTCCAGAAAAACATCTATTTCTGCTTTATTGACTATGCCAAAGCCTTTGACTATGTGGATCACAATAAACTGTGGAAAATTCTGAAAGAGATGGGAATACCAGACCACCTGACCTGCCTCTTGAGAAATCTGTATGCAGGTCAGGAAGCAACAGTTAGAACTGGGCATGGAACAACAGACTGGTTCCAATTAGGAAAAGGAATACATCAAGGCTGTATATTGTCACCCTGCTTATTTAACTTACATGCAGAGTACATCATGAAACGCTGGGCTGGAAGAAGCACAAGCTAGAATCAAGATTGCCGAGAGAAATATCAATAACCTCAGATATGCAGATGACACCACCCTTATGGCAGAAAGTGAAGAGGAACTAAAAAGCCTCTTGATGAAAGTGAAAGAGGAGAGTGAAAAAGTTGGCTTAAAACTCAACATTCAGAAAACGAAGATCATGGCATCCGGTCCCATCACTTCATGGGAAATAGATGGGGAAACAGTGGAAACAGTGTCAGACTTTATTTTTTGGGCTCCAAAATCACTGCAGATGGTGATTGCAGCCATGAAATTAAACGATGCTTACTCCTTGGAAGAAAAGTTATGACCAACCTAGATAGTATATTTAAAAGCAGAGACATTACTTTGCCGACTAAGGTCCGTCTAGTCAAGGCTATGGTTTTTCCAGTGGTCATGTATGGATGTGAGAGTTGGACTGTGAAGAAGGCTGAGCGCCGAAGAATTGATGCTTTTGAACTGTGGTGTTGGAGAAGACTCTTGAGAGTCCCTTGGACTGCAAGAAGATCCAACCAGTCCACTCTGAAGGAGATCAACCCTGGGATTTCTTTGGAAGGAATGATGCTAAAGCTGAAGCTCCAGTACTTTGGCCACCTCATGTGAAGAGTTGACTCATTGGAAAAGACTGATGCTGGGAGGGATTGGGGGCAGGAGGAGAAGGGGACAACTGAGGATGAGATGGCTGGATTGCATCACGGACTCCATGGACATGAGTCTGAGTGAACTCCGGGAGATGGTGATGGACAGGGAGGCCTGGCGTGCTGCAGTCCATGGGGTTGCAAAGAGTTGGACACGACTGAGCGACTGAACTCAGCTGAAGTGATATCAGCACAAAGGACGTTTCCCTGCTCCAGAAGTGGCTCCCAGTCCAAATTGGGTTCCCTATCGCATCTTGGATGGTGATACCAAACCAGGCTCCTGTGCCCTGGGTGTTAACATAGAAACCTCTAATTCATCTCCAAAAGGAGGGGAAACCGGGGGCGATGGATATACCCAAGGCATGGGGGCAGTTGGAACAACTGGCAGTGCAGTGTGCTTGGCCAGTGGAGGAGCTGGGTTGGTCAGAGGGGTGGTTGAGTTCTGAAACAGCAAATCCTCACTCTCGTGTTCTTCCTCTCCCTCTTGTAGAATAGGTTTCTCCTTGACTTTGCTTTAAGACCGCTGCCCCATCATGTGGCAGCCATCGGACTTCTTTTCTTCCTGATGTAATAGCCTAAATGCCTCTACATACGGAATCTCATCACTTTTATCTGCCCTTTCACAAAAAAAAATTTTGTGAGATTGTATCATAATTAAGTGAGCCATTTAAAGGCCATCGTGCCCCTGATTCCAGCGTATATTGGCACCACACATCACTACAATAGAATATCATCTCTTAGTCATAGGCCCACAACTGTATCTTGCCCATTTATTTAGGATATGACCCAAAGGGCTATCCTTAGGGACAGGTGGAGTATTTCCTCTCTTGATAAGTTCATGAATTACAAAACGAAGACACGAACAGATTTCAATACCAAAGGAACAAACAGATTCCATTATGAATGGACACAAAAACAAAAGCAAACGAACCAGTTCACAAATCAGGTAAAATCCAATGACAGTTCTACCCTCCAGAAGGGTACCCTGAAGGAACAAACAAATGAATTGAGAGGGGAATATGTTCCCAGCTGTACACACGGGAGCGACTTTCCCTAGTATGTGGAGCCCGACAGCTCCTAAATGTCAACTCCTTGCTCCAACTGCCAAGCGCTGGGGCAGCCAGGACCACTACAGGAAACTGTGAAAGGAAGGTCCTCAGCAGAAATGGTCCTGGCAGCTGCGGGCCTTACCTGAAAACTCCCCAACTGGGGCCAGCTCGCCACAAGCAGCAAGGCTGGCTTTGCCAAAATTTGCTACCAAGCCCAAACTCATTCTGCTCACTCCTTGGCAGGCCAATAAATTGCAAGACGAGTTGTTGGAGCAAGGAGTGATTACTTTAATTGGAAGGCCAGCAGACAGCGGAGATGCCAGACTAGGAACCATCTCATCTCCCTCAGGAATCAGGGTCCTTTTATACACAATAGAGAGAGTGGGAAGGCGCTTTCTGTGGCCGGCACCAATGGCAGAGCAGGGCTGTTAACTGGTTGGGACTGACAGTTGCTGACTTGGTTGGGACGAGGGGCCCACAGGGGGCTGTGGGGACTGTTCTACAGAGCTGGTGTCTGTCTCAGTGGAGCCTGCAGGCCGGTGCCAGGCAGGGAAAGGCCCCTTATGCCTTGTGTCCTATCTCTGACCACTACTACAGTTGGACTTTCCTTGTGGAATAGACAGACTTTGTCTAAACTTTGTGTGATCAAGTTTACCAGTCATTTCCTTTATGGCTCTGGGTCTCGTTTTATGCTTTAGGAAAAACTTCCTCTCCGAAACTGTAGAATAAAAATGATTCATCCATGTTCCTAGGAGTACTTTCATGATTTCAGGTTTACAGTGCATGCCGTCCCACCCAAATCTGCCGCTCCTGCAGGTCTAAGAAGATGGGCAGGACGCCCCTGCCTGGCATTATCTCCGGGACTTTTTCTACCTCCCCTGCGGAGCCCCGAGCCGCGCAGTCGGCGTAGGGAGACTGTCCCCTTCCCAACAGACGTCTCTGGAAGTGAACAGTGGTTCTGGGACCTTTCCCAAAAGATTTTTTCCTAGTCCCCCTTCTGCTGCTGGGGTCACGCCGCGCAGGCTTTGAGCTCCCAGGCTGACGCCCTTGCTGACTCTTGTCTGGAGAGACACGCTAAGAGGTGAGCCTGGACCAGGACCGGGCATCCAGGGGACGGGCTGTCTTCCCTCCCCGGCCTGCGATCCGGATCCCTCCCGCTGACGTTCGCGCCGGTTGTCTGGCGCCACCTGGCGGCCTCTATCATATAGTTTTCGGCTCCAGTGAAACCGGTACGGATCTGGCGGCGGTGCCTTAGGCGAGGGTCTCTGAGGCTGGAGGCTCTAGAGGGATCATCCAGGCTGTGCCGCGCTGGGGAGTGAACAGCTCAGTCACTTGCAAAGACTGGAGGTGCAAGTTCTTGGAGGCCGTCTCCGCACTTCGGTGCCCCGTTCGGGACCCTCCAGGTGGGTTGAGCGTCACACGCCAGGGCCCACTCTGCCTGTTGGTCTGACCTGGGCCTGCAGGGTCTCAGGTTTGGGATACAGTACTGCGCAGCTGACGGTGTTGTGAACTGTGGTCCCTATCCGGGAGCTGGAGGGGCAGGTGATGTTTTGAAGGAGCTGCGGTCTGATCTGCTGCAAGAAGTGAGACTGGTGGCTGGCTGGGGTGAGTGGGGAGGACAATAAAAGGAAAGCACCCAGTATCCTGGATGGGCCTGATGCCACTTGCGAGAGCAGAGGAGACCCGGCTCACTCAGGTTGGATGGCTGTTGTCATTGGGAACCTCGGTCGGGTGCCCCAAGAGTGTCCTTCTGAATATTGCCGGCTTCCGGGACCTCAGTGAAGCCAATGCCCCATCTACCTGGCCCCAACTTAACCCTCCCACCCAGAGCCGCCTGTGCCAGCGGGGGCCTCTAGCTCAGTCCTACTGACGCCCTCCATACTCACTCCCACCCCGCCCACCCACCCACCCAGACCAGGACTCTGCCCTTGGGGAAAAGAGAACTTGTCCTGGTGGAGAGGCTGGCTGTCAGGGAACTTGCACATGGGCTGGGCCAGGAAGAGAGAGCCGCTGCCCAGAGTTGGCTTTCACGTTAGGGGAGGAACTGGGAGCAAGGGTCACCAGGGAGGTTTTCTGCTTCCCTCACTGCCAGGCCCTGGCTAACGGACCTTTTGGCCCTTAGGGTGGGGGTGCGGGGTGAGGGTCTTTGTTTTTCTCCTTCTAGCTGGCCTCCCTGTTTCTTAAAAGTAGTGGCCAAGAATGGGTCCAAGGAACCTGTCAATCTTTCTCTTGACCTTCACCTTTCCTTGACCTAGACGTTTTCAGACCAATGGCCTATATCAGACTGTCTTTTCATATCTCTAACATTGTTTGAGCCATACTTAGATTTTTACCTTGACCTTGACCTCACTTTGACCATGACCCCTTTCAGGCCCATATTCTATCCCTATCATTACTGTATTACTGAATGATTATTTTAATTTAACCTTGACCTGTATATTGACTCTGATACAGACCAAATCCTGGCCTTCACCTTCTTCAGTGTTCTTTTCTACCCCCGACTGAAAACTTAAACTTGAATTTGACCCTGAATATGAACTTGACCTGGCATTGTTTTTGACCTTTATCTGTTCCAGTTTTGTAATCTGTTCTTGACTACCTACCATCCTAGCATTCTCTGTGACTAATAATTTAACTTTGACCCCAATCTTAATATTGACCCTGATCTTTAACTTTACTTTGACCCTTATTTTAAACAAACTGTATCTCCTATGTACTATCCTGATCGTTTCTATCACTAATTTGTTAATATGGGCTTGATTTTGACTTTTTTTTTTTTTTTTGGCTGTGCCATGTAGAATGTGGGATCTTAGTTTCCTGACCAGGAATTGAACCCTCAGCAGTGAAAGCTCAGAGTCTTAACCACTAGACCACTAGAGAACTCCCTGATTTGGGCTTTTATGATATTGAACTTGATCATGGCCTAATTATGACCTTCACCCTTTTCAGAACTGTAGTCTCAGTAAAAATATTATCTTCACCATTTCTAATAATGACTGAGAATTTGACCTTGAAATTGACATAGATATTGGTCAGACACAACATGTCTCTAACTGTCTTCCTCAATTTCTCTGTGGCCAATAATGTGGCCTTCATCTGACTTTGTGAACTGACTTTCCCCACATTCTTCTTTTTCACGTATGTCCTGTCCCTTATAATCGTCTTGATCTTCTCTATTACTGATTGAAAACTTGTCCTTGGCTTAAGCCTCAACCTTGCCCTCGCCCTTTCCCCTAAACTTGATTTAGATTTGATCTTGCCTCTTCTCAGACCCATACTCTGTATCCTGACAATTTTTATTATTGACTGATTATGTGACCTTGCCCTAGGCTTTTATATTTACTCTGTTTCAGACCAAATTCTGCCATTGATCTTAAGCAGTGTTTATTTCTATCACTAATAATTTGACCCTGACCTTGACTTTTGAAGTCCCATATGCTGACCTTGACTACTATCCTCATAATTTCTATTGCTGCCTGAAAGTTTTACTTCAGTCTAGTCTGGCCTTGAACTTGACCTCAGGTTGACCTCAGTGCTTTTCAGACACTTGTCCTCTGCTGGGTGAAGAACCTATACTGTCACCTTTGCCACTCTCAGGGGCCACAGATCAGCAGTAGCACTGAGACTAGGACATGTGGACAGACACGAGTCAGCACCTGTGCAGTTGAGGCAGGCATACCTTGGGTGGTGGACAGTCTGAATAGCCGAACAGCAGCATGTCACCATCATTCTGGTGGCCCAATCTGGCTGCCAGGCCAGAAAACACACCCCACCCCCAATAGGGTGTGATATCTACGCCACAGGCTGACTTGCTGGAACTTCAACCTGGCCACTGGAAGCTGCAACAGCCTTGTCACCATCAGATGATCCTGTGGGCCATCTGGTCTACTCCTTACATGGAGCGGCAGGAAGGCCTGGATGCCCACATGTCCTACTCCAGGCCGAGGCAGGGAGGGTGCATTCCAGGCGTCCAGAGGAGGACTTGGAAACATTTTCAGGAAGCTCATCAGATGACCCAATCCCATACATCCTACTTGTGGTTGACTGGGACAGTCCAAACCAGTGGAAGTTCCTCCATATGTCAATCAAAGCACCTGCCCTATCCCAGCTGCTACTTGATCAGTGAACAGTGGCCTCATGATAGCTTACAGTGAACGGTGTCAGATTTGTGATCTCTGTGGGACAGAATTTCACTTTCGGACCAAAGACACAGCTTCAGTCACTCAGAGCTTCATGTTGCACGTTTTATTAAAGTGGGAAAGCATAGAGAAAGCTTCTAACACAGACTTCAGAAGGAGGTAGAGAGCTCCCCGCTGGCTAGGCTTATCAAGGCCTTGTATACTTTTTCAGTTGCTTACTAATGACAGAAAGGTCTTCCCAGACCCACTCCCACAACATACATCTTAAGATAACAGGATTAGTCAGAAGATTCTTAAGAAGGAGAAACACGTCCTCAAGCAACATACATTGTTGTTATATAATCATTAGTACAGAGTTTAAGGAAAAACATACCCTTGAGCAAGATAACTTGTTTTGTTATGTTCATTCAGACAGTTCAGTCACTCAGACTCTTTGCAACCCCATGAATTGCAGCATGCCAGGCCTCCCTGTCCATCACCAACACCAGGAGTTCACTCAAACTCAAGTCCATTGAGTCGGTGATGCCATCCAGCCATCTCATCCTCTGTCGTCCCCTTCTCCTCCTGCCCCCAATCCCTCCCAGTATCAGAGGCTTTTCCAGTGAGTCAACTCTTCACATGAGGTGGCCAAAGTACTGGAGTTTCAGCTTTAGTATCATTCCTTCCAAAGAACACCCACGACTGATCTCCTTTAGAATGGACTGGTTGGATCTCCTTGCAGTCCGAGGGACTCTCAAGAGTCTTATCCAACACCACAGTTCAAAAGTATCACTTCTTCAGCACTCAGCCTTCTTCACAGTCCAACTCTTACATCCATACATGACCACTGGAAAAACCATAACCTTGACTAGATGGACCTTAGTCGGCAGAGTAATGTCTCTGCTTTTGAATATACTATCTAGGTTGGTCATAACTTTCCTTCCAAGGAGTAAGTGTCTTTTAATTTCATGCCTGCAGTCACCATCTGCAGTAATTTTGGAGCCCCCCAAAATAAAGTCTGACACTGTTTCCACTGTTTCCCCATCTATTTCCCATGAAGTGATGGGACCAGATGCCATGATCTTCATTTTCTGAATGTTGAGCTTTAAGCCAACTTTTTCACTCTCCTCTTTCACTCTCATCAGGAGGCTTTTTAGTTCCTCTTCACTTTCTGCCATAAGGGTGGCGTCATCTGCATATCTGAGGTTATTGATATTTCTCCCAGAAATCTTGATTCCAGCTTGTGCTTCTTCCAGCCCAGCGTTTCTCATGATGTACTCTGCATGTAAGTTAAATAAGCAGGGTGACAATATACAGCCTTGATGTACTCCTTTTCCTATTTGGAACCAGTCTGTTGTTCCATGTCCAGTTCTAACTGTTGCTTCCTGGCCTGCATATAGGTTTCTCAAGAGGCAGGTCAGGTGGTCTGGTATTCCCATCTCTTTCAGAATTTTCCACAGTTTATTGTGATCCACACAGTCAAAGGCTTTGGCATAGTCAATAAAGCAGAAATAGATGTTTTCTGGAACTCTCTTGCTTTTTCCATGATCCAGTGGATGTTGGCAATTTGATCTCTGGTTCCTCTGCCTTTTCTAAAACCAACTTGAACATCTGGAACTTCATGGTTCATGTATTGCTGAAGCCTGGCTTGGAGAATTTTGAGCATTACTTTACTAGCATGTGAGATGAGTGCAATTTAAGTTAGTCTTAGAAGAAATATATTGTCGCCATAACAACTCAGCTTAAGAAAAAAGACTTTTATCTTTTGTGCCTAAGATGAAAAGTGAAAATGAAGACTCTTTAAGACCCCATGAACTATACAGTCCATGGAATTCTCCAGGCCAGAATACTGGAGTGGGTAGCCGTTGCCTTCTCCAGGGGATCTTCCCAACCCAGGGATCGAATCCCGGTCTCCCACACTGCAGGCAGATTCTTTACCAGCTGAGCCACCAGGGAAACCCAAGAATACTGGAGTGGGTAGCCTATACCTTCTCCAGCAGATCTTCTCGACCCAGAAATCGAACTGGGGTCTCCTGCACTGCAGGTTGATTCTTGACTGTCTGAGCCACCAGGGAAGCCAGACTAAGATGAAGAAATGTAGGAAAGAAAAAAAAATTGTCCCTTTTCTCCACCTCAAGGGCCCCAGGCCCCTTTCTCCTCCTCAATGGCCCTAGACTCCTTATCAACCTACCTAGGAATTAACTCTCGCACTCTCCCCATCTGTAAGTAAATCTGTGGCAAATGCTTTCCCTGCCACACTGAGCATAAGAGAACAACCCTGCCGTTATCGCCAGCCTCTTGAAGCTCTGCCTCAGGCCATAATGGCCAGATGCAGTTCTGTTCCAGGGACAATCAGAGCTCCAGAGGAGCCACACAAAGACAGGAGCCAGTGAACTCCCAGGAACCAGCTAGAGCAGGAATGGGCCTAATCCAGATCCTTGGGTGAAGGCAAGAGCTCTGCTGCCTACCTGAGCTTGGCCCAGTTCCCCTTGCAGTCTTGACCTGGGAGGATTGAAGTGGCTGGCTTGGAAATGTACCCCTTCTGAAGGGAGAAGTAGACATAGCAACTATGCCCCATGTGGGCCCATGGCAGTGTTGGGCATACTTTCTTTGCTCCACAAAGGAGAACTTAGGGAAAAAAATTAGGACGTACATCCACGAGGGGCCACGGCAGGACCAAGCATCTGGAAAAGTCACATTTCCTGATTTGTAAACTTAGTAGAAACTACAGTAATCAAAACAGTATGGCACTGGCATTGAGAAAAGATACACAAGGACTTTCTTGGTGGCCCCGTGGATAAGACTCCCGCTCCCAGTGCGGGGGCCCAGTTTCAATCCCTGGTGAGGGAACTAGATCTCACACGCTGCAAATAAAAGTTCACAGGCCACAGCTAAGACCCACTGCAGCCAAATAAATAATTTTTTTAAAAGACATCTAGACTAATGGGATAGAATAGAAAGCTCAGAGATAAACTCTCACATATAGGGTCAAGTGATTTTTAACAAGGGCGCTAAGACCATTCAAGAGTAGAAAGGACAGTCTTTTTGACAAATGGTGCCAGAAAATCTGGATCTCCCCATGCAAAGAATGAAGTAACCCTTACCTAATACCAGATACAAAAATTAACTCAAAATGGGTAAAGAACTAAACAGGAGACCTAAATTATTAAACTCTTAGAAGAAAACATAGCTGAAAATGTTCCTGGCATTACATTTAGCAATGATTCCTTGGATGTGACCCTTGAGACATCCAGTAGCAACCCACAGGGTCCCTTCTCACTCCCACAGAACATGTTTCATCTTCAGGTCATGAATCTGCGGGAGACATCTTGGTCTCAGTGCAGCCACAGCCTCATCGGAGGAAGTTTTTTTGTTTTTGTTTTATTTTTTTATTGATGGATAATTGCTTTACAGAATTGTGTTGTTGTCTGTCAAACCTCAACATGAATCAGCCATAGGTATACATATATCCCCTCCCTTTTGACATATATCCCCTCCCTTTTGACCCTCCCTCCCATCTCCCGCCCCATCCCGCCCCTCTAGAGTGATACAGAACCTGAGGAAGTATTTTTAATGCCCTTCTGAGCATACCACCAATCTAACGATCCAACTTTGAGGTATATAACCAAAGAACTGAAAACTTATGTCCCCACAGAAACCTGTACAGAAAGCTTCAACAAACTTGACCATGCAGAAGAAATAATCAGTGAACAATGTACACATAATTGTGTACAGTTGTGTCCCAGAAGAAGAGAGGAAGAAAAGGTTAGAAAGCTTATTTTTAAAAATAATGGGGGGGCTGGTGCACTGGGATGACCCAGAGTGATGGTATGGGGAGGGAGGTGGAAGGGGGGTTCAGGATGGGGAACACGTGTACACCCGTGGTGGATTCATGTTGATGTATGGCAAAACCAATACAATATTGTAAAGTAATTAGCCTCCAATTAAATAAATAAATTTATATTAATAAAATAAAAAGGGAAATTTTTATACATTTTTATAAAAATAATGGCTAAGAGAGTAAATCTTAAGTCTTTCACAGTACATATAAATATCAAATCATTATTTTGTATACCTGAAACTAATATAATGTTGTCAACTATATCTCAATAAAAATAGATAAAGAAAAATGTTAAAGTAAAAAGAAAGAATGGCTGAAAAATTCCCAAACCTGTGGAGTGATTTAGACATCCAAGTTCATGAAGCTAATAGATCACCTCAAAATTTCAACCCAAGGACACATTATAACAGAACTATCAAAAATCAAAACTAAAGAGAGAATGTTAAAAGCAGAAAAGTGAAATTTTTTTCTCACACAAAGTAACTTATCCACTGCTAAGGCTACATGCAGAGTTCTTAGCAGAAACTTTGCAGGCCAGTGGATTACCAGACCGCCTGACCTGCCTCTTGAGAAATCTGTATGCAGGTCAGGAAGCAACAGTTAGAACTGGACATGGAACAACTCCTTTTCCAAATAGGAAAAGGAGTGCGTCAAGGCTGTATATTGTCACCCTGCTTATTTAACTTACATGCAGAGTACATCATGAGAAACGCTGGGCTGGAAGAAGCACAAGCTGGAATCAAGATTGCCGGGGGAAATATCAATAACCTCAAATATGCAGATGACACCACCCTTATGGCAGAAAGTGAAGAGGAACTAAAAAGCCTCTTGATGAAAATGAAAGTGGAGAGTGAAAAAGCTGGCTTAAAGCTCAGCATTCAGAAAACGAAGATCATGGCATCTGGTCCCATCACTTCATGGGAAATAGATGGGGAAACAGTGGAAACAGTGTCAGACTTTATTTTGGGGGGCTCCAAAATCACTGCAGATGATGACTGCAGGCATGAAATTAAAAGACGCTTACTCCTTGGAAGAAAAGTTATGACCAACCTAGACAGCATATTCAAAAGCAGAGACATTACTCTGCCGACTAAGGTCCGTCTAGTCAAGGCTATGGTTTTTCCAGTGGTCATGTATGGATGTGAGAGTTGGACTGTGAAGAAGGCTGAGCACCGAAGAATTGATGCTTTTGAACTGTGGTGTTGGATAAGACTCTTGAGAGTACCTTGGACTGCAAGGAGATCCAACCAGTCCATCCTAAAGGAGATCAGCCCTGGGTGTTCTTTGGAAGGAATGATGCTAAAGCTGAAACTCCAGTACTTTGGCCACCTCATGCGAAGAGTTGACTCATTGGAAGAGACTCTGATGCTGGGAGGGATTGGGGGCAGGAGGAGAAGGGGACGACAGAGGATGAGATGGCTGGATGGCATCACCGACTCAATGGATGTGAGTTTGAGTGAACTCCTGGAGTTGGTGATGGACAGGGAGGCCTGGCGTGCTGCGATTCATGGGGTCACAAAGAGTCGGACACGACTGAGTGACTGAACTGAACTGAAGAAAGAAAACTCCAGTTTTCTACCAGTTCTACCAATCAAGGGTAAATTAGCACCAATCATTCTCAAACTCTTCCAAAAAAATAGAATAGTAAAGAACACGCCCAAATTTACTTACAAGTCCAACACTATCTTGATACCAAAGCCAGATAAGGACCCTAAAAGAAAGTAAAATTATAAGCCAATATCCCTGATGAACATAGATGCAAAAATTCTCAATAAAATATTAGCACACCAAGTTCAACAGCACACCGAAAGGATCACACATCATGAAGAAGCAGAATTTATCCCTAGGATGCAAGGATAGTTCAAGACACACCAATCAGTAAATATGGCACACTGCACCTCTTGAATGAAAGACAAAAATCATGTAGTCATTTCAGTAGATGCCAAAAGAGCATTTCACAAAATTCAACATCCGTTCATGATAAAGACACTCAAAAGAAGTGAGTATGGAAGGAACATACCTCAACATAACAAAGGCCATAAATAAAAACCCAAAGCTAACATCATACTTTATGGTAAAACACTGAACATTTTCCCACTAAGATCAGAAGTAAGACAGGCATGCTCACTCTCACCACTCCTATTCAACACAGTACTGGGAGTCCTAGTCAGAGTGCTCAGACAAGTAAAAAAATAAAACAAAAAACATCGAAATTGAAAAAAAACAGAACTAAAATTTTCTCTATCAGAGGATATGATTTTTTTATAAATCCTAGACTCCTCAAAAAAATTGTTAGAACTAATAAACAAATTTAGTAAAATTTCAGGATACAAAATCAACGTACAAAGAGACTTCCCTGGCAGTCCAGAGGTCAAGATTCTGTGTTTCCACTGTGGGGGTGCGGGTTTGATCTCTGGTAGGGGAACTAGGATCCTGCATTCTGAACAGTGCTTAAAAAAAAAATTCAACATAAAAAATTGGTTGCATTTCTATACATCAACAATAAACTATCTGAAAAAGAAAGAAAGCAGTTCTATTCAGAGTAGCATCAAAAACAATAAAATGCCTAGGGGTAAATTCAACCAAGAGAAAGATATATACAAATATACATATATATACAGACACATTGAAAACTATATGACATTGATGAAAAAATGGAAGAAGAGACAAATAAATGGGAAAATATCCCATGTTCACAGATCAGGGGAGCTAATATAATTGAAATTTCCATAGCACCCAAAGCCATCTACAGATTCAATGCAAACACTGTCAAAATTCCAATGGCATTTTTCACAGAAATAAAATAAACAATCCTAAATTTGCATGGAACCCAAAATACCCTGAACAGACAAATACTGAGAATACTTCTGATATCCATATTACAAAAGTATAGTAATCAAAACAGTATAGTACCTGCATAAAAACAGACACATAGAGCAATGAGACAGAACCATTTGCCCAGAAACAAACCCATGCATATATGGTCAACTAATGTTTGACAAGAAAGCCAAGAATACTCAATGGGAAAAGTTAGTCTCTTGCATAAATGGTAACGAGAAACCTGGATATCCATATGCAAAAGAATGAAACTGGAACCCTGTCTTACACCACTCACAGTGAAATAGATTAAAGATTTAAACATAAGTCTAACACTGTAAAAATCCTAGAAGAAAACAAAGGGAATAAGTTCGTTGACATTGGTCTTGATAGCCATTTCATGAATATGACAGCAAAAGCATAAGCAATAGAAACAAAAATTAATAAGTGAGAAACTACATCAAACTAAAAGAAGTAAAAGAAGTAATCAACAAGAATAACAAAAAAGGCAACCTATATAACGGGAGAAAATATTTTAAGCCCAGATATATGATAATAGATTGATATCCAAAATATAAAAGGAACACCTATTATTCAATAGGAAAAAAAATCCAATTGAAAAATGAGCAGAGGGTATGAATAGACATTTTTCCAAAGTTATATAAATGGCCAACAGGTACATGAAAAGGTATTCAACATGACTATCAGAGAAATACAAATTAAAATCATAATGAGATATCATCTCATCCCTAAAATGGCTTTTGTCAAAAAGACGAGAAATACCAAAAGCTGGCAAGGATTTGGAGAAAACTGTGCACTATTGGTGGGAATGTTAAACTGGCACAGTCTCTTCAGAAAACAGCATGGAGTTTCCTCAAAGAATTAAAATTAGAGCTGCCGGGTGGTCCAGCAATCATCCTCTGGGTATATATCCAAAGCAAAAGAAATCACTATGTCTAAGGAAGTTAGATCAGTATCTCAAAGAGCTGTCTGCACGCCCATGTGCATTGCAGCATTAATCACAACAGGCAAGACACAGAAAAACTCTAAGTGTTAGTTGACAATGTATGGATAAAGAAAATGTGAGGTATATACAGATTACAAATATATGTGTATATGTATTTATAAAACATACATATTACAAATATGTATATCAATAAAATGTGTTATATGTACATACATATATATATATATATGTACACACACACATTCAGCCAATAAAAAAAAAAGGAAATCCTGCCATTTGAGACAACCTGGATAGACCTTAAGGATATTATGGTAAGCGAAAGAAGTCAGACAGAGAAGAGAAAGACAAATACCTCATGATCACGATTTATATTTGATATCTAAAAACCTGGAACTCAGAGAGTGGAGGGGTGGTTCCCAGGGCTGAGGAGTGGGGGAAATGGAGTGATGTTGGCCAAAGGGTATAAACTTCTAGATACAAGAAGAATATGTTCTGGCGATGTAATATACAGCATGATGACTATAGTTAATACTGTACTGTATAATTGAAAATTGATAAAAGAAAGAAAGTGAAGTCAGTCATGTCCGATTCTTCTGTGACACCATGGACTGTAGCCTACCAGGCTCCTCTATCCATGGAATTTTCCAGGCGAAAATACTGGAGTGGGTTGCCATTTCCCTCTCCAGGGGATCTTCCCCACCCAGGGATCAAACCAGGGTCTCCCACGTTGCAGGCAGATTCTTTACCAGCTGAGCCACAAGGGAAGCCCAATTGCTGAAAGAGTAGATCTTAAATGTTCTCAGTACACACACACACACACACACACACATACGTAACTATGTGAGGTGATGGAGGTGTTAACTTATTGTGGTAATCATTTTGGAATACATAAGCATAGGAAATCATCACGTTGTACACCTTAAACTTATACAATGTTATATGTGAATTGTGTCTCAATAAAGCTAGAACATGTGAAAGGAAGAAAAAAGATATGTATGTCACCATGTTACCATTTTGTGACACACACAGCATACACGTATAGCAAAACTTCATTCATAATTGCCAAAACTTGGAAGCAACCAAGGTGTCCTTCAGTAGGGGAAATGGATAGATAAACTCTGGTACATCCGGATAATGGAATATTATTCAGTGCTAAAAAGAAATGAGCTATCAAGCCATGAAAAGACACTGAGGAACCTTAAATGCAGTACTAAGTGAAAAAGTCAGTCTGAAAAGGCTACATACTGCATGATTCCAACTATATAATATTCTGGAAAAGGCAAGGAGACAGAAAAAAAAAGACAGTGGTTGCCTGGAGTTCAGGGGAGAAGGGGTGAATATGCAGAACAAGAGATTTTCAGGACAGTAAAACTACTGTGTTTGATACTATAATGGTGGATGCATTTTATTATACATTTGCCCAAAACCATAGAATGTACGGGCTTCCGTGGTGGCTCAGACGGTAAAGCGTCTGCCTGGAATGCGGGAGACCTGGGTTCTATCCCTGGGCCGGGAAGATCCCCTGGAGAAGGAAATGGCAACCCACTTCAGTACTCTAGCCTGGAAAATTCCATGGATGGAGGAACCTGGTAGGCTACTTTGCATGGGGTTGCAAAGAGTCAGACACGACTGAGCAACTTCACTTCAAATGTACAGGCTGCCCTGGTGGCTCAGCTAGTGAAGAATCCACTTGCAGTGTGGAAGACATGGGTTTGATCCGTGGTTTGGGAAGCTCCACTGGAGAAGAGAACAGCTATCCACTCCAGTATTCTGGCCTGGAGAATTCCATGGACTGTATCGTCCATGGGGTGGGACTTCCCTGTCAGATCTGCTGGGTCACTGCAGACTTGGTCACATGACATCTTTATTTGAGGGGGCTTCCCTGATAGCTCAGTTGGTAAAGAATCTGCCTGCAGTGCAGGAGACCCTGGTTTGATTCCTGGGTGGGGAAGATCTGCCGGAAAAGGGAAAGGCTACCCTCTCCAGTATTCTTGGGCTTCCCCTGTGGCTCAGCTGGTAAAGAGTCCACCTGCAATGCGGGAGACCTGGGTTCGATCCCTGGGTTGGAAAGATCCCCTGGAGAAGGGAAAGGCTACCAGTATTCTGGTCTGGAGAATCCCATGAACTGTAAAGTCCATGGGGTTGCAAAGAGTCGGACATGACTGAGTGACTTTCACTTCACTTCTTCAAGAATGTGCAATGCCAAAAGTGAACCCTACAGCAAACTATAGACTTAGAATGATTATGATGTGTCAATATAAGTTCATCAAGCTAACAATGTACCACTTGGGTGGAGGCGGTTGATAATCTGTTGTTGTTTGGTCGCTAAGTCGTGCCTGACTCTTTGTGACCCGATGAACTGCAGCATGCCAGGCTTCCTGTCCTTCACCATCTCCCAGAGTTTGCTCAAACTCATGTCCATTTAGTTAGGTGATAATCTGGAAGGCTATAAACGTGGGAGGGCAGGTGATAATGTGGGAAATTACTGTACCTTTCTCTCAGCTTTGCTTGAGCTTGAAGTTTTATTTGCTCTAATAAAGTTTTTTTTTTAAGTTGACCTGCCATAAAACCTATTTTCAAAGTGTTAGAAAAGAAAAATGACTTTGTCTAATTTGCAAATGCATGGAGAATTAGAATGAAAACACAATGATAGCAAAGCAGAAATTTACAAGCTGTTCCTCCAAAACACTTGTTTAAAGAAGCTATAAGGAGCCCAGATAAGGACTGATTACCCCTAAGTCACTGAACATCTTAGTCGTGTGTAGGTTGTGACAAAAACTCATATGGGACGTCCCTGGTGGTATAGCAGGTAAGAATCCACCTCCCAGTGCAGGGGACACGGGTTCAATGCCTGGTCCAGGAACATTCCTTATGCTGAGGAGCAACTAAGCCCATGTGCCACCACTACTGAGCCCACACGCCACAAGTGCTGAAGCCCGTGTGCCTAGAGCCTGTACTCCACACAAGAGAAGCCCATGTACTGCAGCAAAGGGTAGCCCCTGCTCACTGCAACTAGAGAAAGCCCACGTGCAGCAACAAAAGCCCAGTGCAACCAAAAATAAATATATAAACACAGAAATAAAAATTTTTAAGCTCATACGACAAACACTGATTCATTTTTTGAAGTATGACTGCTTTGGAACTCAAAATGTCAACAGAAAGGTGCAATCAATTAAAATGGGATAGACTGTTTCTTTCCTAAAAACGTAACTATTTGGAATCCAACTCTGATTGCACAAGTTACCTCTACACTTTAAAACCATTCTCCCTGAGCAAGGGAGGTTTAACTTGCAGTTAACCTGGAATAAGTTAACACTGGAATTGTGCTTCAGAGTGTTCAAAACTGATGAACACCTTGGCCACCAGTAGCGGCATACGATGACTTCACTACAGAGTCACCGACTGCAAAGACCTGACTGACAAACAGCTGGTCTCAAAACAAATCTGGTCTGGAGAGCTATTAATAGAAACGAATTCTTGCAAGTCAAAAAGCTTGTTGCTGCTATTAATAATTAGTAAAATCCATGCTGAAAGACTTCAGGTGGGAGGATATTTGCTTGATGTCTTCACAGTGGAATGACACCAAGAGTCAGTGTAATTGTGGGTTTGCTAAGAGCAGGGAAGCAAGTTAAAGTGATGTCACCATTTTTAATATTTATTTTTATTTATTTGGGTGTGCAGTGTCTTAGTTGTGGCATGCCAGATCTTTAGTTGCGGCTTGTGTGATCTAGTTTCCCAACCAAAGATGGAGCCCTGGCCCCAGGAATCTTAGCCACTGAACCACCAGCGAATCCCAAAGTGATGAAATCTTTGACTGAGCTAGCTTTTGTGTGTAATGTTTATTTATTTATTTGGCTGTGTCAGATCTTAGCTGCAGCACCCAGGATCTTCCCTGTGTCATGTGGGATCTTTCAAAACAGCACACAGACTCTCTAGTTTTGGCGACCAGGCTCAGCATCATGCGAGATCTTAGTTTCCCAACCAGGGAACAAACCCATGTCACCTGCATTGCAAGGCAGGTTCTTAACCACTAGATCAACAAGGAAACCCGACTGGGCCAGTTTTATCACCACATAAAATAAAAAAAACATTCTTTTTCTTTCTTTTTTTTTTTTTTTGGCCAAGCTTGCAGTATCTTAGTTCCCCAAACAGAGACTGAACCCTAGCCCTTATGCAGTGAAAGCACAGAGTCCTAACCACTGGACCGCCAGGGAGTTCTTGTGAAAAGGATGCTCTGATGACTGCAGTTCACTCAGAGAAGCATTACTGGGAAACAAAGCTGAAAGAGTAAAGGTATCCTACTGTGCGAAATGGGAAACATAGAAATGTCGTATTTTTAATTAAACATACAATATTACCCAAGTCCCACTGCACTTCTCTTCTCCTTTTGCAGTCGTACATGTATATACCTTAATAGGCAAAATATAAACCTATAAATTTAATATCCAATGAAAGTTTAAAAAATAGTTCAAATAAACTACTGTATTGGAGGACAGAAAAATAAATTATAAACTTCTCAAAACAAATTTATCTCAAACATATTGTTATGTGTTTTCTGTTAGTAGTACTACTGAGTATTGAAATGAACATCTGGGAGTTCTCGGTTCACATAGTGTTGAAGCCTACCTTGATGAATTTTGAGCATTACTTTGCTAGCCTATGAGATGAGTGCAACTGTGCAGTAGTTTGAACATTCTTTGCGCATTGCCTTTCTTTGGGATTAGAACGAAAACTGATCTTTTCCAGTCCTGTGGCCACCGCTAAATTTTTCAAATTTGCTGGCATATTCAGTGCAGCACTTTCACAGCATCATCTTTTAGGATTTGAAACAGCTCAACTGGAATTCCATCACCTCCACTAGCTTTGTTCATACTGATGCTTCCTAAGGCCCATTTGACTTCACATTCCAGGATGTCTGGCTCTAGGTGAGTGATCATACCATCGTGGTTATCTGGGTCATGAAGATTTTTTTTGTATAGTTCCTCTCTGTATTCTTGGCATCTCCTCTTAATATCTTCTGCTTATGTTAGGTCCATACCATTTCTGTCCTTTATTGTGCCCATCTCTGCAGTCCATGGGGTTGCAAAGAGTTGAGCACAACTGAGTGACTGAACTGAACTTGCATGAAACGTTCCCTTGGTATCTCTAATTTTCTTGAAGAGCTCTCTAGTCTTTCCCATTCTATTGTTTTCCTCTATTTCTTTGCATTGATCACTGAGAAAGGCTTTCTTATCTCTCCTTGCTGTTCTTTGGAACTCTGCATTCAAATGGGTATATCTTTCCTTTTCTCCTTTGCTTCTCTTCTTTTCTCATCTACTTGTAAAGCCTCCTCAGACATCTATTTTGCCTTTGTGCATTTCTTTTTCTTGAGAATGATCTTGATCACTGCCTCTTATACAATGTTGTGAACCTCCATCCATTGTACTTCAGGCACTCTGTCTATCAGATCTAATCTCTTGAATCTATTTGTCACTTCCACTGTATAATCGTAAGGGATTTGATTTAGGTCATACCTGAATGGTCTAGTGGTTTTCCCTACTTTCTTCAATTTAGGTCTGAATTTTGCAATAAGGAGTTCATGAGCTGAGCCACAGTCAGCTCCCAGTCTTGTTTTTACTGCCTGTATAGAGCTTCTCCACCTTTGGCTGCAAAGAATGCAATCATTCTAGAGATGTCCATGTGTAGAGTCATCTCTCGTGTTCTTGGAAGAGGGTGTTTGCTATGACAAGTGCATTCTCTTGGCAAACTTCTGTTAGTCTTTGCCCTGTTTCATTTTGTACTCTGAGGCCAAACTTGCCTGTTACTCCAGGTATCTCCTAACTTCCTTCTTTTCCATTCCAATCTCCTATGATGAAAAGGATATCTCTTTTTTTGGTGTTAGTTCTAGAAGGTCTTGTAGATCTTCATAGAATCGTTCAACTTCAGCTTCTTCAGCATTAGTTGTTTAGGTTCTGACTTGGATTACTGTGATATTGCCAACATCCATTGGATCATAGAAAAAGCAAGAGAATTCTGCAAAAAAACATCTGCTTCATTGACTATGCTAAAGCCTTTGCCTATGTGGATCACAATAATCTGTGGAAAATTCTTAAAGAGATGGGAATACCAGACCACCTTACCTGCCTCCTGAGAAACCTGTATACAGATCAAGAAGAAACAGAACCAAACAAGGAACAATGGACTGGCTCAAAATTGGGAAAGGAGTACATCAAGGCTGTATATTGTCACCCTGTTTATTTAACTTACATGCAGAGTACATCATACAAAATGCCCAGCTGGATGAAGCACAAGCTGGAATCAAGATTGTTGGCAGAAATGTCAATATTATAACATAAGCAGATAACACCACCCTTATGGCAGAAAGCAAAGAGGAGCTAGACCACCTCTTGAAGGTGAAAAAGGAAAGTGAAAAAGCTGGCTTAAAACTCAGCGTTCAAAATACTAAGATCACGGCATCTAGTCCCAGCACTTCATGACAAATAGATGGAGAAACAATGGAAACAGTGCAGGGCTTTATTTTCTTGGGCTCCAAAATCACTGTGGATGGTGATTGCAGCCATGAAATTAAAAGATGCTTGCTCCTTGGAAGAAAAGCTTTGACAAACCTAGACAATGTATTAAAAAGCAGAGACATTGCCAACAAAGGTCCATATAGTCAAAGGTATGGTTTTTCCAGTAGTCGTGTATGGACATGACAGCTGGACCATAAAGAAGGCTAAGCAGTAAGAAATGGATACTTCTGAACTGTGGTGTTGAAGAAGACTCTTAAGAGTCCTTTGAACTGCAAAGAGATCAAACCAGTCAGTCCTAAAGGAAATCAGTCCTGAATATTCATTGGAAGGACTGATGCTGAAGCTGAAGCTCCAATACTTTGGCCACCAGGTGCAAAGAACTGTCTCATTAGAAAAGACCCTGATGCTGGGGAAGATTGAAGGCAAGAAGAGAAGGGGACAAAAGAGGATGAGATGGCTGGATGGCATCACCGATTCAATGGAAATGAGTTTGAGCAAGCTCTGGGAGATGGTGAAGGACAGGGAATCCTGGCCTGCTGCAGCCCATGGGGTCATGAAGAGTCAGATGTGACTGAATAACAAGTATTGAAATACTAATCGCCATCGTTATTAGTCCTATGCTGATTTTGTTCAAACAACAGCATTTATGTAACAGTAAATAAACACCAATTTTTCACATTCTTATGTAAAATAAGTAATCTTGTGGGCATGTGCTCAGTGATTCAGTCCTGGCCCACTCTTCGCAGCCCCACAAACTGGGGCCCACCAGGGTCCTCTAGCCCGAGGATCTTTTCAACCCAGGAATAGAACCAGTTTCTCCTGCATAGGCAGGCAGATTCTTTGCCACTATGGTCACGTGGGAAGCCCCTTGTGAGTGTGTAATTATTACCTATTACATGATGCCTCTTTTCAGGTGTGACTGCAGCCATGAAATTAAAAGATGCTTACACCTTGGAAGAAAAGTTATGACCAGCTAGACAGCGTATTATAAAGCAGAGACATTACTTTGCCAACAAAGGTCCTTCTAGGCAAAGCTATGGTTTTTCCAATAGTCATGCATGGATGTGAGATTTGGACTATAAAGAAAGCTGAGCGCTGAAGAATTGATTATTTTGAACCGTGGTGTTGGAGAAGACTCCTGAGAGTCACTTGGACTGCAAGGAGATCCAACCAGTCCATCCTAAAGGAAATCTATCCTGACTATTCATTGGAAGGACTGAGGTTGAAGCTGAAAGTACAATACTTTGGCCACCTGATGCAAAGAACTGACTCATTTGAAAAGACCCTGATGCTGGGAAAGATTGAAGGCAGGAGGAGAAAGGGATGACAGAAGATGAGATGGTTGGATGCCATCACCAACTCAATGGACATGAGTTTGAGTAACTCCGGAAGTTGGTGATGGACAGGGAAGCCTGGCGTGCTGCAGTCCATGGGGTCGCAAAGGGTCGGACACGACTGAGCTGAACTGTATCCTGTCTTGACCCTCTAAGCGCACCAGCCTCAAGCTAAGCCCAAGCCCCGGGAGAGGGAAACCTCACCCGCTCCGCTCCCACACAAGCTCCACCCTCAATGATAAACCCCGCCCACACAGCACCGGCGCTCCTTTGGTTCCGCCTCCGCAGCGTCCAGGCTCCACCCTTCCCGGCCCAGACAGTGCAGACTCCGAGGAGAATTCGCTTCTTCCGGTTTAGGTTGTCATGGTGGCGCCCAGCCCACCTTGCCTCGTCTTTTCCGGTCTCAATCCGGCGTGGCAGAGTAGGTAGGCGGTTTTAGTCATCTCAAGCCCTCTCTATCATGGCGGTGCCCTGCGTCTCCTTCCGGGCACAGCCTGTCATGGCGATGCCCTGAGTAGCCAAATTCAGACACAAATACCTACGTTTCCCGGGCTCTTCCTCCTCCCATGTGTCATGGCGGCCCCCAGGGTTTACCGGAAGTAAGACATCGGAAGTGAGCCGGTGCCTCTGCCCGGAAGCGAGCGCGGCGCTGGGAAAGATGGCGGCGGAGGCAGCGGTGGGCAATGCGGTTCCTTGCGGAGCCCGGCCCGCCGGGCAGCCCAAGCCCAGGCCGCAACAGCGCACGCTCCTCGCCGCTGGGCCGGCACTCATACAGAGCGGCGACGAGCTGGTCGCCGCTGTGTGGCCGTACCGGCGGCTGGCGCTGCTGCGGCGCCTCACGCTGCTCCCATTCGTGGGTGTACTCTACCCGGCCTGGCTGGGTTCCGCAGCTACCGGCTTCTGGGGCTGGGGCAGCAGCTGGGCGCAGATCCCCGAGGCCGCGCTGCTTGTGCTCGCCACCATCTGCCTGGCGCACGCGCTCACCGTCCTCTCGGGGCATTGGTCCGTGCACGCGCACTGCGCGCTCACCTGCACCCCGGTAAGTGTGCGCGCCCGAGACCGACCACAAGCGTGGTCAGGCCTCACCGCGGATCTCAGCCTCTGCGTTCGTGTCGGTCCCCAACCCAGCCGGGGCTGCCTCAGCCGGTCCCAGGCGTCGCCGGGCGCCCTCCATCCTTTTGCGCTGCTCGCTAAATTCCAACCGGCTACTGACTTAGCTGTACGACCCTGGCGCAGGTTACTTCCTTTCTCTAAAATTCTTTCCTGGTGTGGTCAATTAGATTCGATAAGGTACCCTGTAAAAAGCTTAGCGCCGAGCCTAGCATATGTCACCGTTTGCTAGCTCCCATACTAGCGAGTATGAGTCTCCTAGAATCGGCCCTGCCTTCTTTGTTGTCTGTCTCCTACCTTGTTTTTCAAAGTGAGGGGCTAGACCTGTAGGATGGATATCCCTGTCTGTGCATCTTGAGAACTGAGCATCAGTCCTGCTGGCCAGTGCTGGGAGCCTCCACCCCACAACGACTGAAATGAGCTTGAAACGCAGTTAATTGCAGTGTTAAAGAGGAGCAGTGGGTATTTGTGAGCAAGTGACTTAACTGCTCAGAGACCCTTATGTCTGTCTGCAAGGGTATGATGTTAAAGGGCCGCCCTCAGAATATAACAGCACGCTAGTACACATGATCTTTAGCAGTGAGGTCTGGATGAGCGCTACCCACTCAGCAGTTGACTGTCCACTGCCCTCTGGGCCTGCCTCATATGACACCAGCAGGTGTGGACCCATGGGGACTGAGGTCAGCCTCCAACCAGCCTCCCCTCATGCCAGACCTGTTTGCTAAAAGAAGAGAGAAAGGGAACAGCACCACGGGCTCCAGAAAGAGAAAGGGAAGCAACAACCCCACCCTACAACCTGTCTGACTCCAAATATGGACTGAATTCTCTTTTGAGAAACTGAAATCTCTTATCCCAGAAGGGAGACTCAAACTTCTGGGATTGGTAGCTTCCAGTCAGTGCAATGAAAACCCCAGTGAGGGACAAAAGAATGGAGGGAAGTTGGGGGGTGACACCCCCAAACTTCCAGCTGCCTGCTAGCCTGCAGCTGAAAAGTGGGACTGTTATTAACTTCCTCTCCAGAAATGGAGAGCTCAACAGCTGGAGGTTAGGACTGGCAGATCTGAGTTTACATCAGAGATCTCAGACAAGCATGCTCCTCCTCTCGGTTTCAGTTTCCCCTAGTGTAAAGTGAGAACCGTAACACTTAGCTCAGGGTGCCGGTGTAAGAAGAACCTGAGACGCCATCTGCAGAGCACCCGGCGTGCGGCTGGCCCCATTTACTACTTTGCACCTTTCTACCTGGCGTTCCTAGGGTTGTTAGTTCTGTCTTTTGTCTTTAGTTTCTGCCTCCTTTGGGGACCATGAACTGCTGGAGGGGCAGGGCCTTGCTTCTCAGGATCACTGTGTGTCCTCCACGCCCCATCCCCCAAAAAACAAAAAACAGGGCAACACAGGTTCTGGTGGAGCAGTCGCAGAGTGGATGCAGCTCACAGCAGAAAGCGCTAACGCAGCTCTATTCAGTGCCTCTGTGTCTTAAGTGCTGGAGAAATAACAGACAAAATGCATTGCTTTCATGGTGTTAGTGGGGGAGATGCAACTCCACAGTCAGTGCAAAAGGGGAAACCAGGACACAGATTCGGTGGGGGAACTTGAGGTGGTGAGGGGTGACGTTTGAGCAAAGGCCTAAAGCCAGCGGTGTGACCATGCGCTCCAGGCAGGAAAAAAACAGCATGTGCCCTTTGCTGAAGCAAGGATGAGCCTTTTTGTCCCTTGTCACTGGAGAACACAGTGAGAATAGTAATGGGCGGCGGGGGGTCAGTGGGAGCTGCAGGCCAGGTGGGCTGGGACAGGGCCTGACTCAGACGGATTGAGAGCGTACCTCGTGCCAGGCAGCATTTTTCCTGTTGGAGTTTACCTTCGTCAGCAGAGCCCTCGCATTTGGCACTGTTCATGACCCTGGCTTTATGATATGGGCGGGACCAAAGTCCAGTGAAATGCTGTCCCCTGTCCCAATGGTAAACTGGGTGTGGCAAAGCCCACACCTAGAGCCCAGTGGCATGTTCCAGAATGTGGAGCTGGGACTTGAGGAGGGCTCAGCAGCAGTGCTTTGCCTTTCACAGGAGTATGACGCCTGCAAAGCGACCTTCGTGAAGGTGGTGCCGACTCCCAACAACGGCTCCACCGAGCTCGTGGCCCTGCATCGTGATGAGGTAGGGACCACCTGCTCCGGCATGGGCTCAGATGGGGTCCCCAAGCCAGGGCCCCCTGCCACAGACTCACCTCCCACAGGGCGAAGACGGGCAGGAGGTGCTGTCCTTCGAATTCCAGAAGATCAAGTATTCCTATGATGCCCTGGAGAAGAAGCGCTTTCTCCCTGTGGCCTTTCCAGTGGGAAACGCTTTCTCATTCTACCAGAGCAACAGAGGGTTCCAGGAGGACTGGGAGATTCGTGCCGCCGAGAAGAAGTTTGGGAGCAACAGGTGAGTCCCAGCACGCTTGTATATTGCCCCTCCTGAGACAGGGCTGGGGCTCTGCCTTATAGTCACAGGCCAAGTCCCTGCTCCAGTTAATGGCACCTGCCCCGTTTGTGTATGCTCAATGGTTTGGGGGCACCTGCCTTTCAGCAAAACATCCCAGGTGAACGTGGCAGGCACCCTTTGAGAAAGACGTTCTAGTCTAGCGTCTCCCAACTTGCCTGCTGATAGGACCCCCTGAAGGGCCCTCAGCTGGAAGCCTGGCCGGGGGCTGTTCATCCTTGCCTTGTGTTTCTAGTTCTCTCTTTGTTTGAAGGTTTGTCTATGGATGTGAATTCTTGTCATTCTTATAGTATCCCAGCAGCGTATGAGGGATAATAAGAAAAAAGACGGTGGCGATCAGAACAGCTCATTTGCACCAGGTGGAAGGCAGATGCTCTGTTAGCGCTTTCTCCTTTCATCTTCACCAGAATCGCCTGTGTCAACATCAGGCTGGGTGGGACCAGAGCTGGGCTTCAGAGCCCCCATCCTGGTGGTGATTGTCCTTGACTTGAAAACCCTCAGAATCTCTAGGAAATTACTTCTTGACCTAGCTACTTTTCAAAAATTACAAAAACGTTACCGTACCCAGCAATCTAATCGGAAGTCTTACCGGAAGCATTTATTGATCTCCTCCCACCCCACCCCGGTCAGCGTGCTGGCAGCCTGGGGTGTCCCGTTTCACCCCACCTTCACTTGGGTGAAGGCACCCTGGATGGTCCGGGTCAGAGCTGTTTGTATCACGACGCAGCCACGGTGCAGTTTCTTTTTCTCAAGTCTCACATCCTGGACATCACTGCAGTTCTGCAGGGCCAAACAGAGACAGCCCAAGTTGACCCTGGTCCCCTGGGCAGAGCCAGCCACCACCCAGAGTACTGCAGAGTGCACCTTTCAGCCCTCCTCCTCAAATTCCAGGGCTTTCATCCAAGGAGTCTTTGGGAAATCCCAGCTCAGACCGCCCCTCTCCATAGTAGGGTGGGGTGCAGGCGCATTGTTTCAGGCCCCGGGCTGCCCCACAGCCCTGCGCTGCCCAGCCTCCTCTGTGCAGCCTCAAGGCTCCCGGCCCACAGTCAGCCTTTCCTCCCCCGAGCCTTGTCCCCCAACCACCTGACAGGTTCTTGTCTTCACCAGCCCACCGAGCTTGTGGCTGCTCCCTGAAGTGTCTGTAGTGCAGATTCAGAGGTTTCATCAGGGCTCTGCAGAGCAGAGGGCTGGGGCAGTCAGCATGCCCGCCTCGGCGCTGCACGGTCAAGAAGACAGGCTTGCACGGAGCATTCCTTTGCCCAGGGAGGCCCTCGGTGCCCCCAAGTGGAGGAGTCAAAGTGGGGCTCCCTGCCCGTAACAGGGTGAACCGACTGTCTTTCAGGGCCGAGATGGTGGTGCCTGACTTCTTGGAGCTGTTCAAGGAGAGAGCCACGGCGCCCTTCTTTGTGTTCCAGGTAAAGCAGCAGCATCGGTCCTTCTTCCCACCTGTTCTTGGAACCCTCCCAGCCCACCTCCCAACGTGAAAACTTCCCCTGCCCTCATGGGCAGAGCCCATGGGCAGAGTGGCCCTCGGCCTCCCGGCCAGTCTGCCTCAGGCGGTCTCCCACGTTCCTGGGAACAGACAGGCCCGTGCCCCGCAGGTGTTCTGCGTGGGGCTCTGGTGTCTGGACGAGTACTGGTACTACAGTGTCTTCACGCTCTCCATGCTGGTGGCCTTCGAGGCCTCCCTGGTGCAGCAGCAGATGCGGAACATGTCAGAGATCCGGAAGATGGGCAACAAGCCACACATGATCCAGGTGCAGCCAGTGGGGCAGTGGGCGGGCAGGAGGGTCCCTGTGGTCTTGGGGGGTGCGCAGCATGGGAGCATCCCCAGAACTGACGGCACCCCGCCCCTGCCCAGGTCTACCGAAGCCGGAAGTGGAGGCCCATCGCCAGCGATGAGATTGTTCCTGGGGACATCGTCTCCATCGGTGAGGCCCAGTCCTGCTCTGCCCCGCGGGAGCCTTTGCCTCGGGCTTCGGTCCAACGCCCCCACCCTGCCCCACAGGCCGCTCCCCCCAGGAGAACCTGGTGCCCTGCGACGTGCTGCTGCTGCGGGGCCGCTGCATCGTGGACGAGGCCATGCTCACCGGGGAGTCAGTGCCCCAGATGAAGGTGCCGGCTCGGGTGTCAGGGAGGGGCGCGCGCCTCCGTCTACTCAGGCCTTTCAGCATCACGCCGGGGAGGAAACGGGCCAGGGTCCTGCCCGGGCTCAGACCCAGGAGGGACGGAGCCTGGGGGACGAAGGAGGCGTAGACGGGGCTCCTGGCTTTTCTGGCGGGTTAGCACCCTGGACTAAGGGAAGCCGGGTGGTGCGGAGGAGACGAGAGGCAGCAGCGTCAGTGGGGAGTCAGGCGCTCTGGGGTCTCAGGCTGAGGTGGGTGAGGGAGAAGGAGAAACTGTGACCCCGGGGTGGGGCTGCTGCAGGGTCCCAGGGAGTCAGTACTGCGCACGAAGGTGGAAAGCAGACAGACCAGGGCCATGACCCTGGTAACACACACCAGGTTGGATGGGGCGCCCGGTGAGGGTCGGGCGGGCTCCCTGCAGACTCCAGACCAGGGCGGAGGCCAGGGTGGGATGAGCCGTTGACTCTGCCGTCCTTCCCTCCTCCTCAGGAGCCCATCGAGGACCTCAGCCCCAGCCGGGTGTTGGACCTTCAGGCCGACGCCCGGCTCCACATCGTCTTCGGGGGCACCAAGGTCGTGCAGCACATGCCCCCGCAGAAAGCTGCTGCAGGCCTGAAGCGTAAGTGCCTCAGGGGCGAGGGGGTCCCCGCACCCCAGGTCTGCTCGGCCCCGAGAGAGGCCCGGGATGTGCAGGCACGAGTGACGGCCGTTCTCTGTCTCCCCAGCCGTGGACAGTGGCTGTGTGGCCTACGTTCTGAGGACCGGATTCAACACATCACAGGTGTGGCACCTGCCCTGTCCTGAGGAGGGTGGCACCTGGGCCAACCCGTGGGCAGCTGAGGTGGCAGCCTTTCCAGACCCCAGAACATACAGCGCATAAGCGCTCTGGTAGCAGATGCTGGGCTGGGGGCAAGTGCAGAGACAAGCCCCAGGGCAGGTCCGCTTTCCCTGGTTGGGGCCCTAGTGGAGACCCCAGACTGTGACCCCACACACCTGGGGATCACAAACT
Source organism: Oryx dammah (assembly GCF_014754425.2). Classification (NCBI taxonomy): domain Eukaryota; kingdom Metazoa; phylum Chordata; class Mammalia; order Artiodactyla; family Bovidae; genus Oryx; species Oryx dammah. The sequence continues at coordinate 103,843,979 of NW_024070189.1, read as the reverse complement.
GTCTGGGCCAAGTAAACACTGAAGTGGCTTAAGGATTCCTTAGGAAAGATGGTGGTCAGCTCTCCTTCTGGAGAATTCAACCCCTGCCCCAGTCTCAGCCACTTCCTTCCCTGACCCCCATCTTCAGTTGGGGTGCAGGAGAGGCTGCTGCCCTCCCAGGAAAGCCCTCTGCCCCTCCATCCCTCTAGGGCAAGCTGCTGCGCACCATTCTCTTTGGGGTCAAGAGGGTGACGGCGAACAACCTGGAGACCTTCATCTTCATCCTCTTCCTCCTGGTCTTTGCCATTGCGGCAGCTGCCTACGTGTGGATCGAAGGTAAGCGCCCTGACCCCCTGCCCCCACCATCTGCTCGGCCCCAGGCCCGAGGCCCCCGGACTGGCAGGCCCTGTCTGTGCAGGTACCAAGGACCCCAGCCGGAACCGCTACAAGCTCTTTCTGGAGTGCACACTGATCCTCACCTCCGTCGTGCCCCCTGAGCTGCCCATCGAGCTGTCTCTGGCCGTCAACACCTCTCTCATCGCTCTGGCCAAGCTCTGTGAGTCTCCGGGGCAGGGGCAGGGCGCTGAGTGGGCTGGGGCCCAGCAGGGCCCCTGACCCTGGCTCCCACCACCCAGACATGTACTGCACGGAGCCCTTCCGGATCCCCTTCGCCGGCAAGGTGGAGGTGTGCTGCTTCGACAAGACAGGGACCTTGACCAGTGACAGCCTGGTGGTGCGCGGTGTGGCTGGGCTCCGGTGAGCAAGGGGCATCGGGGTCACCAGGTGCCCACCGGGGGCGTTTCTGGGCGCTCAGGGGACAGAGAGCTGCCCAGCCCAAGCTTTCAAAGTGAGGGCCTGTGCCAGGCCCTCCCGCCGAGGCCCACTCCAGGGGTCCCCCCAGCAGCTCTCAGTGTGAGTAACAGCGACACGTGGCCCAGCTCGGGCCTCAGGCAGCCACGTGATCTCTGGGGGCATCGTGAAGCAGGCACAGACGTCACAAGGACCAAGGCGACACCCTAACACTCGGTCATCGTTGCCCCCTGCCCCGTGACGAGTGGAGTGCGGGGCCCTGTCCGTCGTCCTGACCCCCAGGGGCTGCTCTGCCCACTCCCCTCCACTCTGTAAGCAGCAGGTCCTCCTTGCAGGGACGGGAAGGAGGTGACCCCTGTGTCCAGCATCCCAATAGAGACACACCGGGCTCTGGCCTCGTGCCACTCCCTCATGCAGCTGGACGACGGGACCCTGGTGGGTGACCCCCTGGAGAAAGCCATGTTGACGGCCGTGGACTGGACACTCACCAGAGGTGAGGGGCTGGGGCCTCCAGCACGCCACCGGCTTATACATCCCCGGGCAGGCCGCGGGTACCTGTCAGACGCCTGTGTGTTCAATTCGGGCACGCGGGTGGCACAGGCTCGCCTCTGACCTGGGCCAGGGTCCTCTGTGCCCAGGTCGCCCAGCTCTGACCCCTCCCCGAGCCGGACCGCGTGTGTGGAGGTGGGGGGAGGACGGGGCAGAGGGAGGCAGGGCTCGGCGGGGGCGGGCGGGGGCCTGGTGGCCTCTTCGGGGCGAAGGCCCTCAGGACTCGTGCTTATTTGTTTCCAGATGAGAAAGTATTCCCCCGAAGTATTAAAACTCAGGGGCTGAAAATTCACCAGCGCTTTCATTTTGCCAGTGCCCTAAAGCGAATGTCCGTGCTCGCCTCCTATGAGAAGCTCGGCTCCACCGATCTCTGCTACATCGCGGCCGTGAAGGGGGCCCCCGAAACCCTGCACTCCATGGTGAGCCAGCCCCGGCCAGGGTCGGGAGGGGGGTCCAGGGCGGTCGGTGATCTCCCCCTGCGTTCCCTGCAGTTCGCCCAGTGCCCACCTGACTACCACCACATTCACACGGAGATTTCCCGGGAAGGAGCCCGAGTTCTGGCGCTGGGGTACAAGGAGCTGGGGCACCTCACTCACCAGCAGGTAAGGGCCCAGGCCCCAACCCGTGCAGACCACCCTCTGCCCGCTCTGCTGCCACCGCAAGCAGCCACAATCTCGTCGTCTTCCTCCCTGGCCTCTGCCTTTGGAGGTCCCAGGTGGCACTCCGTCTGTGGTTTCTTCTTCTCCCCAGCATGCCCCCTCCCCTACGGGACCCCATCCCATCCCCAAATCCAGGGCTGCTCCCTGGAGAACACACCCAGGTCTCACCTCCTATGCTCACCCGCTTTGGGGAGGCCTTGGGGCACCTTGGGTTCCCCAGCTCCGCCCCTGCCCTACCCAGCTGCCTGGCCACTGTACGGTCTTGGGGCATCTCCAGCCCTTGGTCACAGCCCGCATCCGTGTAGACTCTCCTCCCACCCCCATCACCAACACTGCTCCTTTGTCTGCTTCCACTTCGGCCCTCATCCAAGTGGCTTTCATCTGCTTGCACCCAGTGGCCAGGAGATCCTTCCAGAAAGCTCAGCAGGTCACACCTCTGTTTCCAGAGCCTAGTCACAGACCTATCAGAGCCACCCCACCCTGTGCCGCCCACACCCCTCCGCCCCACCCCCATTTCTCTCACGGTACTCAGTGCTCTGGTTTCTATGCCTTTACTACACGTCTCCTCCCGGAGAACGCAAGCGCCATGAGAGCAGAGATTTTCTGCTTTCTGTACAAGGTGAGGAGGGTCAGCTTGGACTCAGTGGTTATCAAAGGAGGGTCCAGACTCTCTGGTCCTAGAAGTGGACTCACAGGGACTTTGTGCCAAGCTGTTGTCTGTGATAGAGGGTAGAGGTGCCGCTGGGGAGCCAGGACCGCCGAGCCACTGCTCAGCCCCTCGGCCACCAGGGCGCCTCACCCTCCCCACATCTCTCATCTTCTGACCCTCAGGTTCCCCTCCTGCAAGGAGGGGTCTGTCTCTGACATGCCCATCCCCAGCATGTTGTTGTGTCAGAGCTTAGGTATTGAGGAAGGAGGAGAGAAACAGATCTTTAGGCCCCCGGTGTCTCCATCCACAGGCCCGGGAGGTCAAGCGGGAGGCCCTGGAGTGCAACCTCAAATTCGTCGGCTTCATCGTGGTCTCCTGCCCGCTCAAGGCTGATTCCAAGGCCGTGATCCGTGAGATCCAGAATGCCTCCCATCGGGTACAGCCACTGGCCCCCTTCCTGCCAGCCCCCGGGTGTCGGTCTTGGCTGCTCCTTACCGAGGGGCTGTGACAGTGGAAGACAGTTGGCCCTCCGTGGGGTGCCCAGGGGTGGGCGTCTGGGCCTTGGAAGCAAAGAGCGTGGCTCTTGGTTGAGCTCCACCCTGACTTACGCTCGTGCTTACCCATCTTGAGGATGCTCTAGGACCCATTGCCCACCCTTGTCACCTCACTTCATCAGGCCCCAGCGTCCTGGGAGATGAGGGCTGTTCCCCCATTCCACCCCATCTTAGGGGAAAGTTGAGACTGGCTGAGAGAGTGTGGAGACTACACCCATACAGGCTGCGTCTGTCCTGGTGGCTTTGCTGTCAGTCCTGGCGGTTTGTGTTTTCTAGTTGGGGGTTCAGATTGCAGTTTTAGGGTGTGGGAGATGAGCTGGAAGTGTCAGGGGGTAGTGATATGATTAGTCCTCACCCAGCCCTCAGCAGTCGGGGCCTGTCTTCCCATCACCAGCCTCCAAGCCAAGAGGGTCCCCACCAAAGGCTGGTTCTTGGTGTATATTATAATTAAAGGCTGTGAGTGTTCTCACAAAGACACAGATATGTATACTGTTTGCAGAAACCGCTACCAGACGTTATGGCTCCTGGAAGCCCAGTCCCCAGTAGGAGGCCAAGAGCTCCCTCTGCGGCCTTCCTTAAAGAGACTTAGCCCCCGTGTCTCCAGGCTGCAGTTCTGACCACTGAGTCCTGCTCTCCTGAGCGTCTGCCTTCTCCCCAGGTGGTCATGATCACAGGTGACAACCCACTCACTGCCTGCCACGTGGCTCGGGAGCTTCATTTCATTGAGAAGGCCCAGACGCTGATCCTGCAGCCTCCTACGGGGAAAGGTGAGGCCCCGTGTCTCGTGAGCTGGGGGGCCTCGAGTCCAAGAGCAGCTCCCACCTGGTGGCTCACCCCTGTGCCCAGCCTGAGTGAGCATGCCTGGCATCCTCCGGCACCTGTCACACAGGCCTGTTGGTCACAGCCCTGCCCCATAAGCACACTCGGGCTACCTGGCCGGGGAACTCCACACCCCGCCCGTACAGCAGCGTCAGGTGACCCCTGGCTCCAGGACCGGCGGTGACTTGCAGTCTTAAGGCAATGGCTTATACTCACAGCAGCCCACGTTTTGTAGCCTCCCCCCGCCTTGGGCCCAGCTGGCTGCCGGAGTGCTCCCATTGAGAGCACGGGGACTTCTGGTGCTCGTGTTTGGCATGGCTGGACCCAGGGCGGAGGCCTTGGTTTGCTTCACCAGGTCAGCCCTTCTGCTCCACGTGGAAGGGCCTGCCATTCCCACGTAGGAACCACGTAGGAACCCAGCTGGATCAGTTGTTGGGGGTCCCTGCTCTGTAGATAAAGAAACAGAAGTGAATCTATCCACCTGGGTCATTTGGAGACACTGTGGCTAAGGGTTTGAACTCAGGTCCAGAGCTCGTGGTCTCTGGCGTCTCCTGAGTAACCGAACTGGTTGTGAGTGGTGCCTCAGGGTCAGACTGGTCAAGAGGCAAGGCCAGTTCTGGCAGCTCCAGCTGGTGGGGTGGAATCTACCAGAGGCCCTAGGGTGGCACCCAGTGCGGGGCCTGGCTTGGGAGCAGCATGCAGCAGGGGTGTCACCAGGCAGCAGGCCAGACAGGAGGATGCTGGCGTGGCCCAGCCAAGGGGACTTCCAGAGCCTCCTCGCCCTTCTCTCAGTCTGTGTTATATCCCAGATCTCTGTCCCAGTCCCAGGCACTGCGCTCTTCCAAAGCCTGGGAAATCGTAGGTGGGTGGCCCAGAGATACCAAGACTGTTAGCTTTCCAGCCAAGCTACTTTAGCAAAACAGCTAGAACAAGCCAGGTGGAGATTGCTTTTCCTCCAGGCTGAGACAGCTCAGGGCCAGCCCAGTGCCACAAGGGCTGGTAGACTGCCCTCGGCCGTCCTTGCCACTCAGCATCTGAGCCTAGACCCACCAGCTAGAAAGGGGAAGTGGATAGCAAGCAGTGTGTGGCCTGAGGAAGTGATATGGGGTGCCCTGGCCTAGGAGAGCAGAGTTATGGGCAAACGTATCTGGGTTTGGGTCTGGCCTCTTCCTGCAGTCTCTGGTGGCTTAGGCCCTAGGTTTTCCTATTCTTTATAGCAGAGCCTTCCATGGATGATCTCTGTGGGGTGCTGCAAGTCTAGGATGCAGGCTGGTGTGGACCTGGATTAGGAGGGGTAAGGAGTAAGGAGGTGCTCCAGAGCAGGAGGACAAGGAATGCTTACATGGGGTCCAGGTGAGAGGGTCCACCTGACAGCTGACCCCTGCCCTGACCGTGGGCCCTGGCTCTGCAGGTGGCCCGTGTGAGTGGCGCTCCATCGACGGCAGCATCTCACAGCCCCTGGCCCGGGGCTCCCCCAAGGCCCTGGCCCGGGAGCACGCGCTGTGCCTCACGGGTGACGGCCTGGCCCACCTGCAGGCTGAGGACCCCCAGCTGCTGCTTCGCCTCATCCCCTACGTGCAAGTGTTCGCCCGAGTGGCCCCCAAACAGAAGGTGGGTACGGGGGTGGTAGAGGGCAGGCGGGGCATTGGGCACGGCACAGAGCCCTCACTCAGCCCATCTCTTCCCCAAACAGGAATTTGTCATCACCAGCCTGAAGGAGCTGGGCTACGTGACCCTCATGTGTGGAGACGGCACCAATGACGTGGGTGCCCTGAAGCACGCTGATGTGGGTGAGCCTGGGGTCGGGGGGGGGGCTCTTAAGCCATCACGCTTACCGTCAGGGGCATGCCACTGAGCCAGTTCTGTAAGGTGGCAGTGGTGAAGAGATGGGGCAGGGACTGGTGGGGTTGGGGATCGGAAAGGCTCCAAGGCCAGGAAGGGATACGTGTGCCTGGGGAAGAGTGTGGTGGGGCCCCAGGCAGGTTCCATGGGGCAGACACAACACGGTTTGTTCAGCCCTCCCCCCAGGCAGTGTGAGCACCAAAAGCCAAGGCCAGGAGAGTTTACCACCTTGATTCCGTGTCAGCACAGCACAAATAGCAAGTTGGTATTTAAAGACAATTTAACTTCGTTTCTTTCATGCACGTGTGCTAAGTCGCTTCAGTCGTGTCCGACTCTGAGTAACCCCATGTAGCCCACCAGGTTCCTCTGTCCATGGGATTCTCCAGGCAAGAATACTGGACTGGGTTGCCATGCTCTCCTCCAGAGGATCTTCCTGACCCAGGGATCAAACCCAGGTCTCCTGCATTGGCAGGCGGGTTCTTTACCACTAGCACTGCCTGGGAAGCCCCACCTTCTTTCAGTGCGTTTCAGATATTTACTTGGTTCATCAACTACAGTTCTCATGACCACATCAGTTCAGTTCAGTTCAGTCGCTCAGTCGTGTCCGACTCTTTGCGACCCCATGAATCACAGCACGCCAGGCCTCCCTGTCCATCACCAACTCCCGGAGTTCACTCAGACTCACGTCCATCGAGTCAGTGATGCCATCCAGGCATCTCATCCTCTGTTGTCCCCTTCTCCTCCTGCCCCCAATCCCTCCCAGCATCAGGGTTTTTTCCAATGAGTCAACTTTTCCCATGAGGTGGCCAAAGTATTGGAGTTTCAGCTTCAGCATCATTCCTTGCAAAGAACACCCAGGACTGATCTCCTTTAGAATGGACTGGTTGGATCTCCTTGCAGTCCAGGGGACTCTAAAGAGTCTTCTTCAACACCACAATTCAAAAGCATCAATTCTTCGGCGCTCAGCCTTCTTCACAGTCCAACTCTCACATCCATACCTGACCACAGGAAAAACCATAGCCTTGACTAGACCGACCTTAGTCGGCAAAGTTACGTCTCTGCTTTTGACTGCATGACTCTTGGCAATAAACTTCTCTGGGAATCACTTTGGACCTATGTAGTGTCACATACGGAGAAGGCAGTGGCACCCCACTCCAGTGTTCTTGCCTGGAGAATCCCAGGGACGGGGGAGCCTGGTGGGCTGCCATCTATGGGGTCGCACAGAGTCAAACATGACTGAAGTGACTTAGCAGCAGCAGGGTCACATACTTTATTTGGGTATTGTTTTTTTCTTGTCGTTTTTCTATAAGTAGTTTGTAGAAAGTAGGATGGATGCTCTCTGAGGTGCTCATTCCTTGGGGTGGGTGGGCAGGTGAAATGGGGGGGTTTGGTACCGGGCGAGCTGCGTTGAGCAGAGGCTCCATGTTCTGGCCCCTGACACTCTCCCACCAGGTGTGGCCCTCCTGGCCAACGCCCCTGAGAGGGTTGTCGAACGGCGGCGACGGCCCCGGGACAGTCCCGTCCTGAGCAACAGCGGAGTCAGGGCCACCTCCAGGGCTGCCAAGCAGAGGTCAGGGCTCCCAGCCCCCGAGGAACAGCTGGCCTCCCAGCGGGTGAGTCTCCAGAGGAGGAGGGGCACCAGCGCCCCCTTGTGGTCAGGTCTCACCCGCCTGCCTGCTTCGCAGGACCGCCTGAGTCAGGTGCTGCGGGACCTAGAGGATGAGAGCACGCCTGTGGTGAAGCTGGGGGATGCCAGCATCGCCGCACCCTTCACCTCCAAGCTCTCTTCCATCCAGTGCAGTGAGTCCTGCTGCCTGCTCCTCCCACTGCCCCATCCCTCCGCCCATACTGCCTGGCCCCCATGCCCACACCTGCATTCCCCCGCAGTTTGCCACGTGATCAAGCAGGGCCGATGCACATTGGTGACCACACTGCAGATGTTCAAGATCTTGGCGCTCAACGCCCTCATCCTGGCCTACAGCCAGAGTGTCCTGTACCTGGAGGGTGTCAAGTTCAGTGACTTCCAGGCCACGCTGCAGGGGCTGCTTCTGGCTGGCTGTTTCCTCTTCATCTCCCGCTCCAAGGTGGGCCAGGAGCCGAAAAGCAGGGGCTCCTGCCCCAGCCCCAGAGTACCCTGTGCTTCTCTGAGCCATGATTCCTGCCCTGAAGGTCTTGAGAGGCTTCTCGGATTGCAGGTTGGCCATCAGTTGACAGTTGGGCCACCCAGGGCACGCAGTTAAAGGTGGAGCCACAGGTCTGACTTATCTGCGCAGCAACCCTTGGGGTGGGAACTGTCAGCTCCAAGTTTCAGATGGAGATCGAGGGCAGGGTGGGCGCCCACTTGGGTTCTTCCGAGTGTAGCATCTCTGGTCCAGCATTGTCCACAGGCTGGGGTCTCAGTTGGGCTACACAGGTGAGGACAAGACAGTTGGGGAAACGATGATCAAGACCACTCAGAAAGCGTGCAGTGCTGAGAACACAACCAAGTGGGGCCACACAGGCTGTGGGGAACAGCTTTGGGGCCGGCCAGGGAGGCCTGGGTGATGCCGACACTCAAGTCAGAGCATAAAGAGCAAGAGAAGCAGCCAGGAACCCCACAAAGGTCGCAGGTGGTCAAGGGCTGGTGCAGGAGGCCCTGGCGGCCAGAGGGCCTGGGCAGTGGTCTGCACTGACCATTCCTGCGCCACGAGTAGTGGGGGCAGGGGGCTCTACGTTTATTCTAGAGCAGGGCCATGGTGGGTCATAAGACTCCTGTGATAGCACGTGGCATTGAGCAAGGCTGGGGTGGCATCTGCACTGAGGAGCTAGAGGAGTGAGCAGGGGACTGGTGCCGACCTACAACCCCCAGAGTTGAGTGACCACTCTCTACATAAGGCCTGCCAGGGAGCAGGGTAGTGGGTGACCCCAGGCTGAGCCTGGGCCCTGACCCCCCTGCCTGCCTCTGCAGCCCCTGAAGACACTGTCTCGAGAGCGGCCCCTGCCCAACATCTTCAACCTGTACACCATCCTTACCGTCACGCTGCAGTTCTGCGTGCACTTTGTGAGTCTCGTCTACCTGTACAGCGAGGCCCAGGCCCGGAGCCCTGAGAAGTGAGTGCCCGCCCAGGGCCAGGGGGCAGGAGGGACACGCGCAGACGTTGGCCTGGGGTGGGCAGGCCAGGAGAGCCCTGGTTCTGGGGGTGCAGCAGGGATCACGAAGGGGCCCTGACCCCCTGTGTCCCTGCAGGCAGGAGCAGTTTGTGGACCTGTACAAAGAATTTGAGCCGAGCCTGGTCAACAGCACGGTGTACATCATGGCTATGGCCATGCAGATGGCCACCTTCGCCATTAACTACAAGGTGAGGCCCGGCCCCTGTCCAGGCACCCCTGCCCACCCTCGGTCCCCGTGACGCAGCTCTCCATCCGTCTGTCCCCACAGGGCCCGCCCTTCATGGAGAGCCTGCCTGAGAACAGGCCCCTGGTGTGGAGCCTGGCCGTGTCCCTCCTGGCCATTGTGGGCCTGCTCCTTGGCTCCTCACCTGAGTTCAACAGCCAGTTTGGACTCGTGGACATCCCTGTGGAGGTGAGTCGCTCCCGTAGACATGGTCCCAGGACTCGGCCTGGACCTGTCTGGGCACCTGACTCACCAGCACTCCCTGCCCCACAGTTCAAGCTGGTCATCGCCCAGGTCCTCCTCCTGGACTTCTGCTTGGCGCTCCTGGCAGACCGCGTCCTGCAGTTCTTCTTGGGGACCCCAAAGCTGAAAGTGCCTTCCTGAGACAGCAGTGCTGGCCCCTGCTGCCACTGGGCAGGAGCCCCACGAGGGCCCCAGGAGGGAGCACTGCCCCCACAGTGAGGCCGACTTGGCCTTGCCCACCAGGACTGAGCTGGGACACCCCCCTATCCCCCACCCTGACCCCCTATGGCTGGCTGAGGGCCTGGCTGGTGGAACCAGCCCCGGGCTAGCACCTTTGGTAAATAAAGCAGCATTGATGATTTTAAGAAGCCTCACTTGCATCTGTGTGCCACAGAAGGGGTTGTCAGGGTCTGAGTGGTCCCCAAGGAAGGTCCTGGCCCCTGCTTCCCGCCTTGGGCAGTGTGAGGTTCTGACTTTGCTCTGCACTTGGACAGGCCAAGCTCAGAACCCAGAGAGCTCTCTGTGTACTTCCTAGTTTTGTAAGCATTTCCATGGCCTCACAGCTTAGTCTTAGGATCATGGCAATTTTCCTTAAGTAACATGCAAAATAACAGCATGCCTTCCTCTCATGCTGTCAGATACAAGGAAGCTGAAGTCATTACAGGTACTGAGTCGAGTTGCAGCCCTCAGGATTCCGCAGCACACGGGTACCAGCACACAGTCATCCTAGCCAGGGTCTGGCCTGCCGTCTGGCTCTCAGTACTGACACTGTCCTTCCTTCCAGAAGGCGTTCACCCACTACAGTTCAGGAGCTGTGGACTTGGTGGTGTGAAAGCTAAGAGCCACAGTCAGAGATTTCTTCGCTTTTCAACAGCCAAAAAAAAACTAGGAAAAGGCTTTTATTTCCAGTCAGAAATTCCAGAGTGTGGGGTGTGGGTGCCTTTGATAACTCTGACAAGCTACGTGTGACGACCTCAGGCCACGGAACCCAAGCCCAGGCTTCTGGACAACTTGCCTCCTCTCCCCGCTGATGCTCCGTGAGGGACCCTATCCTCTTCTGCTCCTGCCTCATGGTCATCCTCAGCCACCCACCCAACAGGCTTCTCCATCAGAGGGGCTGTGGCCCACAGCCCACCGAGAGCCCTGGAAGCCAGAGCGAGGAAGGGGTGGGACCGGCCGTGAGCATCACGTGGGCCCTGGACACTGGCCAGGGTGTCCAGAGGGGAAGAGGTGCCTGCTGTTTCTCTGCTTGTCTCCCAGCCCATGGTGTTGCAGAGAGCTGGACACCAGTTAGCAGCTGAACAACAACAGAGGTGCCAGACCCCATCCAGCAGGGGATCCCTGAGACCGTTTGAGGCACTCAAATGGGGAAGGGGAGCTCTCTGGATGGGGGAGTTTGCTGGGAATGATTCTCAGCGGGCTCAGAGCAAGGGTCCTTGTACCCTCCGTGCATGAGAGGTCCGAGGGGTGCTTTGACTGCCCTGACAATGGGCCCTCCCGGGGGCTCCCCAGCAGTGTCTTCAGCCTCAGCATGTTAGGGCAGAGGTCCCCAAGCCCTGGGCCTCGGGAACCAGGCTGCTCAGCAGGCAGTGAGCAGCAGGGGGGCAAGCGAATCTTCATCTGTATTTACAGCCGCTCCCCATCTCTCGCATTACCACCCGAGCTCCACCTCCTGTCGGATCAGTGGCAGCGTTAGAGTCTCACAGCATCATGAACTGCGCATGCAAGGGTTCAAACCTAGATCCCTAGGTTGCGCGCTCCTTACAAGAACCCAGTACCTGGTGTTCTGAGGTGGAGCTGAGGTGGCGATGCCAGCACAGGAAGCAGCTGCAGATCCAGGTGGTCAGTAGTAGAGAGGTTGCACTGCACAGAGACCATACGTCAGTTGCTTGCAGACTCAACTCCCTATCAGTGAGTGGCAAGTGCCAGTTAAGCTGCATCTCTTGGCAGGATTTATAGTGGCTAGTGAGTCGGTGTACTTCGATTATGCAGCTCCATCTGATGGCAGGCTTAAAGTCAGAGTCCAACACTTTGTTTTAGTCCATGCGTGGCCTGCCCATTTTATTTACCGCTTCACTTCTGTCTGTGCCTCTTTCCCGAACTGCACTCAGTTACAGTTTTGATAAGCCCACAAGTTGACCCTAGCCAAAATGTGTAAAAGCAAATGTCACTGGAGAGCTTCTCTGTAAGGGAGGAAAGACCCAGTGGTGAGACAGCAGAAGACTCCAAGACTGCCAAAAAAAAAAAGCGTTTGAAAGAAAATACCAAGAGTTCTAGTTTGGGAAGATCCCCTGGAGAAGGAAATGGCAACCCACTCCAGTATTCTTACCTGGGAAATCCCATGGACAGGGGAGCCTGATGGGCTACAGTCCACGGGGTCGCAAAAGAGTCGGACACGACTGAGCGACTAAACAACAGCAACCAAGAGTCCTAGCATAGTTAATTTATGAGTTCATTGTAACAGGTGGCTCACACTCTCTAAGACCATGTTGGGTAATATGGGCAACTGGCTACCCAACAAAGCCATGAAGCCTTCGAAACTGCTTTGCCACATGGAGACCAAGCACCCTGCATTAAAAGACAAGCCTTTGGAGTTTTTCAAAAGAAAAAAAAGTGAACCGAAGAACAGAAGCAATTATTGAAGGCCACCACTTCATTAAATGTGTCTGAACAGAAAACATTCTTAGTGGCTAACCCTATTGCTAAAGCTAAGCCCTTTACTGTTGAAGAGTTGATCCTCCCTACTGCTGAGGACATTTGTCATGAACTTTTAGGAGAGGCTGCAGTTCAACGGGTGGCATGTGTTCCTTTTTGGCTAGTGCCATAACTAGAGGATACCATAATTAGGCTTCCCTGGTGGCTTAGACAGTAAAGAATCCACCTGCAATGTAGGAGACCCAGGTTCCATCCCTGGGTCAAGGAGGTCCCCTGCAGAAGGGGATGTATGACAGCCCACTCCAGGATTCTTGCCTGGAGAATTCCATGGACAGAGGAGCCTGGTGGGCTACAGTCCACGGGGTCATAAAGAGTCAGACACGAGAATGACTGGCACTTCGACTTTTCACTTTCATAACTAAAGTAACTGATGAAATAGAGAATATTGAGGCACAGTTGTTAGGATTAACAAATCGACACAGTACGCAATCCAGGTTGACTAATCCACCAGTGTGACAACAAGGCAGCAGTGTTCTGTGTTTTTCATGAGAATATGTTACCTGCACTTCTGTTGCCACCAACACCACAAGTCTGAGTGCTTATGTATCAGCTCACTGTGTCGGTATATGCATGGACTGAAGGGCTGCCGTGACTAAAAGGCTTTCTGCTTTCACTTCTTGGGTCAAAGAGGTCACTTCTGAGTGCGAGTCTACACGCTGTGTCATCCATAAAGAAATGCTGCTAGCCGAAAAATGTCACCTGAACTTAACATTTTGTATGATGTGATTAAAATTACGAACCACATTAAAGCACATGCCCTTAACTCACATCTGTTCAAGCAGCTTTGTGAAGAGACAGACACAGAGCACAAGCATCTCTTCTACACAGAAGTGAGATGCTTTCTAATGGCAGATCACCGAGACGTCCCTGGTTGTACAGTGGATAGGAATCCACCTTCTAATGCAGGGGACATGGGTTCGATCCCTAGTCCAGGAAGATTCCACATGCCAAGGAGCAACTTAGTCCATGTACCACAGTTACTGAGCCTTCAGCTGCAACTGCTGTAGCCCATGCGCCTAGAGCCTGTGCTCTGCAATGAGAAGCCCGCACACTGCCATGAAGGGTAGTCCCTGCTCAAACAAAGCAACAAAGACCCAACACAGCCAAAAATAATAAATAAAAATAAATTACACAAAAGTAGATCCCTAGCCAGAGTTTTTGAGTTATGAGAGCTGCTCTAGAGATTTCTTTTAGAAAAACAGTCACCACTGGCAGCATATTCCAGTGACAGAATGGGTTGCAAAATTTGCTTATTTGTATGACATCTTCAACCTGCTCAGTGAACTCAAATCTGTCACTTCAGGGGCAAACAACTAAGTTCAAGTCAGCAGATAAAGTGGCTGCATTCAAACACACACCAGAATTATGGGGGCAACGAGTGAACATTGGGGATTTTTGACATGTTTCAAACATTAGCAGAGATTTTGAAAGGGACTGAGCCAGGGCCTACTTTCTCCCAGCTAATGAATGATCACCTACTGCAGCTTTCAAGAGTTTGAGCACTACTTCCCAACCACAGAAGACCCCCAAATTGGAAAGGAATGGATCCTCAACCCATTTGTGAAAAAGCCAGGTGAATTGACTTTGTCCATGCTAGAAAAGGATCAACTGCTTGAGATCAAAAATGACAATGGCCTTAAAAGTATGTTTGAGATCATTTCAAATTTCTGTATGAATCTGATCCCTGGATCAGGAAGATCCCCTAGAGAAAGGAATGGCAACCCACTCCAGTATTCTTGTCTGGAAATTCCATGGACTGAGGAGCCTGGTGAGCTACAGTCCATGAGGTCACAAAGAGTCAGACACAACTGAACAACTAACACTTGCAGGCTTGGTGGCGCTGGTAGTAAAGAACCTGCCTCCAATGCAGGAGACATAAGAGGTACCAGTTCAATCCCTGGGTCAGAAAGATCCTCTGGAGGAGGGCTTGGTAACCCATTCCAGTCTTCTTGCCTGGAGGATCCCATGGACAATATGGTCCATAGTCCATAAGGTCCGACACAACTGAAACAACTTAGCCTGCACACGTTCTGGATTAAAGTCAAAGCAGAATATCCTGCGATTGCCACAAAAGCACTGAAAAACCTGCTTCCATTTCCACTTCCATTCCATCTCGTCTTTGTGAAGCAGGGTTTTCTGCAGGGACAGCAACCAGGATGAGATCCCAGAGTAGACTGGACATAAGCAACACACTTCAGGTGTCATTGTCTCCCATCAACCCCAGATGGGACCTTCCAGTTGCAGGAAAACAAGCTCGGGGCTCTCACTGATTTGCATTATGCTGAGTTGTATAAATATCTCAGTATGTATCACAATGTAATAATGAAATAAAGCGCACAATAAATGTAATGCTCTCCAATCATCCTGAAACCATACCCCTGCTCTGACTGCCCCTATTCATGGGAAAATTGTCTTCCAGAAAACCGGTCCCTGTGTTCAGTCAGTTCAGTCGCTCAAGTTGTGTCCAACCCTTTGTGACCCCATGACTGCACCTTCCCTGTCCATCACCAACTCCAGGAGCTTGGTCAAACTCATGTCCATCGAGTTGGTGATGCCATCCAACTATCTCATCTTCTGGCGTCCCCTTCACCTCCCGCCTCTAATCTTTCCCAGCAACAGGGTCTTTTCCAATGAATCAGTTGTTCGCGTCAGGTGGCCAAAGTATTGGGGTTTCAGCTTCAGCATCAGTCCTTCCAGTGAATATTCAGGACTGATTTCCTTTAGGATGGACTGGTTTGATCTCCTTGCAGCCCAAGGGACTCTCAAGAGTCTTCAACACCACAGTTTACAAGCATCAGTTCTTCGGCGTTCGGCTTTTCAGATTCAACCGGAATGGGGCAGAACATCAGACCACCACCAGGGGGCTCCCACTGAGTTCCAAGAGACTTCTGGGCAGGGGTGTCACTGGGTCGTAGAACGGGAAAAGTTTGGGACAGGCTCCTCTGGCCTGGCAGACTGTGCGGGCTCACTGTAAGGGGAATATGCTGGGGTTAGGGGGCCCCACAAAGATCTGGGAAGAGGAAACCCTGGCCGGGATGGAGTCGTTTCGGCCGGTCACTCGGGAAGTCCTGAGTGCACCCCGGGCCGTTCCGGCAGGGGGCGTGGTCCGCGCGTCTTTGTCTGGAGGGTGTGGCCTAGCATCAGAGGCGTGGTGGGGGCGGGGCCTTCGCGAGGCGGGGCCGCGGGGAACCCCGGCAGCGGCGGCCGAGGCAAGAAACCGGGGCTTGGCCCCGGCGGCGCCGGCGCGCGATTCCATCCCAGTCACCGTCCTAGCCGAGCGACCCTAGGGCCGGAGCATGGACTCAACAGAGCCGGGTAGGCGGTCCGGGACTCGTGATCCTCGAGGGGCCTCTCCCGACCGTATCCTACTTCCTAAATCAGTGAGGGTCCCCTCCTGTCCCTCTCTGTCCGGAGAGCTGGGAGAGGAGTTCCTGAATGGGGAGGACGCGGGAATTCTCCACTGTGGGAACTCCCAAGCTGAGAGGGGGCCCGGGACACCAGCCCCTGACCCCCTCCCCCGTAGGAGTTCACCCCGGATGTCTGGGGGAGGGGGCCTAGGAAGGGGAAGTGGCCGCTTCTGCTTCTGATATTTGTGATGGGGGCAGGGTGTCACGACTGCTGATGGAGAGGGCAACGCGGCAGGATCCCCACCCAGCTACTCCATTGCCCAGGGAGGGGAACATGCTGACCTGCGCCCCCTAGAAGGGGTGCCTGCAGCAGAAGCGTGGCGAGGTCCGACTTTGTTTCCGCCAGTCTTTGTGTCTCTGATTTGCATATTGAGTGTCATTTGGTCTTTATGCCTCTCCGGGTTTCTATCTGCCCGTGTGTGTTTCTGCCTAGGGCCCTGTGCTGGTCTGTCCCATGTGTATTTCCATCTGTCTGGCCTGAGGTCCATGTGGCTCCATTGTCAAGCTGTCTCTGTGCCTGGAGACAGTGTGGCTGTGTCTAGGACATCTGTTTTGTCACTTTGCTTCTAGGCCCATGCATGTGTGGGTGTCTCTGCTTCTCCAAGCAATGGTCTCTGTGTTGGGTTGTGCCTGAGTCCATCTGCCTGTCCTGAGTCGGGCTCCACCCAAGCCCACACTCCCGCCATCCCAGCTCAAACACCCCCCCCCCAGCCGGGCCTCCCCCGGGGGGCGGGGACGCGGGTGCGCGGGGCGGTCTGGGGGGGGGGGGGCGGGGGG